>NC_048582.1:5654523-6023898 GCF_013265735.2 Oncorhynchus mykiss | reverse complement strand
CACTACCCCTAACCACTACCCCTAACCACTACCCCTAACCACTACCCCTAGACACTACTCCTAACCACTACCCCTAGACACTACTCCTAACCACTACCCCTAGACACTACTCCTAACCACTACCCCTAGACACTACTCCTAACCACTACCCCTAGACACTACTCCTAACCACTACCCCTAACCACTACCCCTAGACACTACCCCTAACCACTACTCCTAACCACTACCCCTAGACACTACTCCTAACCACTACCCCTAACCACTACCCCTAACCACTACTCCTAACCACTACCCCTAACCACTACTCCTAACCACTACTCCTAACCACTACCCCTAACCACTACCCCTAACCACTACCCCTAACCACTACCTCTAACCACTACCCCTAACCACTACTCCTAACCACTACTCCTAACCACTACCCCTAACCACTACTCAAAGACACTACCACTAACCACTACTCCTAACCACTACTCCTAACCACTACCCCTAGACACTACTCCTAACCACTACCCCTAACCACTACCCCTAACCACTACTCCTAACCACTACCCCTAACCACTACTCCTAACCACTACTCCTAACCACTACTCCTAACCACTACTCCTAACCACTACTCCTAACCACTACCCCTAGACACTACTCCTAACCACTACCCCTAACCACTACCCCTAACCACTACTCCTAACCACTACTCCTAACCACTACTCCTAACCACTACCCCTAACCACTACCCCTAACCACTACCCCTAACCACTACTCCTAACCACTACTCCTAACCACTACTCCTAACCACTACCCCTAACCACTACCCCTAACCACTACCCCTAACCACTACTCCTAACCACTACTCCTAACCACTACTCCTAACCACTACTCCTAACCACTACTCCTAACCACTACTCCTAACCACTACCCCTAACCACTACTCCTAACCACTACCCCTAACCACTACCCCTAACCACTACCCCTCGACACTACTCTTAACCACTACCCCTAGACACTACCCCTAACCTTTACCCCTAACCTCTACCCCTAGACACTACTTGAAGATGTTTATGGCAATTGCAAGATGAATACATACAGGATCTAGAATACAACTGTCCTCTTCTTCCCCAGGTGTACCTGCTGGTTCTGTGTCACCACTCTGTCCTCTTCTTCCCCGGGTGTACCTGCTGGTTCTGTGTCACCACTCTGTCCTCTTCTTCCCCAGGTGTGCCTGCTGGTTCTCAGTGTCACCACTCTGTCCTCTTCTTCCCCAGGTGTACCTGCTGGTTCTGTGTCACCACTCTGTCCTCTTCTTCCCCAGGTGTACCTGCTGGTTCTGTGTCACCACTCTGTCCTCTTCTTCCCCAGGTGTACCTGCTGGTTCTCAGTGTCACCACTCTGTCCTCTTCTTCCCCAGGTGTACCTGCTGGTTCTCAGTGTCACCACTCTGTCCTCTTCTTCCCCAGGTGTACCTGCTGGTTCTCAGTGTCACCACTCTGTCCTCTTCTTCCCCAGGTGTACCTGCTGGTTTTCAGTGTCACCACTCTGTCCTCTTCTTCCCCAGGTGTACCTGCTGGTTCTCAGTGTCACCACTCTGTCCTCTTCTTCCCCAGGTGTACCTGCTGGTTCTGTGTCACCACTCTGTCCTCTTCTTCCCCAGGTGTACCTGCTGGTTCTGTGTCACCACTCTGTCCTCTTCTTTCCCAGGTGTACCTGCTGGTTCTCAGTGTCACCACTCTGTCCTCTTCTTCCCCAGGTGTACCTGCTGGTTCTGTGTCACCACTCTGTCCTCTTCTTTCCCAGGTGTACCTGCTGGTTCTCAGTGTCACCACTCTGAGTCTTCTGCTGGCTCCGGTGTTGTGGAGAGCCGCCACACACAAGTGGGTCCCTCGAGCCGAACGCAAGACGCTCGCCCGCCCGCCCCCGCTGCTGCCACACCCAGCAGACTGAAGCCCATAGGGGCCCTGTAAAAGGGCCGAAGGGTCAAAGGTCATTCTCCCTCTTTCCATGGAGAAAATCGTAATGACCCATTATCTTTGGGTCATTGGTTGCATCCAAAATGGCACCCTGTTCCCTACATAGTGCACTACTTTAGATCAGGGCTCTATGTAGGGAATAGGGCTCTGGTCTAAAGGAAGTGCACTATATATAACGAATAGGGTGCCATTTGAGATGCGATCATTGTAGAACGGTTTTACATGTCCTCGTTGTTGTCTTGACTGTCATTCCTCCTATAGTAGTTATGGAGGAATCCCTGATGAGACCCTTTTGGTTTGTGACGTCACAATGATGGTGATGACATATTCCCTTCCAGGGAATATTATTAGTCTGGGGTTGCATATGGATCAGTTTCATCTGGACCGAACCTGGGAGAAAGACAGGCCAAGGTTTTAACAGTTCAACTTTCCATTTAGTATGTTTGAATGTCCTGCTGATACTGTAAAGTCTCAGTGTTCTAACCAAACACGGACACATAGAGACTGTATGTATGGGTTGTTTATGTCAGGGCTTTACATGTATGTACGCGTTATTGCACTCCTATGGCATCTAATGCTGTAAAAGGTTTATTTTTTCTTATGTTTCAGTGACTGTTTCCTATATGTTTTATGGTGTACTGTACTGTAGCCCGACTGGAAGAAAAGACAACTAGAAGACTTCCTGCTAATACATCATGCAAGGGAGAAATAAAGATATAGCATTGTATTTATTAGGCCAGTTATAGTTAGATTATGTATAAATGTTACAATGGAAATAAGGGGGTCATTCCAAGCACAATAAATTCCCATTTTACATTATGTTGTGTTAGGTTGGAGTTTGTTTAATATTCAACAAAATACAAAAGTTGTACATTATTTAATTAAAAAATGTCGTTATTTATTAAAAGATTGGTTTATTGGTTAGGGAGGAGATGTCCTGTTTTTATAATGTTATATTTGAATATTGTCTGTCTCGTCCAATGAAATGTTTTGATATCGTTCTGTAGGTGTGGTCTATACTTCCCGCGTGATGACGTTTACTTTGTGCGTGTCCAATAGTTTCTTTCACATTTCAGACACCGCCAAGCTCAGTTTGGAGTCGCACAACTCTGGAAGCTCAGCAGCCGGAGATCTCAGTCGGAGTTTGGGACAAATGCTAACAGCTGACTCGGGAGATAAAATCAGAAAAGTGACTTTCATTCTTCCAACTTAATTGATTTATTGATGAAGTATTAGAGTTAGTTACATTTTGTACGCTGAGCAATTACGTTTTTATTTCGCTGGGTTTCAGTTTCAGTGGAGTAGAAGTAGTTAACTAGCGTACGTTAGCTAACGTCACTGTCCATCAAATGTATGACTGTTGCACCTAACGCTATCGATCAAATGCAGAGGCCACTCGAAGCCGTTTAGCTAAGCAAAATCGAAATAAGTTTGACTTGTGGCATGTCATTCAATCACATTTCTACCCATAGGTAAGGTAGCGAACTTAGCCTGCTAGGAGTACAAAATGTAAAATATATTTATCTTAATTTTTTAGCTAGCTGGCTACAAAAATGGCTGACTCGGCTTCTAGCTAGCAGGTAGTTAACGTCCTCTAGTGAGTGCACTCTACCGTAAATAAAACATTATTGTCCACATTATCGTTACTAACTAATGAATGTCGAACCGAAAAGCGGTTTTATCAAACAATAACCTTAACGTTAACTGACTGGCTATTAATTCAAACAACTCCTATCGTTGCGATGAGCTAACGTTAGCCAATAAATAGCCTGTGTCGACAGGCAGAACGAACTAGCATGTTGCGTGCTAACTTTAGGACAAACAACATGCTAGCTAGCCATCTGTCAAGCTTGCCAAGCAACCATCTTGACTGAAATTGCTACAAGTCATTCGTTCAATTACTTTCTGTCTTTGTAAAGATGCAGCTAACTAGCTAATTGAAAACCTTTGATCTTGGACTCTGAAACGTTTTGTGTTAACTTGCTAGTTTATGTTTGCTTCGCTAACGTTAGTTTTAGCTAGTTTCCTGTTTGGAGGTTCATTTCGACCTCATCTGGCTGCAGTAACTGGGAGTTGCGGATCAAGAACAACGAGTGAGAAAGGTCATGTACAATGGTGGTTCACCTAACTTTCTTGCTAACTATATCTAGCCCAAGCTGCGAAACATGTACGATTGCATGTAGACTAATGCGTAGTCAGCTTCTGGATCCAAATAGCCGCTGTTGTGCTTCCCCTGTCCGTCTATGGGAACCTTCTGTCGTTCATTGTTGTATTTGCGCGGTTAGGCCTATGTTCTGTTCTCAATGGCCCATAGTTGGCAATAACTTCAGTGCGGAGACCGATTTATGTTGTATGTTGAAACCAAGTTGTTTCCAAAGCTTCCATGCGGCCTAGTGGAGTGTTGTGGTTTGAATCCCTCGGGGGATAAAGCCAGTCTATTCCAACCTTGTAAAATAAAGTTAAACAGAAACAGTTTAGCCCGTCTACAATACATGTCCATTCTGCATTTCTTCTACGATCTTAGTTTTATAACACTGAACTGGAGGTATCCCCCCCCCCCCCCTTTCCATATTTTGCTTTAGGGAAGCAATTGCTGAACATCCCAAAGAAACCTTCTAGAAGACTTCATCTCCCACACATAAGGAGCTGATATCATGGCAATGGATGTGAGTTCTGGGCCAGTGTTATACAGTGTGCAACCTGTCGTACTGCACCAGAGTTATAGTGTGCAACCTGTCGTTCTGGGCCAGAGTTATAGTGTGCAACCTGTCGTTCTGGGCCAGAGTTATAGTGTGCAACCTGTCGTTCTGGGCCAGAGTTATAGTGTGCAACCTGTCGTTCTGGGCCAGAGTTATAGTGTGCAACCTGTCGTTCTGGGCCAGAGTTATAGTGTGCAACCTGTCGTTCTGGGCCAGAGTTATAGTGTGCAACCTGTCGTTCTGGGCCAGAGTTATAGTGTGCAACCTGTCGTTCTGGGCCAGAGTTATAGTGTGCAACCTGTCGTTCTGGGCCAGAGTTATAGTGTGCAACCTGTCGTTCTGGGCCAGAGTTAGTGTGCAACCTGTCGTTCTGGGCCAGAGTTAGTGTGCAACCTGTCGTTCTGGGTCAGAGTTATAGTGTGCAACCTGTCATACTGCACCAGAGTTATAGTGTGCAACCTGTCGTTCTGGGCCAGAGTTAGTGTGCAACCTGTCGTTCTGGGCCAGAGTTAGTGTGCAACCTGTCGTTCTGGGTCAGAGTTATAGTGTGCAACCTGTCGTTCTGGGCCAGAGTTAGTGTGCAACCTGTCGTTCTGGGCCAGAGTTAGTGTGCAACCTGTCGTTCTGGGCCAGAGTTATAGTGTGCAACCTGTCGTTCTGGGCCAGAGTTATAGTGTGCAACCTGTCATACTGCACCAGAGTTATAGTGTGCAACCTGTCATTCTGGGCCAGAGTTATAGTGTGCAACCTGTCGTTCTGGGCCAGAGTTATAGTGTGCAACCTGTCGTTCTGGGCCAGAGTTATAGTGTGCAACCTGTCATACTGCACCAGAGTTATAGTGTGCAACCTGTCGTTCTGGGCCAGAGTTATAGTGTGCAACCTGTCGTTCTGGGCCAGAGTTATAGTGTGATATAATACAATACAATTAGAATGAGTATTAATTCTACAGTGGAACTTTTTTCTTCTCCGACCATCCAGATCCAGTTTTAGATCATTGCTTCAGGGCAGAACACACAACTAGATTGATTAACTTCCCTTTGTGGTTTGAGTGGTACAGGCTAAGTTGCTTTGAAGACCTTATCAACTTCCTGATTTAGCAGTGGTGGGTCTCACCATACCAAGTGGTTATTGATACTTCCTGGTTTAGCGGTGGTGGGTCTCACCATACCAAGTGGTTATTGATACTTCCTGGTTTAGCAGTGGTGGGTCTCACCATACCAAGTGGTTATTGATACTTCCTGGTTTAGCAGTGGTGGGTCTCACCATACCAAGTGGTTGTTGATACTTCCTGATTTTAGTTGCTTGCTGGTGTGCAATTATCATCTGACAAACAACTTTAAACATTATTTGACCATCTCCTTCCATTCACAGTAACTAGTGGTTTATGCTCCACCATTTGGGAAACACTGGACTAGTGTCCACCCACCTACACAGTTCAAGATGATCGCGGAGGTCCTCAAACTCTAGTGTACACAGATCGATGCTCAATTGTTCACTCAAAGGTTGCCATGGAAATGGAGCAACACTCACAGTAAACACATTTAGTAATCCATTGACCTCGGTCCAGCAGCACCTCCTAGCTCCAGTCTAGTATAAAGCCAACTAGTGAGGAGAAGAGAATCTAGAGAAGTTTGTAGCTCCTGGTGTTTCCATGGTGACAGTGTGGTTGGTGTGGCCATAACAGAACATTGTGGTCTTTAGGCGGCTGTGATCGGTGCCAACGGAGAGATGAAGGTTTTCTACAACCAGAACCTCAGTCCCAGCAAAGGTAGGTAGCCACATCACCCAGGGTTTCCCCTAGTTATTTTAGTATAGGTGGACTGCACACTGGTGAACACTGGCAGGGAGGAGTAAGACTTGGACAGGGGTGGCTGTACTAGAGAAACGCTAGAAGCATTATGATAATCAGCCGCTCCTCCTGCAGGATGGGAGTTGATGGCAGGCTGGGACTCTCGCCTAACTAACAGAGGAGGGCAGTGTTGCCCCCTATTGAGACGTTCTCTCTGTGGCCAATCACGTCGTAAGTGATTCCAGGGAGCGGATCTCAATTAGGATTGTCGCGGTACCTCTGTGGCAAGGAAACAAAACATCAAGCAGTTTTAATTTCTTGAGGAAAACGGTCCTTCTGTTAGAAACCAACAGCATTATGTTGTCACCTGGAGTCCCATTTATTCATTCAGCAAACTATAGCACCCACAATTTTACATAAAGCTGATTTTTTTTTTTTTATACGACTGGAGTTCAGTCTAATTCATGTTTTTTTTTCCCATGGGTAATCTGGTGTGATGGTGATACTGGTACCTTGACAACCCAATCTCAAGTAGTGCACTATATAGGGAATGGGGTGCTATTTGGGATGCACCCCCTGGTGTTATAAGTGTTCTTCCTGTCCCTCCAGGTGTCCTGTCCCTGGTGACAGTCCACCCACAGTCTCTCTCTGTGGGGAAACAACTGCTTCCCAAAACCCTGGGGCCCTCCAACGTCAACATCGCCCCACACATGGTGAGACACAACACTACCACTTCTAAGAACCCCTCTCCTCCTCGTCCTGTCTGAGGGCCCCTCTCCTCCTGTCTGAGGGCTCCTGTCTGAGGGCCCCTCTCCTCCTGTCTGAGGGCCCCTCTCCTCCTGTCTGAGGGCCCCTCTCCTCCTGTCTGAGGGCCCCTCTACTCCTGTTACTACGGAAGCACTGGGCTTCCCATGTCTCCCTGGCGATAAAGCCTTCATACTAACTTTGAACAAGGCAGGACGACCTGTGTGTGTGTGTGACCTGTGTGCATGTGTGTGTGACCTGTGTGCATAAGCTAATCACAAACCCTTCAGTCAGCGGGATTATAATAAGAACTCCTCATCGACATGATCATCCTATGAGCCCCAGAGCTCAGGGTTCAGCTAGAGATGCATAGACATAGAAACCCTAGTTCTATAGAGAGATCTAGACCCCAGCCACGATATGTTGATCTGGCTAGCCGCCATAGCTTCTAGTATGGTGTAGATATATGCTATATAGATCGCTCCTCAGTGCTTTGAAAGAAGCACATACATTTTAATTTCTTTCATTTATTGCTATTTTAAATGTTATGTCTGCATGGTAACTGTCCCTCCCTCTGTCTCAGGTGATGGGTACCCCTCAGAGGCCCAGTGGGTCAGGGGGGTTAGTGATGGGCAGCCCTCACACACCCAGTACCCAGTACAGACCACAGAGCCAGCCCCCTGATGCCTCTCCCTGGTCCACCGGGTAAGACACATACACAATTGTATACAAACACTCCTCATGCTGGTTATGGTCAGCTGGTCGTTATGGTCACCTGGTTGTTATGGTCAGCTGGTCGTTATGGTCAGCTGGTCGTTATGGTCAGCTGGTCGTTATGGTCAGCTTTAGGTCAATTCTCAGCAAGGAGGCTGGCTGACTTCTTGGGAATGTTCTCTCTCTCGTTAAGAGAGTGACATGTCACTACATTAAAGTATTCACACCCCTGGGCTTTTCCCCAGTTTTGTTGCTACAATGTAGGAGTACAATGTAGGAGTACATTTGGGTTGAATTGTTGCTTTTTGTCAATGATCTACACAAAATACTGTGGGGGAAATTATTTATACAATTTTTTTGATGGAAAATAAAATCCGATATATCTTGATTAGATAATTATTCAATTCAACCCCCCTCTAGATTACAGCGGTGAGTCTTTCTGGGTAATAAGTCTGTAGAAGCTTTACACACCTGGATTGTACAATATTTGCCCATTTGTTCTTTAAAAAAAGCTCCGTCAGCCATTTTCAAGTCTCGCCGTAGATTTTCAAGATTTAGGTCAACTGTTACTCGGCCACTCAGGAACATTCAATGTCTTCTTGGTAAGGAACTCCAGTGTAGATTTGGCCTTATGTTTTAGGTTATTGTCCTGCTGAAAGGTGAATTTGTCTCCCAGTGTCTGTTGGAAAGCAGACTAGGTTTTCCTCTAGGATTTTGCCTGTGCTTATAGCTGTATTCTGTTTTATTTTTATCCTAAACTCCCTTGTCATTGCCAACGACAAGCATACCCATAACATGATGCAGCCACCACAATACTTGAAAATATGAAGTGAAAATCAGTGATGAGTTGGATCTGCCCCAAACATAACACTTTGTATTCAGGACATTGGAAAACCTCCCTGGTCTTTGTGGTTTAATCTATGTTTGAAATTCACTGCTCGACTAAGGGACATTACAGATAATTGCATGTGTGGGGTACAGAGATGAGGTAGTCATTTATAAATGTTAAACACTATTACTGCTCACTTATGTGACTTGTTAAGCACATTTTTACTTCTAAACATATTTAGGCTTGCCATAACAAAAGGGTTGAATACTTATTGACTCAAGACATTTCAGATTTCATTTAAAACATTTCTAAAAATATAATTCCACTTTGACATGATGGGGTAGTGTGTGTGTGTGTGGATCAGTGACACAACAAGGGGTGTGAATACTTTCTGAAGGCACTGTATGAAGGAACTTCTCTCTTCCTAGTCTATCTCTACATCAGCCATACTCAACTGGCGGATAGCGGTCATTCCTGCTCTGACTGCTTCTCTCTCAAACTCCTGCTCTGACTGACTTCTTCTTCTCTCTCAAACTCCTGCGCTGACTGACTTCGTCTTCTCTCTCAAACTCCTGCTCTGACTGACTTCTTCTTCTCTCTCAAACTCCTGCGCTGACTGACTTCTTCTTCTCTCTCAAACTCCTGCGCTGACTGACTTCTTCTTCTCTCTCAAACTCCTGCGCCGACTGACTTCTTCTTCTCTCTCAAACTCCTGCGCCGACTGACTTCTTCTCTCATTCCTGCTCTGTCTTCTCTCAAATTCCTGTTCTGCCTTCTTCTCTCAAACTCCTGCTCTGCCTGTGTTCCAGGAAGCGTGGTACTGGTAAGAAGGGGGATAAGAACGGGAAGGGTCTTAGGCATTTCTCCATGAAGGTGTGTGAGAAGGTGCAGAAGAAGGGAGTAACTACCTACAATGAGGTGGCTGACGAGCTCGTGGCAGAGTTCAGCGCCAACGACACCCTCCTCTCGCCCGGCGACTCGGTGAGACACACAGCCAATCAAAAACCATCAGACCAGGGTTTCATCCGTACAACAAATAGCCCAATCCGAGTCCAAGATGCACACTGGTTCTGTACAGCCCTAATGGGCCCCGAGTCAGAAGTAGTGCACTATAAAGGGAATAGGGAGCCATTGGGGAAACGACAGCAGCTCTGTCTCTCTCTCTCCCCTCCGCAGCATTCCTACGACCAGAAGAACATCCGACGGCGTGTGTACGACGCGCTCAACGTGCTCATGGCCATGAACATCATCTCTAAAGAGAAGAAAGAGATCCGGTGGATCGGCCTGCCCACCAACTCAGCCCAGGAGTGTCAGAGCCTGGAGGTAAGAGATCAGGTGGATCGGCCTGCCCACCAACTCAGCCCAGGAGTGTCAGAGCCTGGAGGTAAGAGATCAGGTGGATCGGCCTGCCCACCAACTCAGCCCAGGAGTGTCAGAGCCTGGAGGTAAGAGATCCGGTGGATCGGCCTGCCCACCAACTCAGCCCAGGAGTGTCAGAGCCTGGAGGTAAGAGATCCGGTGGATCGGCCTGCCCACCAACTCAGCCCAGGAGTGTCAGAGCCTGGAGGTAAGAGATCCGGTGGATCGGCCTGCCCACCAACTCAGCCCAGGAGTGTCAGAGCCTGGAGGTAAGAGATCAGGATGGTCAGAGCCTGGAGGTAAGAGATCGGGAGGGTCAGAGCCCAGAGGTAAGAGATCAGGTGGCTCGGCCTGCCCACCAACTCAGCCCAGGAGTGTCAGCTTGGAGGTAAGAGATCAGGTGGATCGGCCTGCCCAGGAGTGTCAGAGCCTGGAGGTAAGAGATCAGGTGGATCGGCCTGCCCACCAACTCAGCCCAGGAGTGTCAGAGCCTGGAGGTAAGAGATCGGGAGGGTCGGCCTGCCCACCAACTCAGCCCAGGAGTGTCAGAGCCTGGAGGTAAGAGATCAGGTGGATCGGCCTGCCCACCAACTCAGCCCAGGAGTGTCAGAGCCTGGAGGTAAGAGATCCGGTGGATCGGCCTGCCCACCAACTCAGCCCAGGAGTGTCAGAGCCTGGAGGTAAGAGATCCGGTGGATCGGCCTGCCCACCAACTCAGCCCAGGAGTGTCAGAGCCTGGAGGTAAGAGATCCGGTGGATCGGCCTGCCCACCAACTCAGCCCAGGAGTGTCAGAGCCTGGAGGTAAGAGATCAGGTGGATCGGCCTGCCCACCAACTCAGCCCAGGAGTGTCAGAGCCTGGAGGTAAGAGATCGGGAGGGTCAGAGCCCAGAGGTAAGAGATCAGGTGGCTCGGCCTGCCCACCAACTCAGCCCAGGAGTGTCAGCTTGGAGGTAAGAGATCAGGTGGATCGGCCTGCCCACCAACTCAGCCCAGGATTGTCAGAGCCTGGAGGTAAGAGATCGGGAGGGTCAGAGCCCGGAGGTGTAAGAGATCGGGAGGGTCAGAGCCCGGAGGTGTAAGAGATCGGGAGGGTCAGAGCCCGGAGGTGTAAGAGATCGGGAGGGTCAGAGCCCGGAGGTGTAAGAGATCGGGAGGGTCAGAGCCCGGAGGTGTAAGAGATCGGGAGGGTCAGAGCCCGGAGGTGTAAGAGATCGGGAGGGTCAGAGCCCGGAGGTGTAAGAGATTGGGAGGGTCAGAGCCCGGAGGTGTAAGAGATCGGGAGGGTCAGAGCCCGGAGGTGTAAGAGATCGGGAGGGTCAGAGCTTGATGTATTCCTGTCATTGTCAGGTGGAGAGACAGAGACGACTAGAGAGGATCAACCAGAAACAGTCTCAGCTTCAGGAGCTCATTCTACAGGTAAACACCCCCTTCACTGTGGGAACATACACGCCTATTAGAAGACGCTCACCCGGTCTTGCTGGTGGCTTCAACGTTGCCTGAATGTCATCTCAACGACGTTGACTGAGCGGTATCACAACGTTGTGTGAATGTCATCTCAACGACGTTGACTGAGCGGTATCACAACGTTGTGTGAATGTCATCTCAACGACGTTGACTGAGCGGTATCACAACGTTGTGTGAATGTCATCTCAACGACGTTGACTGAGCGGTATCACAACGTTGTGTGAATGTCATCTCAACGACGTTGACTGAGCGGTATCACAACGTTGTGTGAATGTCATCTCAACGACGTTGACTGAGCGGTATCACAACGTTGTGTGAATGTCATCTCAACGACGTTGACTGAGCGGTATCACAACGTTGTGTGAATGTCATCTCAACGACGTTGACTGAGCGGTATCACAACGTTGTGTGAATGTCATCTCAACGACGTTGACTGAGCGGTATCACAACGTTGTGTGAATGTCATCTCAACGACGTTGACTGAGCGGTATCACAACGTTGTGTGAATGTCATCTCAACGACGTTGACTGAGCGGTATCACAACGTTGTGTGAATGTCATCTCAACGACGTTGACTGAGCGGTATCACAACGTTGCGTGAATGTCATCTCAACGACGTTGACTGAGCGGTATCACAACGTTGCGTGAATGTCATCTCAACGACGTTGACTGAGCGGTATCACAACGTTGCGTGAATGTCATCTCAACGACGTTGACTGAGCGGTATCACAACGTTGTGTGAATGTCATCTCAACGACGTTGACTGAGCGGTATCACAACGTTGTGTGAATGTCATCTCAACGACGTTGACTGAGCGGTATCACAACGTTGTGTGAATGTCATCTCAACGACGTTGACTGAGCGGTATCACAACGTTGTGTGAATGTCATCTCAACGACGTTGACTGAGCGGTATCACAACGTTGTGTGAATGTCATCTCAACGACGTTGACTGAGCGGTATCACAACGTTGCGTGAATGTCATCTCAACGACGTTGACTGAGCGGTATCACAACGTTGCGTGAATGTCATCTCAACGACGTTGACTGAGCGGTATCACAACGTTGCGTGAATGTCATCTCAACGACGTTGACTGAGCGGTATCACAACGTTGCCTGAATGTCATCTCAACGACGTTGACTGAGCGGTATCACAACGTTGCGTGAATGTCATCTCAACGACGTTGACTGAGCGGTATCACAACGTTGTGTGAATGTCATCTCAACGACGTTGACTGAGCGGTATCACAACGTTGTGTGAATGTCATCTCAACGACGTTGACTGAGCGGTATCACAACGTTGTGTGAATGTCATCTCAACGACGTTGACTGAGCGGTATCACAACGTTGTGTGAATGTCATCTCAACGACGTTGACTGAGCGGTATCACAACGTTGTGTGAATGTCATCTCAACGACGTTGACTGAGCGGTATCACAACGTTGTGTGAATGTCATCTCAACGACGTTGACTGAGCGTTATCACAACGTTGTGTGAATGTCTCGGTGCAGCAAATAGCGTTCAAGCGTCTGGTGCAGCGGAATCGTACGGCGGAGCAGCAGGCGGGCAGGGCTCCGCCCCCAAACTCTGTCATCAACCTGCCCTTCATCATCATCAACACCTCCAAGAGGACCGTCATCGACTGCAGCATCTCCAACGACAAGTAAGAGACCGGAGACTCAGGAATACACACGCAATTACTCTAGTCCTGTTTCACTCCTGTGTGTTATATTCATGTCCCAACTCCCTTTGAGACACCTTGGGACATGGGGGTGATGGTTGGGGGTTGGGACATGGGGGTGATGGGGGTGATGCTTGGAGGTTGGGACATGGGGGTGATGCTTGGAGGCTGGGACATGGGGGTGATGCTTGGAGGTTGGGACATGGGGGTGATGCTTGGAGGCTGGGACATGGGGGTGATGCTTGGAGGCTGGGACATGGGGGTGATGCTTGGAGGTTGGGACATGGGGGTGATGCTTGGAGGTTGGGACATGGGGGTGATGCTTGGAGGTTGGGACATGGGGGTGATGCTTGGAGGCTGGGACATGGGGGTGATGCTTGGAGGCTGGGACATGGGGGTGATGCTTGGAGGTTGGGACATGGGGGTGATGCTTGGAGGTTGGGACATGGGGGTGATGCTTGGAGGTTGGGACATGGGGGTGACTTCAAATTCAACACCAAACCTCATCTAATCATACCTGCCTCCTCCCCTCTCTCCTGCCTCTGCCCTCCCCCCTTCTCTCTCTCCTGCCTCTGCCCCCCCCCTTCTCTCTCTCCTGCCTCTGCCCCCCCCCCTTCTCTCTCTCCTGCCTCTGCCCCCCCCTTCTCTCTCTCCTGCCTCTGCCCCCCCCCTTCTCTCTCTCCTGCCTCTGCCCCCCCCCTTCTCTCTCTCCTGCCTCTGCCCCCCCCCTTCTCTCTCCTGCCTCTGCCCCCCCTTCTCTCTCTCCTGCCTCTGCCCCCCCCTTCTCTCTCTCCTGCCTCTGCCCCCCCCTTCTCTCTCTTGCCTCTGCCCCTCCCCCCCTCTCTCTTGCCTCTGCCCCTCCCCCCCTCTCTCTCTTGCCTCTGCCCCTCCCCCCCCCTCTCTCTCCTGCCTCTGCCCCTCCCCCCCCTCTTTCTCCTGCCTCTGCCCCTCCCCCCCCCCTCTCTCCTGCCTCTGCCCCCCCCCTCTCTCTGCCCCCCCTCCCCCCTCCAGGTTTGAGTACCTGTTCAACTTTGACAACATGTTTGAGATCCATGATGACATTGAGGTGTTGAAGAGAATGGGTCTGGCCTGTGGTCTGGAGGTGGGCCAGTGTTCACCAGAGGACCTGAAGGAAGCTCGTACCCTGGTGCCCAGAGCCCTGGAGCCCTATGTTACAGGTCAGTATGGCTGGTTCCCACAGAGCACCCTGTTCAGCGTGATATACTTGGGCTAGGTCTGTGTAAAGGAGGCGGTAGAAATTGTATTTTATTATAATCCCCCCCCCTCCAGAAATGGCCACGGGTCCAATAAGCAACGTCTACATCACAGGAGCCTCGTCTACAAACGGAGGAGGACGCCGTCACACAAGGTGAATCTCTTCTATAGAGATGTACTTCAGAGCTCATTTCCCTGTCTGGAGGGTGGAAGCCCTCGGTGGTGCTTCCCATGCTACAACAGGCTTTGTTTCAAGTGTGCCCTCTGTCCAACTCTATGATCTCTCTTTCTGAGCTCTTTTTTTTTTTCGATGTACAGGAAGTGATGTAACAGGCAGGTCTTGACTAATTCCATCTTCTGTTTCCTGCTGTATATTCAGTAGCTCCGATGGCACGGTGGCGTCCATTTCCAACGACTCACACTACAGCGCCTCGCGAGGCCACACCCCTGTGTCCTACATGGCAGACGAGGAAGAGGATGACGAAGACTACGACGACAATGATTAAATCAGTAGTTTCTCACTCGGCCAACTCTTAACAGCCCAGTCTGATGACTAACCAGCTGTGTTCCAAATGGCTTCCTATACCCAATATACTGAACTACTTTTGACCACGGCCATATTGGCACAGAAGTAGTGCACTGTGTAGGGAATAGTGCCATTTGGAATGCATGCAGCCCATGTCCCATGAACAAGTCTCTCTCCCTTCCTCCAGCTCCATCTCAGGCCTTCCCTCCACCCCACCAAGCTATCTACGAGGAGGCCCCTGCTTCTCCTTCCTCAGCTGCCTTCAGAATGCACAGAGCTCACCAACGCAATGGCCTTCTGGGAAACGTAGTCTTTGCTGACACTATGACTGTATAATGCCTTTTGTGGGAATTTTAATTTATTTTTTTCTCTCCTTCTGAAGCTGTGATTACTATGAGTATAATCTCCACAACGTGCTCCTCTTCAGCCCGCCTCCCCGTTACAGGAAATGGGGATCTTTCTCATGCCAAACTAGTTTTTTTTGTTGTTGTTTCTTGAGTGAACTGATGCACGGTCACAGAAAGATTCCCTCCAGAAACCTGAGATCTGCGTTGTGTGGCTGTATTACAGTATTTAACATCATGAACAGTAGTGATGTGTGTCATTGACATGACAGTGAAATGGCTTCCTATACAGCTCCCAGGGGAGAGAGAGTGTGTGTGTGTGTGTGTGTGTGTGTGTGTGTGTGTGTGTGTGTTTTGTACTTATTTGTAGTTATATTTTCTTATTTTGTGTGACTTTCTTCTGGCAGCTATTTTAAAGATGGGTCAGAATGTGTGTTTTTGGACGGTCACTTGGCCCTGCGTGTCACTGTGAATACCTACAGACAGCAGAGGCCAAATGTCCCTGTGTGTGAATACCTACAGACAGTAGAGGCCAAATGTCCCTGTGTGTGAGTACCTACAGACAGCAGAGGCCAAATGTCCCTGTGTGTGAGTACCTACAGACAGCAGAGGCCAAATGTCCCTGTGTGTGAATACCTACAGACAGCAGAGGCCAAATGTCCCTGTGTGTGAATACCTACAGACAGCAGAGGCCAAATGTCCCTGTGTGTGACGGTAGAGGAGGCAAGGCCACCCTATTCCCTTCTCAAAGCGAAGTGACCATGTTCATAATCTCAGAATTGGAGTCGAGAGAACGTTGTTGTAAATTGGAAGCGGTTCTCTGCCTGGCTGGCAGGCAGCCCGTTGAGATAGAAACGTACCAAAATGATTCTAAACATCTCAATGCTCTACTTAATGAACGACACCCAGAGTGAAGTAGCTGCGTATTATCAATGAAGGGAACTTTGGGGAGGATGGGGCCATTCATAGGGTTGTAACAAGCTCAAGACTTCAGGATTGTGGCAAAAGCCAAAATAGGGGAGTCCACTACAATGACCCCCCCCCCCCCCCCCTGAAAACATGTTGACTCTACAATACCATACCTTTTCTTTCTGTTATCTAATGAGTTTGGAAATGATAGAGAATAAATATAGAGGGTGTTTGAACTTGTTGTCTTTATGGATTTGAATACATGTTTAATATTTATGGTTTCATTATGATACAATGCATAGGTAACGTATTGGTTGTACAAGCAGCACTCCATTAACTCTATGTTAAATGCTCTTCCTAGAAGCTATATAAAAGAGTGAGGTCAAATGAAGCAGAACGACCACTGTCTGGACAGAGATGGTTGAATTTCCAGGTGAAATCTGGAGGTGAAAAACACATCTGTTCAGGTGAGGTGCTGGCAGAGTAGGACACTAGGAAGAAGAAAGGGGAGAGCCACACCCTCTAGGACCTCGGAGGCAATAACTGAATTACCATCACACCCTGAAGAAGACGGCTGGTCTGTCCAACCACTGGTTATTAGGTTGTTGTTGAGCTAGTGTGAGACTCCTTTTTCATGGGTTACCAGATTGCCTTGGTTGGGATCATAGACGAGGATAGATGGCTAGAACTGGGTGGGAACGTCGATGGGTTAAGGACATACCTGTTGACGAAATTGTGAAGATATCTTCCCACAGACTACTTTAAAATGGAGAAAGCCCTCAACTGCACTTCCCATTCTGTCATAATTGCAAAGATGAGGAACACTATCCAGCTCTATGGCTCTGACCATGGTTAGGACCTAGATGGTTGGATTGCTGGCTTGTCCAGTAAAATATATTATTTCAGAGCCTTGAGCAGGAAGACCACCTTCCCCTGGTATGGTTCGTATGAGTCTTGATAGGCGATGTTGTGGGCCACCACACGACACTGGATCTTAGCCTCCCTCTCTTTGACCAGGTGGAACTTCACAGCCACTAGAGGGTTAACGTAGGTGGGCTGTGTGGAGGAAGACCAAGAGAGGGTTCATACCAATCATGTTTATACGTAGTTGGATAGAGGGACCAACTGCCACAATGCTTGTTTTTAACAATTATGGCAAAGATGTGCTCTCTATCAAACTCTATGATAAAAGTGCCTTCAAGAAGTATTCAGACCCCTTGACTTTTTTTGTGAGTTTTATTCTAAAATGTATTTAAAAATAAAAAACACTCCTCGGCAATCTACACACAATAGCCCATCATGACAAAGCGAAAACATGTTTTTATACATTTCTGCAAATTGTATTAAAAATAAAAAAACATACCTTATTTACATAAGTATTAAGACCCTTTGCTATGAGACTCGAAGTTGAGCTCAGGTGCATCTTGTTTCCATTGATCATCCTTGAGATGTTTCTACAATTTGATTGGAGTTCACCTGTGATTAAATTCAATTGACTGAACATGATTTGGAAAGGCACACACCTGTCTATGTAAGGTCAGTGCACGGCAGGGCAAAAACTGAGGTCAAAGGAATTGTCCGAAGAGCTCCGAGACAGGATTGTGTCGAGGCACACATCTGGGGACCGCTACCAAAACATTTCTGCAGCATTAAAGGTCCCCAAGAACACAGAGGCCTCCATCATTCTTCAATGGAAGAAGTTTGGAAACACCAAGACTCTTCCTAGAGCTGGCTGCCCGGCCAAACTGAGCAATCGGGGGAGAAGGGTCTTGGTCAGGGAGGTGACCAAGAACCCGATGGTCACTCTGACAGAGCTCCTTTGTGCGTATGGTTGTCCTTCTGGAAGGTTCTCCCGTCTCTGCAGCACTCCATCAATCAGGCCTTTATGGTAGATCAGCCAGACGGAAGCCACTCCTCAGTAAAAGGCACATGACAGCCTGCTTGATGTTTGTCAAAAGGCACCTAAAGATTCTCAGACCATGAGAAACAAGATTCCCTGGTCTGATGAAATCAAGGTTGAAGTATTTGGCCTGAATGCCAAGCATCACATCTGGAGGAAACCTGGGACCATCCCTACGGTGAAGCATGGTGGTGGTAGTGTCAGGTTGTGGGGAGGTTTTTCAGCGGCAGGGACCGGGAGACTAGTCAGGATCAAGACAAAGATGAACGGAGCGAAGTACAGAGAGATCCTTGATGAAAACTTGCTCCAGAGTGCTCAGACTGGGGTGAAGGTTCTCCTTCCAACAGGACAACGACCCTAAACACAGCCAAGACATCGCAGGAGTGGCTTAAGGACAAGTCTTTGAGCCCAGACTTAAACCTGATCTAACATCTCTGGAGAATCCTGAAAATAGCTGTGCAGCGACGCTCCCCATCCAACCTGACAGAGCTTGAGAGGATCTGCAGAGAAGAATGGGAGAATCTCCCCAAACACAGGTCTGCCAAGCTTGTAGCGTCATCCCCAGAAGACTCAAGGCTGTAATCACTTCCAAAGTTGCTTCAGTAAAGAGTCTGAATACTTGTGAATGAAATGTGATATTTCCAGGTTGCAATATATATTATTTTACTGTTTTCGTTTTGTCATTACGGGCTGCAACGTAACAAAATGTGGAAAAAGTCAAGTGGTCTGAAAACTTTCTGAATGAACTGTGTGTCCATTGCTGTAAATCAATAGAGGGGGTTCATGTAGGGGTGTATCCATTAGTCTGACTTTTTTGCGAACGGAAACTGTTTACCCCAAATGGGTAGTGTTTTGCCTCACGAAATGTCGAACCGTTTACCCCAAATGGGAAGTGTTTTGCCTCATGAAATGTAGAGTTTGTATTGGACAAATTCAGGTTTATCCTTCCCCGGCTTGTTCCCTTTTGCTCTGTTCGCTTACGTTAGATTCCTAGATCAAATGGTGAATGGATTACAATGCAAAACGTTTTGCAACGGCATTTGACAAATGAATACACCCCAGGGGTAAGTGAACCATGCATTTGAGTTTCACAAAATAACGTGAGTTCCATGGAGAGAAGAAGACGTGGTTGTCGTGGTTACCTGAGCCAGTTTGCCGTAGTATGGGAAGTAGGACAGGTCGAAGGTTCCGTTGGTGGGGAAGTACTCGATCATGTCTATGTTCTCATGGCCACTCTGCGCGCACACACACACACACACACACCAACCATCCATTAAATACTGTTGGCAGACTAGATTTCACGTTCTGAGAAACTGTCTTCCTGGCCAGCCGTGTTGAGCAGAGCCACAGATTTATTTCCATATAAATATATGGCTTTGGTGTTGAGTAGCCATCTTGGTTTATACTCACCAGTATAGTGCAGTTCAAATGAGGAGCCATGCCTGTCCCGTTGTTGGGCAGGAAGTTGATGATCTGGGTTAGAAACGTCATGCATGTCAGTGCAATTTCCTAATAGGTTATAAATGTATTATAACGTGTTATAACCTCCTCACTTGTTGTAAATGTCATGTTCATAACATAAAGTAATATTTCCAGCTGGTCTGTGACTGAACGCACCCTGTTCATCTTGATGATGACGCAGGGCGTGGTGCCGTTGTAGCCGAACGTCGGGTCGTCCAGGCCGGAGCAGCGTCCCAGCATGCTCTGGGTGAAGCGGCAGGAGTACTTGGTATGGTGTGGAGCCTCAAACTTCTCCTGTTTGAAGTACTCTCCCTTGGTGCAGTTATGGTTAGACTGTTGAGACGTGTCGTTGTAGGCTGAGAGAGGAGTCAGCCAGAGAGGTAGAGGGGAGGGAGAGGGAAAAAATGAGGGATTTAATGATTTGTGATGCAGGGAGGTCAAAGCATTGACTAGCAGCTGTAGTAGGTTGGCTTGAGATAATTGACTGATCAAGTCTGAAATGGGATGGAAGCCTCAGGTCTGGACAACAGGAGTCCACTGTGTAGGGTGCCATCTTGGACACTGACGTTTGAGGAAGTTGCTGAGGCAGTTGGACATCTTCCTCTGGCTGGTTTTATCAGACAAGTTGTAGCTGAGTATTACATCCTCCTCAATGTATGTAGGTGGCCAGACCATCACCCCTACACACACACACACACACAACGCAGAGGTTAGCCGACACCATCCTAGATATGGTTTAGGAGATACAGAGATAGTTTAGGGGAGAGGGGGGGGGGGGGGGGGGGGTGGGAGAAAGGGGGGGAAGAGAAAAAGAGCGACAGAGTGTGAGGGGGGGGTGGGGGACTGAGAAGGAGAGAGGGGGGTAGACGGAGAGCAGGGAGGGCCAGAAGGAGAGAGTGAGAAAGAGAGAGGGGGGGGTAGACAGAGAGCAGGGAGGGCCAGAAAGAGAAGGAGCTGGAGGGGAGGGTGAAAGATGCAAGGGACAATATGTACTTCTTTACAGGAGCAGTAAACAGTAAATAGTGAAGGGACATTTTTACAAATGGGCTGAATCTGTGGGCCCTGGTCTAAAGTAGTGCACTATATAGGGAATAGGGTCCTGGTCTAAAGTAGTGCACTATATAGGGAATAGGGCTCTGGTCTAAAGTAGTGCACTATATAGGGAATAGGGTCTTGGTCTAAAGTAGTGCACTTTATAGGGAATAGGGTCCTGGTCTAAAGTAGTGCACTATATAGGGAATAGCAGGGTGCCATCTCAGTTGTTACCTGGTGATGTTAAGCGGTCCTGGTAGTCTGGAGTGTAGGGGTCCAGGGTGTACATCAGAGTCCAGATGGCCAGACAGAACAGGCCAGTCATTATCACATAGAACGCTACATAGTACAGACTGATGTACACTACAGAAGAGAGGATAGAGATGGAGGGGGGAGAGTGGGAGAGAGGCCGAGAGAGAGAGAGGAGGGGGGGAGAGTGGGAGAGGAGGGGGGAGAGTGAGAGAGAGACCGTGAGAGAGAGGGACAGAGAGAGAGGAGGGGGGGAGAGTGAGAGAGAGACCGGGAGAAAGAGAGAGAGGGAGTCAGTCTGTTCCTGCTTTAGCCAACTTCTCTTGCCTGGCTACATTCAACAATGATGATGACAGGGCTTGGTTGGTAAGGAGTCTGCCACCTCTTGGCCTGTCTGTGGTCTGGTTGTGTCTTTATGACTGACTGAAGCCTATTGGCCGAGGTGCCCTCTATGGGCGAGAGCTGTGGTTTATCTAAATGTGAGATCGTCCAGAGGTCAGAGGGAGAAGTCTCCCCTCACAAACCAACCAGCTTATCAGTCAAACTGCTCTCTCTTCAATCTAATGTCCACACACTGAAATAACACTACACACACTGAAATAACACTGCACACACTGATATCCAAAGGACACAGCAAAGTCAGGTGTGAGTTCTGTACTCTCGGGTCACTTTAATCTCATGGAGCCAGTTTAGATGAGTGTTTCAATTAAGTCTGAATATTGCATATACTCCAACAAACCAACAACAGCTTCTTTACCAGCTCAGACAAACACACACACACAGACACACACACACACACACACACAGACACACACACACACACATCTTTCCCACTCTGCAGTACATACCCCATTTCTCAGGTGTTCTTCCGAACATGGCGCCAGTGTCTGAGTTCCACACGAAGCGACCGAAGTCCTCACACCGCTGGCCACACGTCCTCTTCTCCTTCAGGGTTGCCATGTTGGTGGGCTATAGGATCCAGCTACACCAGGAGAGACCAGTGGGAGATGTGGAGAGATGCTGTGCAGGGAACAGGGATACCTCGTCACAATCTGGCAACCCGGCTTCACTCCTCACCTGGTTATGGTGTCTGAGAGAAACCTACTGTAGGACTTTTTTAAATTTCCTCCGTCTCTCAGTGGTTCCTTTGCTTTTTTTGGGATGTTTCTGTGCCTGTTTCTCTCAGCCTGTATTCTAATACAATACTACTGTTGTGTTCCTAGTTCTACTACTGTACAGCTGACCTCTCTCTCTCTGTGGTGTGACCTACACTATGTGACTGCGTACCCTTGGACTAGACTTTTATACGTGGTGATAAGGGCAGCCTCCGGGTGTAGGGACAGACGGGGGCGGGGCAGGGCCAACCCTGCTGTGACCTCACCCAACATCCCCTGTGTTCGCTGCTCAAACAGAACCCAAGAAGGCTGTGTGACCTTGGTGTGATACTCTACTGGTCTGTAACTAAATTATATGTCCAGGGACCTTGGTGTGATACTCTACTGCTCTGTAACTAAATGATATGTCCAGGGACCTTGGTGTGATACTCTACTGCTCTGTAACTAAATGATATGTCCAGGGACCTTGGTGTGATACTCTACTGCTCTGTAACTAAATGATATGTCCAGGGAGCTGCCATGGAATTATGGGATGTCTTCTAAAATCATGATTTTGGAACATTTTCAACTGTGATAATGTTCTATATTAATTCTCTACCAATCCATAGACCCTCATCACCTACCATTCCATAGACCTGGATCACCTACCATTCCATAGACCTGGATCACCTACCACTCCATAGACCTGGATCACCTACCATTCCATAGACCTGGATCACCTACCATTCCATAGACCTGGATCACCTACCATTCCATAGACCTGGATCACCTACCACTCCATAGACCTGGATCACCTACCATTCCATAGACCTGGATCACCTACCATTCCATAGACCTGGATCACCTACCATTCCATAGACCTGGATCACCTACCACTCCATAGACCAGGATCACCTACCATTCCATAGACCTGGATCACCTACCATTCCATAGACCCGGATCACCTACCATTCCATAGACCTGGATCACCTACCATTCCATAGACCCGGATCACCTACCATTCCATAGACCTGGATAAAATATAATTTTTATGAATGCTACCACTCTGACTCTTTTCTTATCTCTCTCTCTCTCTCTCTCTCGCTCGCTCTCTCTCTCCCCCTCTCTCTCCATCTCTCTCTCTCTCTCTCTCTCTCTCTCTCTCTCTCCATCCTATTGTCCTCCTCATGGTTTAACACAGTAGCAGTGGAAGGAAGGTATTATAGAGTTAGTGGATAAACTCTGAACACAAAGGTGTTGAGTCAGACAGATCTCTGTTATGTGTGTGTGTGTGTGTGTGTGCGTGGCAGGGGCTTAACCTCTCAGTCTCAGGTCTGCTCCGGTCCCAGTAAGGGGAATCAGTGCTCCCTGTGTGTCTCTTTCTTTCTCTCTCTCTCTGCATCCTGCGCTCCAGGGGTACAGAGAGAACAGACAGATCACCCCTCTGCTCTCTACTGAATCACTACAGTCTGGGGGAAACTCTAATCCTTTCATTTCCTGTGAACATTTTGGTCATCCGGCCATCTGTCCTTCTGTTTACTCCTGTCCTTCTCCCTCCTCCTTACCTCTCCCCCTCTTCTTCTCTCCGTGTCCACGACGAGACGAGTTGTCTGGGGATTTTCTCATTCTCACTCCTGATCTGTTTCCCAGAGGAGCTCGGCGCTTCTCTTCTGTTCCTCTCTCTCTTTATTTCTCTCTGTTTGTTTCTGCCTCCATCCTTCATCGCCATGGATATGGGCAGCTTGACAACGGTGGTGGCCAACTCGGCCTACATCTCGGCGCGCGGGAGCTTCGACGGCACAGCCAACCCGTCTGCCAACCGAGACAAGAAGTACCACGCCCGCCTGAAGCTGCCTCACATCACGGTGTGCGAGGGCCTCAGGGAGACTCTGGACCTGGGCTTCCAGACCGCCTGCGTGGAGCAGCCCATCGGCAAGCGTCTGTTCCAGGAGTTCCTGGAGGCCAACAACGAATACAAAGGCCCCTGCCGCCTGTGGAAGGACGTGGAGGAGTACAACCAGGCCGAGGACCAGGACCGCGTTAAGAAGGCCTCCAAGATGCTCTCTCGCTACATGGATCCCAGCGCCAAACACTTCTGCCCGTTCCTGCCGGAGAACGACATCACCAAGGTGAAGGAGAAGCACGCGGAGGCCGGAGACGATCTGTTCGTGGAGACTCTGACCAGCGTACTGGACTTCCTCAAGGAGGTCCCTTATACCTTCTACTTGGACAGCATGCACCTGAAGAGGTTCCTCCAATGGAAGTGGCTGGAGATGCAGCCCACGGGAGAGGACTGGTTCATGGACTTCCGTGTCCTTGGGAAGGGGGGCTTCGGGGAGGTACACGCCACCTCCATGAAGGCCACGGGGAAACTGTACGCCTGCAAGAAGCTCAACAAGAAGAGGCTGAAGAAGAGGAAAGGATATGAGGTGAGAGACACAAGACCTGTATTACTACTATATAGAGTGGAATTTGTAGTTCACTTCTTAAAAATGGAGGACAAAATTGGTTGCCATTGGAATAGAGGAAGGAGTGCCTGATGGGTAGTGTAGTTCATGGAGGGAAATGGCTATGTGTCAGTGGATGGCTTGATACATTAGGGTTAGGTGTTGGTTTCAGTACATGTGAGTTTCGTGTGAGAGCTCTGAGGAAGTCACTTTAAAGAGGGAAGAGATGAAGAGAGAGAGAGAAGGGGAGAGAGAGAGAGAGAGAGAAAGGGAAGAAGATAGGGAGAGATGAAGAGAGAGAGAGAAGCGTGTGACGGACAAAACAGAGTTCACAGTTTAATTCATAAAGTTTGTGTTTTGGGGACGATGAACACCACTCGTAGGACAACTTATCCAGAGCATCTGTCCAGGATAAGCGATGCTTAGTGGAGGAGGGCCGATTACGGAACAGACTTACGTTAGTACGTAGGAGAACACACACACACACAGGCGTTAGTACATAGGAGAACACACACACAGGCGTTAGTACATAGGAGAGCACACACACACAGGCGTTAGTACATAGGAGAACACACACACACACAGGCGTTAGTACGTAGGAGAACACACACACACACACAGGCATTAGTTAGTACATAGGACACACACACACACACACAGGCGTTAGTACATAGGACACACACACACACACACAGGCGTTAGTACATAGGACACACACACAGGCGTTAGTACATAGGACACACACACACAGGCGTTAGTACATAGGACACACACACAGGCGTTAGTACATAGGACACACACACACACACACACAGGCGTTAGTACATAGCCTTCAGCCTTGACCTTCAGCAGAGTGTCACAGCCCTTCAGATTATCACAGGGATTTCACACTACATAAGAACCTCATTCAGGACTATTACCCAACAACACACCTTCCACATGTCTTCCTCACAAATAGCACCCCACTCCCTGTAAATCCCTATGGGCCAAGGTCAAAAGGAGGGCCCTTCATAGGGAATAGGGTGCCATTATAGGGAATAGGGTGCCATGTAGGATCATCCCTGTAGATTTGTTCTATGCCACAAATAGACTAGACAGAGGAGTGGTCTGGGCTGTGGTGAAACTGTGTGTGTGTGTGTACGTACGTGTCTGTGCGCACGCGCGTGTGTGTATGTATGTGTGTGTGTGTGTATGCGTGTGTGTGCACGTGTGTGTGTGTACATGTGTTTGTGAGAGTGTGAGTGTGAGAGTGTGTGTGTGTGTGTGCGTGTGTATGCGTGTGTGTGTGTGTGTGTGTGAGAGTGTGTGTGTGTGTGAGTGTGAGTGTGTGTGCGTGTGTGTGAGAGTGTGTGTGTGTGTGTGTGTGTGTGTGAGTGTGTGTGTGTGTGAGAGTGTGTGTGTGTGTGTGTGTGTGTGAGTGTGTGTGTGTGAGAGTGTGTGTGTGTGTGAGTGTGTAGTATAGTGCAGTACTCTCCAGTGAGATGAATGTAAGTGTTGGACTGTAGTCCGTTCTGGGCAGTGAGGGGTAAGGGTCTGTCTGGAGTGGAACTGAACGAACAGGGAACATTGAGATATATTGGGCAGGGTCGTGGCAATGGAGAGAGTCGACATGAAATACAAGTGGTATTTCATTAAAATACCCCAGGGGTCCAGCTATTCCTCTAGACCACAGTGGCAGCTGGTTTACACACGGATGTCTCCCAGGGAAACAAGGTGTGTGGACTCTGGACTGTCAAATCACTGGTTTACACACGGATGTCTACCAGGGAAACAAGGTGTGTGAACTCTGGACTGTCAAATCACTGGTTTACACACGGATGTCTACCAGGGAAACAAGGTGTGTGAACTCTGGACTGTCAAATCACTCGTGGATACGAAGTGACATTAATCCCTCCACGAAGTGCCGATGCAGGAAGCAGAGGAGCTGTGCAGTGTGTCTGTCCTCCATGAATAGGAGCTGTGCAGTGTGTCTGTCCTCCATGAATAGGAGCTGTGCAGTGTGTCTGTCCTCCATGAATAGGAGCTGTGCAGTGTGTCTGTCCTCCATGAATAGGAGCTGTGCAGTGTGTCTGTCCTCCATGAATAGGAGCTGTGCAGTGTGTCTGTCCTCCATGAATAGGAGATGTGCAGTGTGTCTGTCCTCCATGAATAGGAGCTGTGCAGTGTGTCTGTCCTCCATGATATAATCAGTGATAAGCCCCATAGCTGCAGCATTAGAATGATGATTGAGCTCCTTATTCAATACGTGTCAACTCTGCCATGTTTATAAATGGAGCAGATCCCTCCCTGCTCGGGGTATTGGGCGTGTGTGTATTGGGCGTGTGTGTATTGGGCGTGTGTGTATTGGGCGTGTGTGTATTGGGCGTGTTATCACACGTGCTTACGTATAAGTGTGTGGTTGTCTTGTGTGATGTGAATGAACTGATGGACCTTGCAGCCTGTCCTGTGCTGACCTTAGACACAGGGTTTGGCACAAATGGCACCCTATTCCCTATATAATGACACCCTATTCCCTATATAAAGGCACCCTATTCCCTATATAATGACACACTATTCCCTATATAATGGCACCCTATTCCCTATATAATGACACCATATTCCCTATATAATGGCACCCTATTCCCTATATAATGGCACCCTATTCCCTATATAATGACACCCTATTCCCTATATAATGACACCATATTCCCTATATAATGGCACCATATTCCCTATATAATGGCACCCTATTCCCTATATAATGGCACCCTATTCCCTATATAATGGCACCCTATTCCCTATATTATGGCACCCTATTCCCTATATAATGGCACCCTATTCCCTATATAATGACACCCTATTCCCTATATAATGGCACCCTATTCCCTATATAATGGCACCCTATTCCCTATATAATGACACCCTATTCCCTATATAATGACACCCTATTCCCTATATAATGGCACCCTATTCCCTATATAATGGCACCCTATTCCCTATATAATGACACCCTATTCCCTATATAATGACACCCTATTACCTATATAATGGCACCATATTTCCTATAATGGCACCCTATTCCCTATATAATGGCACCCTATTCCCTATATAATGGCACCCTATTCCCTATATAATGGCACCCTATTCCCTATATAATGGCACCCTATTCCCTATATAATGACACCCTATTCCCTATATAATGGCACCATATTTCCTATAATGGCACCCTATTCCCTATATAATGGCACCCTATTCCCTATATAATGGCACCCTATTCCCTATATAATGGCACCCTATTCCCTATATAATGGCACCCTATTCCCTATATAGTGCAATACATTTGACCAGAGCATTATGAGCCCTTATGAGCCCTGGTCAAATGTAGTGCACTATATAAGGAATAGGGTGCTTTTCCCCTCCGGTCCACTAGGGTGCGATGGTGGAGAAGAGAATTCTGGCACGTGTCCACAGCAGGTTCATCGTGTCACTGGCCTACGCCTTCCAGACCAAGACTGAGCTCTGTCTGGTCATGACCATCATGAATGGAGGAGACTTGAGGTAAGATAGCTTGCTCCTATTGGGTGGGTGTGGGGAGGGAGGAGACCTGAGGTAAGATAGCTTGCTCCTATTGGGTGGGTGTAGGGAGGAAGGAGACCTGAGGTAAGATAGCTTGCTCCTACTGGGTGGGTGTAGGGAGGGAGGAGACCTGAGGTAAGATAGCTTGCTCCTATTGGGTGGGTGTGGGGAGGGAGGAGACCTGAGGTAAGATAGCTTGCTCCTATTGGGTGGGTGTGGGGAGGGAGAAGACCTGAGGTAAGATAGCTTGCTCCTATTGGGTGGGTGTGGGGAGGGAGGAGACCTGAGGAAAGATAGCTTGCTCCTATTGGGTGGGTGTGGGGAGGGAGGGAGGAGACCTGAGGTAAGATAGTTTGCTCCTATTGGGTGGGTGTGGGGAGGGAGGGTTCTATTTATGTCTGACTATCTACAATTGTTTATTGTAAAGCATCACTCTAATCTACGGTCAGGTATCATATCTACAATGTGGATGAGAACAACCCAGGGTTTGATGAGCAGAGGGCCTGTTTCTACACAGCTCAGATCATCCAGGGTATGGAGCACCTGCACCAGAAGAGAATCATCTACAGAGACCTCAAACCTGAGAACGTGTTGTTGGATAATGAAGGTAAACACACACACACACGCACGCACATACGCACACACACGCACGCACGCACGCACATACGCACACACACGCACGCACGCACGCACGCACGCACGCAAACACACACACACACACACAGTACATAGTTCCCTACAATACACTTTCACAACTTAAGTCAATTTACTGTAAACACTAACACAGGACATGGGTCGACACTGACGTACTCTGGGCTGCTAACAATATGTCTGACGTTTGTTGGAGGTGTGTGTGACATTGTCGTCCTGATGTTTGCTCTCTCTGTCTCAGGTAACGTGCGTATCTCTGACCTTGGTCTGGCCGTGGAGCTGGCGGACAACCAGACCAATATCAAAGGCTATGCTGGGACTCCAGGTACACTACCACTTCCCTTAACCCACCTGTACAGTACAACTCACTGTACTGTCCCTGACAACTCACTGTAGTGTCCCTGATAACTCACTGTGGTGTCCCTGACAACTCACTGTACTGTCCCTGACAACTCACTGTGGTGTCCCTGACAACTCACTGTGGTGTCCCTGACAACTCACTGTACTGTCCCTGACAACTCACTGTAGTGTCCCTGACAACTTACTGTACTGTCCCTGACAACTCACTGTAGTGTCCCTGACAACTCACTGTAGTGTCCCTGACAACTCAATGTACTGTCCCTGACAACTCACTGTAGTGTCCCTGACAACTCACTGTACTGTCCCTGACAACTCACTGTAGTGTCCCTGACAACTTACTGTACTGTCCCTGACAACTCACTGTAGTGTCCCTGACAACTCACTGTAGTGTCCCTGACAACTCAATGTACTGTCCCTGACAACTCACTGTAGTGTCCCTGACAACTCACTGTACTGTCCCTGACAACTCACTGTAGTGTCCCTGACAACTCACTGTACTGTCCCTGACAACTCACTGTGGTGTCCCTGACAACTCACTGTACTGTCCCTGACAACTCACTGTAGTGTCCCTGATAACTCACTGTAGTGTCCCTGACAACTCAATGTAGTGTCCCTGACAACTCACTGTGGTGTCCCTGACAACTCACTGTACTGTCCCTGACAACTCACTGTACTGTCCCCGACAACTCACTGTACTGTCCCCGACAACTCACTGTACTGTCCCCGACAACTCACTGTACTGTCCCCGACAACTCACTGTATTGTCCCTGACAACTCACTGTACTGTCCCTGATAACTCACTGTACTGTCCCTCACTGTATTGTCCCTGACAACTCACTGTAGTGTCCCTGACAACTCACTGTACTGTCCCTGACAACTCACTGTACTGTCCCCGACAACTCACTGTACTGTCCCCGACAACTCACTGTACTGTCCCCGACAACTCACTGTACTGTCCCGACAACTCACTGTATTGTCCCTGACAACTCACTGTACTGTCCCTGACAACTCACTGTACTGTCCCCGACAACTCACTGTACTGTCCCTGACAACTCACTGTAGTGTCCCTGACAACTCACTGTACTGTCCCTCACTGTATTGTCCCTGACAACTCACTGTAGTGTCCCTGACAACTCACTGTAGTGTCCCTGACAACTCACTGTACTGTCCCTGACAACTCACTGTAGTGTCCCTGATAACTCACTGTAGTGTCCCTGACATCTCACTGTACTGTCCCTGACAACTCACTGTAGTGTCCCTGACAACTCACTGTACTGTCCCTGACAACTCACTGTACTGTCCCTGACAACTCACTGTAGTGTCCCTGACAACTCACTGTACTGTCCCTGACAACTCACTGTAGTGTCCCTGACAACTCACTGTAGTGTCCCTGACAACTCACTGTACTGTCCCTGACAACTCACTGTACTGTCCCTGACAACTCACTGTACTGTCCCTGACAACTCACTGTTCTGTCCCTGACAACTCACTGTTCTGTCCCTGACATGACACACTGCTGTAACCACTTACTGTACCTGTCCCCTCCTCTCTCTCTGACCCCTGTCCTTACCTGTCCCCTCCCCCCTCTCTGACCCCTGTCCATACCTGTCCCCTCCCCTCTCTAGCCCACCTGTCTTTACCTGTCCTCTCCCCTCTCTATCCCACCTGTCCTTACCTGTCCTCTCCCCTCTCTATCACACCTGTCTTTACCTGTCCTCTCCCCTCTCTATCACACCTGTCTTTACCTGTCCTCTCCCCTCTCTATCACACCTGTCTTTACCTGTCCTCTCCCCTCTCTATCACACCTGTCTTTACCTGTCCTCTCCCCTCTCTATCCCACCTGTCCTTAACTGTCCCCTCTCTATCACACCTGCACTTACATGTCCCCTCCCTTCTCTAGACACCTGTACTTAACTGTCCCCTCTCCTCTCTATCTCACCGGTCCTTACTTCCCTGGCATGTAATGTAGCATAAAGTGGGGGTCAATAGTAGATGCCTATATACTGTATATGGGGTATAGGGTGCCGTTTGAGACGTAGACAGAGGACACTACTGTTCCCTTTGACCTCTTCCCGGCAGGGTTCATGGCCCCAGAGCTGCTGAAAGGGGAGGAGTATGACTGGTCAGTGGACTACTTCACCCTTGGGGTCACGCTGTATGAGTTCATCGCTGCCAAGGGACCTTTCAGAACCCGAGGAGAGAAGGTGACTTCTACCTTCCTCTCTTCCATCTCTTCTTCTCCCTCCTGTCCTCTTCTACCTTCCTCTCTTCCATCTCTTCTTCTCCCTCCTGTCCTCTTCTCCCTTCCTCTCTTCCATCTCTTCTTCTCCCTCCTGTCCTCTTCTACCTTCCTCTCTTCCATCTCTTCTTCTCCCTCCTGTCCTCTTCTCCCTTCCTTCTCCTTCTTATCCCTCTCTCTTTCTCTCTCTCTCTATTCCGTACTATCCTCTCTCTACTGTACATTCTCTCTCCTTCTGTCCCTCTCTCTCTTCCGTACTATCCTCTCTCTACTGTACATTCTCTCTCTCTCTCTCCTTCTCTGTCCCTCTCTCTTCTCTCTCTGTCACTCTCCTTCTCTTTCTCTCTCTCTCCTTCTCCTTCTCTCTCTCCTTCTGTCTCTCTCCTCTGTGTGTGTCTCTCTCTCTCTCTCTCTCTCTCTCTCTCTCTCTCTCTTGCTTTCTTCAGTCACAGCTCACATCTGTCTACCTCCATTCCAAATTCTCTCCTATTCCATATGGAGTGCACTACTTTAGACCAGAGCCCTATGGTCCCTGGTCAACAGAAGTGCACTAAACAGGGAATATTGTGCCATGTGTGACGCACACAGAGGCTTGACAGAGGTAACGCTAATGAATTATGTACTGGGTGGGGCTGGTCAGGTGTAACCTAACCTAGGGCTAACACATAGAGTTAGTTAGAGGGCACAAAGAGGTACATAGAGGTTTGGATATATGTGCCTTCTGTCCAACTCTATGGGCTGTCATCCATTCAGGTGGAGAACAAAGTAGTGAAGAAGAGGATTCTGAACGACCCCGTGGCCTATCCGGAGAAGTTCAGTGAGAAAGCCAAGTCCATCTGCGAGGCGCTGCTGTGCAAGACGGTGGACCAGAGGCTGGGCTTCAAGAACGGGTCCTGCGACGAGCTCCGAGCGCACCCCTTCTTCAGCGAACTCAACTGGATGAAGCTGAACGAAGGTGCGGCCTGCATCACTGGGGCTACGTCCAAAATGGCACCCTATAATCTGTTGGCCCTGGTCTAAAGTAGTGCATTATATAGGGCCCTGGTCTAAAGTAGTGCACTATATAGGGTCCTGGTCTAAAGTAGTCCACTATATAGGGCCCTGGTCTAAAGTAGTCCACTATATAGGGCCCTGGTCTAAAGTAGTGTACTATATAGGGCCCTGGTCTAAAGTAGTGTACTATATAGGGCCCTGGTCTAAAGTAGTGCACTATATAGGGCCCTGGTCTAAAGTAGTCCACTATATAGGGCCCTGGTCTAAAGTAGTGTACTATATAGGGCCCTGGTCTAAAGTAGTGCTCTATATAGGGCCCTGGTCTAAAGTAGTCCACTATATAGGGCCCTGGTCTAAAGTAGTGCACTATATAGGGAATAGGGTGCCATTTGGAATAGAACCTGCTGCATCACCTTCTGCTCTTATGTGTCGTCATCGTCAAAGGCTGTTTTAGAAACGTGGAATCATCAACGATGTGATTAACTAAAAAGAGATGAGACAGTCAGGAAGAGGAGCCACCAGTTCCTCTAAATGATAATACACACATTACCCAATGTACACACATTACCCAATATACATACATTACCCAATATACATACATTACCCAATATATACACATTACCCAATATACACACATTACCCAATATATACACATTACCCAATATATACACATTACCCAAAATACACACATTACCCAATATATACACATTACCCAATATACACATTACCCAATATACACACATTACCCAATATACACACATTACCCAATATACACACATTACCCAATATACACACATTACCCAATATACACACATTACCCAATATATACACATTACCCAATATACACACATTACCCAATATACACACATTACCCAATATACACACATTACCCAATATACACACATTACCCAATATACACACATTACCCAATATACACACATTACCCAATATACACATTACCCAATATACACATTACCCAATATACACACATTACCCAATATACACACATTACCCAATATACACATTACCCAATATACACACATTACCCAATATACACACATTACCCAATATACACACATTACCCAATATACACACATTACCCAATATACACACATTACCCAATATACACACATTACCCAATATACACATTACCCAATATACACACATTACCCAATATACACACATTACCCAATATACACACATTACCCAATATACACACATTACCCAATATACACACATTACCCAATATATACACATTACCCAATATACACACATTACCCAATATACACACATTACCCAATATACACACATTACCCAATATACACACATTACCCAATATATACACATTACCCAATATACACACATTACCCAATATACACACATTACCCAATATACACACATTACCCAATATACATACATTACCCAATATACACACATTACCCAATATACATACATTACCCAATATACACATTACCCAATATACACACATTACCCAATATATACACATTACCCAAAATACACACATTACCCAATATACACACATTACCCAATATACACACATTACCCAATATACACACATTACCCAATATACACACATTACCCAATATACACATTACCCAATATACACACATTACCCAATATACACACATTACCCAATATACACATTACCCAATATACACACATTACCCAATATACACACATTACCCAATATACACACATTACCCAATATACACACATTACCCAATATACACACATTACCCAATATACACATTACCCAATATACACACATTACCCAATATACACACATTACCCAATATACACACATTACCCAATATACACACATTACCCAATATACACACATTACCCAATATACACACATTACCCAATATACACACATTACCCAATATACACACATTACCCAATATACACACATTACCCAATATACACACATGACCCAATATACACACATTACCCAATATACACACATTACCCAATATATACACATTACCCAATATATACACATTACCCAATATACACACATTACCCAATATACACACATTACCCAATATACACACATTACCCAATATACACACATTACCCAATATACACACATTACCCAATATACACACATTACCCAATATACACACATTACCCAATATATACACATTACCCAATATACACACATTACCCAATATACACACATTACCCAATATACACATTACCCAATATACACATTACCCAATATACATACATTACCCAATATATACACATTACCCAATATACACACATTACCCAATATACACACATTACCCAATATACACACATTACCCAATATACACACATTACCCAATATACACACATTACCCAATATACACACATTACCCAATATACACACATTACCCAATATACACACATTACCCAATATACACACATTACCCAATATATACACATTACCCAATATACACACATTACCCAATATACACACATGACCCAATATACACACATTACCCAATATATCCTTTGATTAAATCTTATTCAAACCCATTATAACCAATGCAGCTAAACTTCCTTTCAAACTGTAAATCAACACAACTGACATGTGGCCAGTTTCCCATGAACAGTCCCATGACTGTCTGGATGTGGTGTTGTGTTCCTCCGACAGGGATCCTGGTGCCTCCGTTTGTTCCCGACTCCAAGACGGTCTACGCCAAGGATCTGGACGCCGTCGGAGCTTTCTCAACAGTGAAGGGAGTCACCCTGGACGACCCCGACAAGGAGTTCTTTGACGAGTTCGCCTCGGGGAACATCCCCATTCCCTGGCAGGAGGAGATGATCGAGACGGGGATCTACGGGGAGCTGAACCTCTGGGGGGTCGGGGGGGCGCTGCCCAACGACCTGCGCAGGGAGAGCATCCTGGAACAGCCCCCGAAGTCCTCCACCTGCTGCCTGTCATAGATCAGAGGTCAAGGGGTAGGGAACATGGAACTCTTTGGTTGCGTTCCCCTGCTCAGACGTTGCATGCATCAGCCAATGGCTGCGTGCCACATCATCGACCGTGGCATCGACTGACAGATAGCTAACGTGGTTAGCTGATACTGTAAGTAAAATACCAATCCAGGCGTTGTCAGATCTGGCAGGCATGAGCAACGCCTGAGCACGAGAACGCCCCCTTTATGAATATCATTTCTAGGAAGGATATCATTGGCCGGCCGAGTGGAGGAAGTAGTCTTGGGCCAATGGCAGAGATGGATTTAATGTGGATTTAATGGAATGGGATGGGTTGTAAAATGATGGAATGTTTATTTAGTTTATTATATATGATGTATTATTATGTTTATCAAAATGAACAAGTTAAAAGACGTTTTAGAGGGCCTCCCGGGTGGTTAAGGGCGCTGTACTGCAGCGCCAGCTGCGCCATCAGAGTCCCTGGGTTCGCGCCCAGGCTCTGTCGTAACCGGCCGCGACCGGGAGGTCCGTGGGGCGACGCACAATTGGCCTAGCGTCGTCCGGGTTAGGGAGGGCTTGGTCGGTAGGGGTGTCTCATCGCGCACCAGCGACTCCTGTGGCGGGCCTGGCGCAGTGCACGCTAACCAAGGTGGCCAGGTGCACGGTGTTTCCTCCGACACATTGGTGCGGCTGGCTTCCGGGTTGGATGCGCGCTGTGTTAAGAAGCAGTGAGGCTTGGTTGGGTTGTGTATCGGAGGACGCATGACTTTCAACCTTCGTCTCTCCCGAGCCCGTACGGGAGTTGTAGCGATGAGACAAGATAGTAGCTACTACAACAATTGGATACCACGAAATTGGGGAGAAAAAGGGGTAAAAAAAAAAAGAGGTTTTAGATATAGAAGTAGAATCATTGTTTACTCGCTACTACGGCAACTGGTGAAATGCATAATTTATTGTACTTCACCAAACAGACAGAATAGTGTTTTAACAGCCAGCCACTAAATACAGTCACTGTAATGTTTTATTTATTATAACAGAAATATCATCGCTCTGTTTCTGTTTTACTTGTTTGTCTTTTGCTGTTTTTGGAATGTGATGTCATCAATGCAGTGTGTGTGTGTGTGTGTGTGTGTGTGTGTGTGTATGTATATATATATATATATATATATATATATATATATATATAAATGTAAATATATGTATTTAGATAGATAGGGGAGAACTCATCACTTGGTTTTATCTGGTTGTCATGTGCAGTGACTGTAGCTCTCTCTGTCCCCTCTCTTCACACTCCATCACAAGTCTCTCAGATATACATCAGTTTAATGACAGATATAAATCCAACTAGCATCCAGTATTTTATGTCTCTGTTCTACTGTATATTCTTATGCTCTACAAGGTCTTGTCAAATTACGGTCAGAGGCCTATGGGTCCTGGTCAAAAGTAGTGCACTATATAGGGAATAGGGTGCCATGGGTCCTGGTCAAAATTAGTGCACTATATAGGGAATAGGGTGCCATGGGTCCTGGTCAAAAGTAGTGCACTATATAGGGAATAGGGTGCCATGGGCCCTGGTCAAAAGTAGTGCACTATATAGGGAATAGGGTGCCATGGGCCCTGGTCAAAAGTAGTGCACTATATAGAGAATAGGGTGCCACTTGGGATGCATAATCCAATATGGAGTTACAGCAATGTTGGTTTCTTGATAATAAATACTGATATGACATCATAAACCCTGTAAGGAGTCACTCATAATACTCAACTTAATACTAAGTTGTACATGTCACTTTTCATATCGGTAGATATGTGTAACATATCAGTATAGATATGGGTGGCATATCAGTAGATATGTGTAACATATCAGTATAGATATATATATGTATATATATATATATATATATATATATATGTATGTGTGACATATTGGTATAGATATGGGTGGCATATCAGTATAGATATGGGTGGCATATCAGTATAGATATGGGTGGCATATCAGTAGATATGTGTAACATATCAGTATATATATATATATATATATATATATATATGTGTGTGTGTGTGTGTGTGTGTGTGTGTGAATTATCAATATTTATATGTGTGACATATCAGTATAGATATACGTGACATATCAGTATAGATATACCTGACATATCAGTATAGATATGCGTGACAAATCAGTATAGATATACGTGACATATCAGTATAGATATACGTGACATATCAGTATAGATATGCGTGACATATCAGTATAGATATACCTGACATATCAGTATAGATATGCGTGACAAATCAGTATAGATATACGTGACATATCAGTATAGATATGCGTGACATATCAGTATAGATATGCGTGACATATCAGTATAGATATGCGTGACATATCAGTATAGATATACCTGACATATCAGTATAGATATGCGTGACATATCAGTATAGATATACGTGACATATCAGTATAGATATGCGTGACATATCAGTATAGATATGCGTGACATATCAGTATAGATATGCGTGACATATCAGTATAGATATGCGTGACATATCAGTATAGATATGCGTGACATATCAGTATAGATATACCTGACATATCAGTATAGATATGCGTGACATATCAGTATAGATATGCGTGACATATCAATATAGATATGCGTGACTTATAAGTATAGATATACGTGACATATCAGTATAGATATACGTGACATATCAGTATAGATATGCGTGACATATCAGTATAGATATGCGTGACATATCAGTATAGATATGCGTGACATATCAGTATAGATATGCTTGACATCAGTATAGATATGCGTGACATATCAGTATAGATATGCGTGACATATCAGTATAGATATGCGTGACATATCAGTATAGATATGCGTGACATATCAGTATAGATATGCGTGACAAAAAACTGTGAGTATGACATATTTTCAAATGTTCTTGTTGCACCACGGGGAATGAGTTGGTTAGGAGGGGTCTGCAGGGAGGAGGGGTTAGGTGGGGTCTGCAGGGAGGAGGGGTTAGGTGGGGTCTGCAGGGAGGAGGGGTTAGGTGGGGTCTGCAGGGGGGAGGGGTTAGGAGGGGTCTGCAGGGGGGAGGGGTTAGGAGGGGTCTGCAGGGAGGAGGGGTTAGGAGGGGTCTGCAGGGAGGAGGGGTCTGCAGGGGGTGATTTTTTTTTCTTGCTTTTTCTATATTGTACAATATATTATATTTATTATTTATTATTATCTTTATTGTATAATATACTATATTGTTTAGGTTGCTTTCCCGAGTGCTAGCACTCTGATTCCCACACAGGAACCTCTTGTTGAGCAGGGTTTTATGAATTCCTGTGCATTTGTTTAAATACAAAATGATCTGTCTATATAGAACTTGAGAAACTGTAAATGGCTGTGTAATTATACCATAGAAATCATCGTGTTTATTCATTAAAATAAACATTTCGACAGAAAATAAATATGTAATGTAGGCCTATTGTGTTACTGCAATGAGTTGATGTCTGATTACCTACAGTATACTGGCATTTTCTGTCTATGTGAAACTGATGGATGGATGGATGGGCTTATGGGTGGTAGATGGGTTTATGGGTAGTGGTCGGGTTTCTGGGTGGTGGATGGGTTTATGGGTGGTTGACGGGTTTATGGGTGGTGGATGGGCTTATGGGTGGTGGTTGGGTTCATGGTTGGTGGATGGATGGATGGGTTTATGGGTGGTGGATGAATGGATGGGTGGTGGTGGATGGTGGTTGGGTTTATGGGTGGTGGATGGGTTTATGGGTGGTGGTTGGGTTTATGGTTGGTGGATGGATGGATGGGTTTATGGGTGGTGGATGGGTTTATGGGTGGTTTAGTGGTTTATGGCTGGTGGATGGATGGATGGGTTTATGGGTGGTGGATGGGTTTATGGGTGGTGGATGGGCTTATGGGTGGATGGATGGGGGGGTGGATGGGTTTATGGGTGGTGGGTGGTTTTATAGGTGGTGGGTGGATGGTGGATGGGTTTATGGGTGGTAGATGAGTTTATGGGTGGTGGATGGGTTTATGGGTGGTTTGTGGGTTTATGGGTGGTGGATGGAGGGGTTTATGGGTGGTGGATGGGTTTATGGGTGGTGGATGGGTTTATAGGTGGTGGGTGGGATTATGGGTGAAGGATGGGTTTATGGGTGGTGGATGGATGGATGGATGGATGGGTTTATGGGTTGTGTTTGGGTTTATGGGTGGTAGATGGGGTTCTATGGGTATTACACAACCCATATCGGTAGCCTTCACCAGGGGTTCTCAAACTTTTTGGGTCCGGGACCCCTTTTGTGAATGCAAATTAATTACTTAAAAATCATACAATGTGATTTTCTGGATTTTTGTTTTAGATTCTGTCTCTCACAGTTGAAGTGTACCTTGATAAAACATTACAGACCTCTACATGCTTTGTAAGTAGGAAAACCTGCAAAATCGGCAGTCTCAAATACTTGTTCTCCCCACTGTATATATATGTAAAAAAAAAATATATATATATATATATATATATATTCTACATTTACATTTGAGTAATTTAGCAGACGCTGTTATCCAGGGCGACTTAAATGAGCAATTAGGGTTAAGTGCCTTGCTCAACGGCACATCGACAGATGGTTTACAGTTGGTCGGCTGATGAGACTTCACCAGCCTATTAGAGATCATACATTTGTCCCGGCTGGTATTTCCAGGCCTCCTTTGGTTAAAACAGTGGACCTACTTATTTCACTGTCTCAGTGTCAGGGACAGGAACGGACCGTCCCCGACTAGACGAAGACTATCAACAAGATGTGTGACCTGTATAATAAATTGAAATGTTTCTGGATCTTTCTCATATGTGGATGGGACCTAATGATAGCCTAACGTCATCTTCGTGATTAAACACCAGACACTTTCAGTGTCACTGCCAAATAAATAATTAACCGGAATCTACCATATTCCACGAACGATTCAGCACTGATTAGATACATAAATTATGTACGGTACCTCTAAGCCATCGTCATCAACGGCTCTGGCGATTGTGAGAAAGAGGCAGGAATATTTCTTTGTCCTGTGGCTGCAGCGCATCTTTCGTAACAGGCCGTCGGTTGAAGAGGGTGTCCGGTTCTCGAAGTTGGCAGAGAGAGGATCTTCTAACTAACCCAACCGTCAGACGGTGTTGGGTGACAAAAACATTACTGAGAAAACTTGGGAGACTTATTTTATTACACGTGATTCGACACTTCTTCATTGGAGTTATTATTGATCTCCACCTGTCCGTCCCGCGCGACAGGTGATGTGACAGATTCCTAGTTTGGCGCGTAGAGGAGACCGTCACCTGGCAGGGCGCGCTGGGGAGGAAGGACGCTGTAAAACAGAGGCGGAGAGGATTGCCTCTTGCAGGATACTATAGAGACGAAGAGGAGTGTTTCGTCCATTCGCCTGTGGATTTATGCTGTTTTTAGGCTACCCCATAACCAACTTTGGGAAAGGCTACTAGGCCGTTTGTTGTTCTAGTATCCTGAAGACTTTAATTACGGCAGAATGCAGCAGCCAACGGCACAACAACCACCACCACAAACAACAACAGATGTCCTGGACCCCACAGGTAAAGTCATGATTCAATTACCCAATGTTTCTGACCACCGCATCTGCCTTATCTCATGTAAATAATGAATTGATCCAGTAATGCTGACACCCACAGCTTATAGCCTCCAATAGATGATCAAGTATTTAACTTGCTCTGCATCATCAGCAGAAGGTTTACAGCAGGGAGAATTGCACACAGTGTGAAATGGAAAGTGCAGATAGAGGTTCTGTCTGTCTGGGTGTCTGTCTGTCTGTCTGTCTGTCTGGATGTCTGTCTGTCTGGATGTCTGTCTGTCTGGATGTCTGTCTGTCTGGATGGCTATGTGTTGTTGTTGCTGTCCTGAGTCAAACCTAGTTAGGTTTGTTTGAGCCTTTCTGTCTCTAATGTCTGACTCTATATGGACAAGAAGGATGAGGGTCTATTGACAAATTCAGTGTGTGTTTGTCTACATCATAAGCATGGAGTTGATTATGGTATTTCTCATCATCTCCTTTTCTCCTCTCTCTGTCTCTGTCTCTCTGTCTCTGTCTCTGTCTCTGTCTCTGTCTCTCTCTCTCTCTCTGTCTTTCTCTCTCTCTCTCTCTCTCTCTCTCTCTCTCTCTCTCTCTCTCTCTCTCTCTCTCTCTCTGTCTCTGTCTCTCTGTCTCTCTCCCTCGCTCTCTGTCTCTCTCGCGGTCCATCTCCCTATCTCTCACTCTGTGTCTCTGTCTCTCTGTCTCTGTCTCTCTGTCTCTCTGTCTCTCTCTGTCTCTCCCCTCCCTCCAGTTCAGTATAGGAAGCGTCGGAGGACAGCGTTATGGGTGACCATCTCCCTGTTGTCTCTGTCTGTGGTGGTTCTGGTGGTGGGACTGGTCTCTGCCACCCGTACCGGGAACGTGGCTGTCGCTGGATACTACCCTGGCATCACCGTGAGTCACTGGCAGCATCCAAAACGGCACCCTATTTCCTATGCAGGGCCCACTCTGGTCAAAAGATGTGCACAGTTATCACCATAACAACAGACTGAACTCTCTCCTCTAGCACAACAGTTATCACCATAACAGCAGACTGAACTCTCTCCTCTAGCACCACAGTTATCACCATAACAACTGACTGAACTCTCTCCTCTAGCACCACAGTTATCACCATAGCAACAGACTGAACTCTCTCTCCTCTAGCACCACAGTTATCACCATAACAGCAGACTGAACTCTCTCCTCTAGCACCACAGTTATCACCATAGCAACAGACTGAACTCTCTCTCCTCTAGCACCACAGTTATCACCATAACAACTGACTGAACTCTCTCCTCTAGCACCACAGTTATCACCATAACAGCAGACTGAACTCTCTCCTCTAGCACAACAGTTATCACCATAACAACTGACTGAACTCTCTCCTCTAGCACAACAGTTATCACCATAAAAGCAGACTGAACTCTCTCCTCTAGCACCACAGTTATCACCATAACAACTGACTGAACTCTCTCCTCTAGCACCACAGTTATCACCATAACAACAGACTGAACTCTCTCCTCTAGCACCACAGTTATCACCATAACAGCAGACTGAACTCTCTCCTCTAGCACCACAGTTATCACCATAACAACTGACTGAACTCTCTCCTCTAGCACCACAGTTATCACCATAACAACAGACTGAACTCTCTCCTCTAGCACCACAGTTATCACCATAACAGCAGACTGAACTCTCTCCTCTAGCACCACAAGTATCACCATAACAACTGACTGAACTCTCTTATCTAGCACAACAGTTATCACCATAACAACTGACTGAACGCTCTCCTCTAGCACAACAGTTATCACCATAACAGCAGACTGAACTCTCTCCTCTAGCACAACAGTTATCACCATAACAACTGACTGAACTCTCCTCTAGCACCACAGTTATCACCATAACAACTGACTGAACTCTCCTCTAGCACAACAGTTATCACCATAACAACTGACTGAACTCTCCTCTAGCACCACAGTTATCACCATAACAACAGACTGAACTCTCTCCTCTAGCATCACCGTTATCACCATAACAACAGACTGAACTCTCTCCTCTAGCACCACAGTTATCACCATAACAACAGACTGAACTCTCTCCTCTAGCACAACAGTTATCACCATAACAACTGACTGAACTCTCTCCTCGAGTGGAAAGTCAACAATCTCTGTAAATAAAGTGCCCTCTTTCTCTCTTTCTCCAGCTGAGTTTCGGAGCGTTCTTAGGGATCGTTGGAATTAATTTGCTAGAGAATCGAAGACCCATGGTGAGTCTTTAACACTTACCCCTAACCCTAACCTGACGTTAACCCTTACCCCTAACCCTTACCCCTAACCTTTACACCTAACCCTTACTCCTAACCTGACGTTAACCCTTACCCCTGACCCTTACCACTAACCTTTACCCCCAACCCTTACTCCTAACCTTTACACCTAACCCTTACCCCTAACCTTTACACCTAACCCTTACCCCTAACCCTAACCTGACGTTAACCCTTACCCCTGACCCTTACCACTAACCTTTACCCCTAACCCTTACCCCTAACCCTAACCTGACGTTAACCCTAACCCCTGACCCTTACCCCTAACCTTTACCCCTAATCCTTACCCCTAACCCTAACCTGACGTTAACCCTTACCCCTAACCTTTACCCCTAACCTTTACCCCTAACCCTTACCCCTAACCCTAACCTGAAGTTAACCCTTACCCCTGACCCTTAACCCTAAGATGACGATAACCCTGAACCTTTACCACTAACCTGACATTAACCCTAATCCCTAACCCTTACCCCTAACCCTTACCCCTAACCTGACATTAACCCTAACCCCTAATCCCTTACCCCTAACCCTTACCCCTAACCTGACATTAACCATAACCCCTAATCCCTTACCCCTAACTCCTAACCTCTAACCCTTACCCCTTACCCTTACCCCTAACCCTTACCCCTAACCTGATATTAACCCTAACCCCTAATCCCTTACCCCTAACTCCTAACCCTTACCCCTAACCCTTACCCCTAACCTGACGTTACCCCTAACCCTTACCCCTAACCTGACATTAACCCTAACCCTTACCCCTAACCTGACATTAACCCTAACCCTTACCCCTAACCTGACATTAACTTTAACCCCTAACCCTTATCCCTAACCTGATATTAACCCTAACCCTTACCCCTAACCTGACATTAACCCTAACCCCTAACCCTTACCCCTAACCCTTACCCCTAACCTGACGTTACCCCTAACCCTTACCCCTAACCTGATATTAACCCTAACCCTTACCCCTAACCTGATATTAACCCTAATCCCTAACCCTTACCCCTAACCTGATATTAACCCTAACCCTTACCCCTAACCTGACATTAACTTTAACCCCTAACCCTTATCCCTAACCTGATATTAACCCTAACCCTTACCCCTAACCTGACATTAACCCTAACCCCTAACCCTTACCCCTAACCCTTACCCTTAACCTGACGTTACCCCTAACCCTTACCCCTAACCTGATATTAACCCTAACCCTTACCCCTAACCTGATATTAACCCTAACCCTTACCCCTAACCTGACGTTACCCCTAACCCTTACCCCTAACCTGACGTTACCCCTAACCCTTACCCCTAACCTGATATTAACCCTAACCCTTACCCCTAACCTGATATTAACCCTAACCCTTACCCCTAACCTGACGTTACCCCTAACCCTTACCCCTAACCTGATATTAACCCTAACCCTTACCCCTAACCTGACATTAACCCTAACCCCTAACCCTTATCCCTAACCTGATATTAACCCTAACCCTTACCCCTAACCTGACATTAACCCTAATCCCTAACCCCTACCCCTTACCCCTAACCTGATATTAACCCTAACCCTTACCCCTAACCTGACATTAACCCTAACCCCTAACCCTTACCCCTAACCCTTACCCCTAACCCTTACCCCTAACCTGACATTAACCCTAACCCCTAACCCTTACCCCTTACTCTAACTCTAACCCGATTCCCATGTCTACCCCTTTGGCATTTGTAAACATGAAGGCACAGAACAGTAGGTAACAATATGGGGATGTCATGACCTTGCCTTCTTATTGATGGGACATCAAATCAACAATACACAGGTTATGTTACCAACGTTATGAGTTTAGAAAAGAGTTTATAGCAGAGGGCCATTTCTGAGCCTTCGGCAAATTAGATTACTGTTCTACTGTATTGTTCTCGGTCAATGCACCTGATTGGATGTGTGGTCAGGGAAGTGAATGTGATTGGCTTAGAGCTCGGGTGAGAACACGGGTAATTGTGTTAGTATTGGATGAAGCATTAGGACGACAGGAACCTCTCCGAAAGGGACACAGTGTGCCATGGAGGCACCGCTCGGCCCCCTGGGTATCAGTGACTGTACCTGGATCTTTCTAGGTTAGTCATTTATTTAACAGGTCTGGTGTCATGTATCTGGTTGGATCACCATGTCTTCCTCTACAACTCACTGTATACTGGATCCATTGTATGTTACAGAGGAACTGTAATACTGGCTCCATTGTAGGTTACAGAGGAACTGTAATACTGGATCCATTGTAGGTTACACAGGAACTGTATACTGGATCCATTGTAGGTTACAAAGGAACTGTAATACTGGATCTATTGTAGGTTACACAGGAACTGTAATACTGGATCCATTGTAGGTTATACAGGAACTGTATACTGGATCTATGGTAGGTTACAGAGGAACTGTATACTGGATCCATTGTAGGTTACAGAGGAACTGTATACTGGATCCATTGTAGGTTACACAGGAACTGTAATACTGGATCCATTGTAGGTTACAGAGGAACTGTAATACTGGATCTATGGTAGGTTACACAGGAACTGTATACTGGATCCATTGTAGGTTACAGAGGGACTGTATACTGGATCTATTGTAGGTTACACAGGAACTGTATACTGGATCCATTGTAGGTTACAGAGGAACTGTAATACTGGATCTATTGTAGGTTACACAGGAACTGTAATACTGGATCCATTGTAGGTTACACAGGAACTGTATACTGGATCCATTGTAGGTTACAGAGGAACTGTAATACTGGATCTATTGTAGGTTACAGAGGAACTGTAATACTGGATCTATTGTAGGTTACACAGGAACTGTATACTGGATCCATTGTAGGTTACACAGGAACTGTATACTGGATCTATTGTAGGTTACACAGGAACTGTAATACTGGATCTATTGTAGGTTACACAGGAACTGTATACTGGATCTATTGTAGGTTACACAGGAACTGTATACTGGATCCATTGTAGGTTACAAAGGAACTGTATACTGGATCTATTGTAGGTTACACAGGAACTGTATACTGGATCTATTGTAGGTTACAAAGGAACTGTATACTGGATCTATTGTAGGTTACACAGGAACTGTAATACTGGATCTATTGTAGGTTACACAGGAACTGTATACTGGATCTATTGTAGGTTACACAGGAACTGTAATACTGGATCTATTGTAGGTTACACAGGAACTGTATACTGGATCTATTGTAGGTTACACAGGAACTGTATACTGGATCTATTGTAGGTTACACAGGAACTGTATACTGGATCTATTGTAGGTTACACAGGAACTGTATACTGGATCTATTGTAGGTTACACAGGAACTGTATACTGGATCTATTGTAGGTTACACAGGAACTGTATACTGGATCCATTGTAGGTTACACAGGAACTGTATACTGGATCCATTGTAGGTTACACAGGAACTGTAATACTGGATCTATTGTAGGTTACACAGGAACTGTAATACTGGATCTATTGTAGGTTACACAGGAACTGTATACTGGATCTATTGTAGGTTACACAGGAACTGTATACTGGATCCAAAGCTACCTTTTCTTTTCACTGGTGACTGTCAGCAGGTGTAGAGGCCAGCTTGACGTTACCTCAGAATACATACTACTGGGCTTATAGTTGCTCTGCACAAGAGGTGCCACTGTGCCAACCCCTCACACACCCTCAACTTTCACTCCTCCCCCCTGCCTCCCCTCCTCCCCCCTGCTCAGCATGGCTCCCTGTCCCCAGCTTCTAGCCTTAAAATGTAATGACAACATAGCTGCTGGCTGGCACACTCACTGAGCTGCAGTGTCCATAACTAAGAACCCCTCTCTCTCTCTCTCTCTCTCTCTCTCTCTCTCTCTCTCTATCTCTCTCTCTCTCTCCCTCTCCCCCTCTCTCCCTCTCTCTCTCTCTCTCTCTCTCTCACTCTCTCTCTCTCTCCCCCCCTCTCTCTCTCTCTCTCTCACACCTCTATGTTAGTATCAGTAGTAAAGTGATAGCAGATCGGGATGATCAGGTTGGCTCATTAGAGAGCAACAAGCCGTATCACCCTGCAGTTTCAACACCACAGACCAGAGTCAGGTGACACTGTGTCACTTCCTGGAACTCAGAGACCTGTGACATCTATAACCTCTAACTGAAAGGAAGTGCCTGTTTGGAGGGTTGTGATTGGAGGAACTCTACTCTGTTACCTGAACAAGAACAACAGTTAGTTTCAATAGAACTGTTCGTTGGTGTTGTCAGGCCTGGATCCTCTGACACTAGGGGAAGTTAAGAGGTCTGTTTCAGAGACTGTTGTCCTCCCGGTAGTTTGAGGGTGTATTTCATACTGTGTGTGTCGTCCTCCCGGTAACCTTGTGGCCCGGGCGGTGGCCAGTTAAGGGTCGTATTTTACCCAGAGGGCTGTGGTGTGTCCAGCAGCTGATAATCATGGTGGCCGCCCGCCTCTGGCCGTTGATTACTGTCCGCTCCGCAGTGATCCTCTCCACCTTCAGATGGTCATTAGGAGCTCTTACCTAACATTGTAGATCCTCTCTCTCTATCTGTCATTGTATCTCTCTCTCTATCTGTCGTTGTATCTCTCTCTCTCTCTTCATCTCTCGTTGTATCTCATTCTCTCTCATTCTCTCTTTGTCTATCTTTGTCTCCTTCATTCATCTGCTACCCTTTCTCTGTCTGTTTTTCTCTCTCTGTTTCTCTCTCTCTCTATCTCTCTCCCTCTCCCTCTCCCTCTCTCTGTCCCTCTCTTTCTCCCTCTCTCTCTGTCCCTCTCCCTCTCCTCTCTCTCTCTCTCTCTCTCTATCTCTCTCTCTCTCTCTCTCTCTCTCTCTCTCTCTCTCTCGAAAGTGTGTGAGGGAGTGGGTTTTTACGAGCTGGCAGCTGGTGCTTTAGGTAAAGTGAACTAATGCTGTTGTCAGGGCCCATTGTCATCTCCTGCTACACACTGTTCTGTGCCGGGCAGGGACCTCTCCTTCTGCAGCCCATAAAACAGCAGTCATTTAAACTGCTAATGAACTACACTGGACCGAGGAGAGGAGGGGAGAGCAGAGAGAGGAGAGGAGAAGGGAGGAGAGGAGAGAGGAGAGGAGGAGAAGATGAATGGAGAATAGAGGCAGAGAGCAGGGAGGAGAGGAAAGAAGGGGAGAAGAGAGGAGGAGAGATGGGAGAGGAAGAGAGATGTGTTAAGAGGAGAGGAGATGTGTTAAGAGAGGAGAGGAGAGGAGGAGAGATGGGAGAGGAGAGGAGAGGAGATGTGTTAAGAGGAGAGATGGGAGAGGAGAGGAGATGTGTTAAGAGGAGAGGAGGAGAGATGGGAGAGGAGAGGAGAGGAGATGTGTTAAGAGGAGAGGAGGAGAGATGGGAGAGGAGGAGAGATGGGAGAGGAGAGGAGGAGAGATGTGTTAAGAGAGGAGAGGAGAGGAGGAGAGATGGGAGAGGAGAGGAGAGGAGATGTGTTAAGAGGAGAGGAGGAGAGATGGGAGAGGAGAGGAGAGGAGATTTGTTAAGAGAGGAGAGGAGAGGAGGAGAGATGTGTTAAGAGGAGAGGAGAGGAGGAGAGATGTGTTAAGAGGAGAGGAGGAGAGATGGGAGAGGAGAGGAGAGGAGATGTGTTAAGAGAGGAGAGGAGAGGAGAGGAGAGGAGAGGAGATGTGTTAAGAGAGGAGAGGAGAGGAGGAGAGATGTGTTAAGAGGAGAGGAGGAGAGATGGGAGAGGAGGAGAGATGGGAGAGGAGAGGAGGAGAGATGTGTTAAGAGGAGAGGAGGAGAGATGGGAGAGGAGAGGAGAGGAGGAGAGATGGGAGAGGAGGAGAGATGGGAGAGGAGGAGAGATGGGAGAGGAGAGGAGGAGAGATGTGTTAAGAGGAGAGGAGGAGAGATGGGAGAGGAGAGGAGGAGAGATGAGAGAGGAGAGGAGGAGAGATGTTTTAAGAGGAGAGGAGATGGGTTAAGAGAGGGGGAGAGATGGGTTAAGAGAGGAGGGGAGAGGAGGAGAGATGGGTTAAGAGAGGAGGGGAGAGGAGGAGAGATGTTAAGAGAGGGATGTTAAGAGAGGGGGAGAGATGGGAGAGGAGAGGAGGAGAGATGTGTTAAGAGGAGAGGAGGAGAGATGGGAGAGGAGAGGAGGAGAGATGGGAGAGGAGAGGAGGAGAGATGGAAGAGGAGAGGAGGAGAGATGTGTTAAGAGGAGAGGAGGAGAGATGGGAGAGGAGAGGAGGAGAGATGGGAGAGGAGAGGAGGAGAGATGGGAGAGGAGAGGAGGAGAGATGTGTTAAGAGGAGAGGAGATGTGTTAAGAGGAGAGGAGATGGTTAAGAGAGGAGGGGAGAGGAGGAGAAATGGGTTAAGATATGGGGAGAGATGGGTTAAGAGAGGAGGGGAGAGGAGGAGAGATGGGTTAAGAGAGGAGGGGAGAGGAGGAGAAATGGGTTAAGATATGGGGAGAGATGGGTTAAGAGAGGAGGGGAGAGGAGGAGAGATGGGTTAAGAGAGGAGGGGAGAGGAGGAGAGATGGGTTAAGAGAGGGGGAAAGATGTGTTAAGAGAGGAGTAGAGATGGGTTAAGAGAGGAGTAGAGATGGGTTAAGATATGGGGAGAGATGGGTTAAGAGAGGAGGGGAGAGGAGGAGAGATGGGTTAAGAGAGGGGGAGAGATGGGTTAAGATATGGGGAGAGATGGGTTAAGAGAGGAGTAGAGATGGGTTAAGATATGGGGAGAGATGGGTTAAGAGAGGAGGGGAGAGGAGGAGAGATGGGTTAACAGAGGAGTAGAGATGGGTTAAGAGAGGAGGGGAGAGGAGGAGAGATGGGATATGAGAGGAGTAGAGATGGGTTAAGAGAGGAGTAGAGATGGGTTAAGAGAGGAGGGGAGAGGAGGAGAGATGGGATATGAGAGGAGTAGAGGACTTTGTGTGTATTGAGGCTTCTGTTGGATTCAGATTTTCACCTTGTGTAAAAAGAGAGTCGTGAGGAACATGTGTGTCTCCATTGATAGAGAGTGTCACGGCAGGGAGGGATGAAAGCTGGGCCAGGGCAGTAAGGAGGTACAGGAAAAGCACACGGCCATCAGCCCAGCACCAGTCTGCTAGGAGGGATTGGGAGGCAGTTAAAACGCTTTACAATATCAACTTGATGAACACCCATCTGTGATCGGGTCTGCTGGGGTTGGATGGGCAGTGTGTGTGTGTGTGTGTGTGTGTGTGTGTGTGTGTGTGTGTGTGTGTGTGTGTGTGTGTGTGTGTGTGTGTGTGTGTGTGTGTGTGTGTGTGTGTGTGTGTGTGTGTGTGTGTGTGTGTGTGTGTGTGGGGGGGGGGGTGTCTGTGTGGGTGTCTGGGTCTGTGTGTGGGGGGGGGTGTCTGTGTCTGTGTGTGTAAAACGTGCTCTCACACACACTCCATCATGGTGACTCAGTGAGCTGAAGAATTAAAATGACCACCAGTCATGTTCACATGAACAGGCCTTGATTAGAAAACCCTCATTTCCAGCTGACTGGGTTTATAACATGAATGGTTTTCTCCCTGTCAATGGAACGACGCTGTATTGATTTACCTGAGTTTAGGATGTGTCTTCATAGGATGTGTGTGTTTGTCAGAGTATGTGAGTTTGTGAACATGTTTGTGTGTGTGTGTGTGAGAAGAGATTGTGAAAAGGTGTGTGTGCTTGTGTGTGTGTGTGGGTACGTGCGTGCGTGGATGAGTATGTGACGTGTGTGTGTGAGAGAGAGACTGTCTGTGTTAAGGTGTGTGTGTTGGTGAATCAGATCGGGGGAATGAGATTGACCTTCCCTGTGTAGAAGGGTCGTCCCTTTGGCCCACTCTGATTGGAGGACACTAAACAACCCATAAAGTACCTCTGCCTGACGAGGCAGGAAGCAGAGAGCTGTACATTTCCTTTAGTACCCCAGTCCTCATCCAGGCAACACAATCATCTGAGGCAAGGGCACATCTTACTGGGACACTGGCTGTGTTTGTGTGTCGGGGTGTGTTATGTGCGTTACACTTACTAATTCTACTTCTCTCCTTCTCTCCTCCTCTCCTTAACCTCCTCGCTTCTCCTCCTTACCTCCTCTTCTTCCTCTCCTTCTCCCCCCTCCTCCTTCTTCTCCTCTCGCTCTCTTCCTCCTGCAGCTCATGGCAGCCATCATCTTCATCAGTATGGGAGTCATCGCTTCCTTCTTCTGTGCCATCGTGGACGGAATCATCGCAGCTGAGTTCATAGTCAGTACACACACACACACACGCACACGCACACTCACACTCACACACACGCACGCACACACACACACGCACACACACACACACACACACACACACCCTCTGCTCAGGCTGACTCCGGTAATGAAACGTTGTAGAAACAATCAGATGGAACTCTGGTCTCTCGTCTCCGTGGCGAACTGTCCCCGTCACCGCTCTGTCGTTATTCACATGGCAACAGTCAAATCAGACCAATCTATCTGAGCACTCGCCCTGCCCGGCATTGTGGGTGCTCTGGTCTGACAGCCTGTGACGACAGCCCAGTTAAGACCGATTGAACATCCCATAATAACACTAACATCCCTTCACTCTGAGACAAGACACGCTACAGAATGCTAGGTTGCCTCCCAAACAGCCCCCTTTACCCTAGATAGTGCACTACTTTTAACACAGCCTTAAAGTGTTTTAACTACTTTGCAGATATGATACAAACAGGCACTCAATCAATCAATCAATCAATCAATCAAATGTATTTATAAAGCCCTTTTTACATCAGCTAATGTCCCAAAGGGCTGTACAGCCCAGCCTAAAACCCCAAACAGCAAGCAATGTAGATGCACAAAGACATTGTTCCTCTGAATATCGCCACATGAAACCGAATCTCATCGGGATGCAGTTGTTTACATTTCACGTCTGTATTACTGTGGATTATTGACGCTGGTGAAGAAACCTCTCGTTTCCTTTTAAGGTAGGAATGGAACAAGTAACTCTGCTGTAGCTACAGTATACTATTTATATATACTGTATACTACTAGGATACTATGTATATATACTGTATACTACTAGGATACTATGTATATATACTGTATACTACTAGGATACTATGTATATATACTGTATACTACTAGGATACTATGTATACTGTATACTACTAGGATACTATGTATACTGTATACTACTAGGATACTATGTATACTGTATACTACTAGGATACTATGTATACTGTATACTACTAGGATACTATGTATACTGTATACTACTAGGATACTATGTATACTGTATACTACTAGGATACTATGTATACTGTATACTACTAGGATACTATGTATATATACTGTATACTACTAGGATACTATGTATACTGTATACTACTAGTATACTATGTATACTGTATACTACTAGGATACTATGTATATATACTGTATACTACTAGGATACTATATATACTGTATACTACTAGGATACTATGTATACTGTATACTACTAGGATACTATGTATACAGTATACTACTAGGATACTATATATACTGTATACTACTAGGATACTATATATACTGTATACTACTAGGATACTATATATACTGTATACTACTAGGATACTATGTATACTGTATACTACTAGGATACTATGTATACTGTATACTACTAGGATACTATGTATACTGTATACTACTAGGATACTATGTATACTGTATACTACTAGGATACTATGTATACTGTATACTACTAGGATACTATGTATATATACTGTATACTACTAGGATACTATGTATACTGTATACTACTAGGATACTATGTATACTGTATACTACTAGGATACTATGTATACTGTATACTACTAGGATACTATGTATACTGTATACTACTAGGATACTATGTATATATACTGTATACTACTAGGATACTATGTATACTGTATACTACTAGGATACTATGTATACTGTATACTACTAGGATACTATGTATACTGTATACTACTAGGATACTATGTATATATACTGTATACTACTAGGATACTATGTATATATACTGTATACTACTAGGATACTATGTATATATACTGTATACTACTAGGATACTATGTATATATACTGTATACTACTAGGATACTATGTATATATACTGTATAATACTAGGATACTATGTATATATACTGTATACTACTAGGATACTATATATATATACTGTATACTACTAGGATACTATGTATATATACTGTGTCATCAGACCGTCCAAAAGACAGGACCAGACTGAGAAAAGTGCTGTGAGATGAAGGAACAGATAACAGACAGCTCTAGGAAGAGTCTTGGTGGTTCCAAACTTCTTCCATTTAAGAATGATGGAGGCCACTGTGTTCTTGGGGACCTTCATTGCTGCAGACACTTTTTGCTACCCTTCACCAGATCTGTGCCTCAACACAATCCTGTCTCGGAGCTCTACGAACAATTCCTTCGACCTCATGGCTTGGTTTTTGCTCTGACATACACTGTCAAATATGGGACCTTATATAGACCGGTGTGTGCCTTTCCAAGTCATGTCCAATCAATTGAATTTACCACAGGTGGATTCCAATCAAGTTGTAGAAACATCTCAAGGATGATCAATGGAAACAGGATGCACCTGAGCTCAATTTCGAGTCTCATAGCAAAGGGTCTGAATACTTATGTAAAAAGGGCTTTATAAATACATTTGATTGATTGATTTATGTAAACAAGCCATTTGCCACAAGGGCCTGCCAGGGCCTCCCGAGTGGTGCAGTGGTCTAAGGCACTGCATCACAGTGCTAGCTGTGCCACTAGAGATCCTGGTTCGAGTCCAGGCTGTGTCGCAACCGGCCGCGACCGGGAGACTCATGGGGCGGCGCACAATTGGCCCAGCGTCGTCCGGGTTAGGGGAGGGTTTAGCCCAGCGTCGTCCAGGTTAGGGGAGGGTTTGGCCCAGCGTCGTCCGGGTTAGGAGAGGGTTTGGTCCAGCGGGGAGGGTTTGGCCCAGCATCGTCCGGGTTAGGGGAGGGTTTGGCCCAGCGTCGTCCGGGTTAGGGGAGGGTTTGGCCCAGCGTCGTCCGGGTTAGGAGAGGGTTTGGTCCAGCGGGGAGGGTTTGGCCCAGCATCGTCCGGGTTAGGGGAGGGTTTGGCCCAGCGTCGTCCGGGTTAGGGGAGGGTTTAGCCCAGCGTCGTCCGGGTTAGGGGAGGGTTTGGCCCAGCGTCGTCCGGGTTAGGAGAGGGTTTGGTCCAGCGGGGAGGGTTTGGCCCAGCATCGTCCGGGTTAGGGGAGGGTTTGGCCGGCAGGGATGTCCTTGACCCATCACTTGCGGGTTAAGTTGTCATTGTGTCAAGAAGCAGTGCGGCTTGGCTGGGTTGTGTTTTGGAGGACGCACGGCTCTTGACCTTCGCCTCTCCCGAGTCCGTACGGGAGTTGCAGCGATGAGACCACGAAATTGGGGAGAATAGTTAAAAACAAAGGACCTGCCATCATTCACTATGAACTGGACTGTGTATTTACAGGCAGTAGGACCTGTCATCATTCACTATGAACTGGACTGTGTGTTTACAGGCAGTAGGACCTGTCATCATTCACTATGAACTGGACTGTGTTTACAGGCAGTAGGACCTGTCATCATTCACTATGAACTGGACTGTGTATTTACAGGCAGTAGGACCTGTCATCATTCACTATGAACTGGACTGTGTGTTTACAGGCAGTAGGACCTGTCATCATTCACTATGAACTGGACTGTGTGTTTACAGGCAGTAGGACCTGTCATCATTCACTATGAACTGGACTGTGTGTTTACAGGCAGTAGGACCTGTCATCATTCACTATGAACTGGACTGTGTGTTTACAGGCAGTAGGACCTGCCATCATTCACTATGAACTGGACTGTGTTTACAGGCAGTAGGACCTGCCATCATTCACTATGAACTGGACTGTGTGTTTACAGGCAGTAGGACCTGTCATCATTCACTTTGAACTGGACTGTGTGTTTACAGGCAGTAGGACCTGTCATCATTCACTTTGAACTGGACTGTGTGTTTACAGGCAGTAGGACCTGTCATCATTCACTTTGAACTGGACTGTGTGTTTACAGGCAGTAAGACCTGTCATCATTTACTATGAACTGGACTGTGTTTACAGGCAGTAGGACCTGTCATCATTCACTTTGAACTGGACTGTGTGTTTACAGGCAGTAGGACCTGTCATCATTCACTTTGAACTGGACTGTGTGTTTACAGGCAGTAAGACCTGTCATCATTCACTATGAACTGGACTGTGTGTTTACAGGCAGTAAGACCTGTCATCATTCACTATGAACTGGACTGTGTGTTTACAGGCAGTAAGACCTGTCATCATTCACTATGAACTGGACTGTGTGTTTACAGGCAGTAAGACCTGTCATCATTCACTATGAACTGGACTGTGTGTTTACAGGCAGTAAGACCTGTCATCATTCACTTTGAACTGGACTGTGTGTTTACAGGCAGTAGGACCTGTCACCATTCACTTTGAACTGGACTGTGTGTTTACAGGCAGTAGGACCTGCCATCATTCACTTTGAACTGGACTGTGTGTTTACAGGCAGTAGGACCTGCCATCATTCACTTTGAACTGGACTGTGTGTTTATAGGCAGTAAGACCAGCGCCGCTTCAGATCATTAGAACGCATTCGCAAAAAGCCACAAAATACACCTTAAATACCTTCAGGAAGTATTCAGACCCCTTGACTTTTTCCACATTTTGTTACGTTACAGCCTTATTCTAAAATGGATTAAATAAAAAACGTTCCTCATCAATCTACACACAATACCCCATAATGACATCACAATACCCCATAATGACATCACAATACCCCATAATGACATCACAATACCCCATAATGACAAAGCGAAACATGTTTTTTCGATTTTTGGGGGGGGAAAATGTATTGAAAATAAAAAACAGATGCCTGATTTACATCAGCCAATGACACATATTGCTATCAAGAAACCCAGCCTAAATCCCCAAACAGCAAGCAATGCAGGTGTAGAAGCACGGTGGCTAGGAAAAAACTCCCTAGAAAGGCAGGAACCTTGGAAGCAACCTAGAGTGGAACCAGGCTCTGAGGGGTGGTCAGTCCTCTTCTGGCTGTGCCGGGTGGAGATTATAAACCTAGAGAGGAACCAGGCTCTGAGGGGTGGTCAGTCCTCTTCTGGCTGTGCTGGGTGGAAATTATAACAGTACAGGGCCAAGATGTTCAAACGTTCATAGATGACCAGCAGGGTCAAGGTCACAGTGTTTGTAGAGGGTGCAACAGGTCAGCACCTCAGGGGTAAATGTAATTTGGCTTTTCATAGCTGATCATTCAGAGTTCGAGACAGCAGGTGCGGTAGAGAGAGAGAGTCGAAAACAGCAGGTCTGGAACAGGTAGCACGTCCGGTGAACAGGTCAGGGTTCCATAGCCGCAGGCAGAACAGTTGAAACTGGAGCAGCAGCACGACCAGGTGGACTGTGGACAGCAAGGAGTCATCAGGCCAGGTAGTCCTGAGGCATGGTCCTAGGGCTCAGGTCCTCAGAGAGAAAAGAAAGAGAATTAGAGAGAGCATACTTAAATTCACACAGGATACCGGATAAGACGGGAGAAATACTCCAGATATAACAGACAGATCCTAGCCCCCGACACAGAAACTATATGACTACTGTAGCTCTGATTGGCTATAGCACACCGACCAGTCTGCGTAGACTCCGGTCTGTTATTAGGTTTTATGTCCTGCAGTGTCTATTAATTGTCCAAACACACAGCCATGTTCCCACTATATATTGCTATAGAATGTTCACATATGCCTTACTCTACGTAATTCCCAAACATTCTAAGAATTTATGAAAACGTCAAATGACCATATCTAATGGCTCGCTTGTCAGATAATGATTCATATTCTTCCTGGGGGTGTATGTATGAACACATTTTAATAAGATTTCATGTTGTTAAAATGCTGTCAGTTTCAACTTGAATCTCCTCTCTGTTTCCTCTCAGGACAGGAGGCCGCTGCTGGAGGACAGGTGTGAGTTCTACGCCAGTGGATCAGGGTACGCCTACGACAACTATTATACTGAGGTGAATCAGAGCACACACACACACACACACACACACACACACACACACACACACACACACACACACACACACACACACACACACACACACACACACACACTCTCACACACACACTCTCACTCACACACACCACACACACACACACATCACACACATACCACACAATACACACACCCCACCATACACACACCTCCTCCACACACACACACACCTCCTCCACACACACACACACACACACACACCTCCTCCACACACACACCTCCCCACCACACACACACCTCCTCCACACACACACACACCTCCTACACACACACCTCTCCCCACCACACACACCACACACACACACACACACATCACACACACACCACACAATACACACACCCCACCACACACACACCTCCTCCACACACACACACACACACACACCTCCTCCACACACACACCCCCCCACCACACACACACCTCCTCCACACACACCTCCTCCACACACACACACCTCCTCCACACACACACACCACCTCCACACACACACACCTCCTCCACACACACACCACCTCCACACACACACACCTCCTCCACACACACACCTCCTCCACACACACCCCCCCCACCACACACACCCCACCACAAACACACACACACACACACACACACAACACACACACATCCTTCCTAAGTATACTGTGTGTGAAAAACGTTGAATGACTTGCTTATGGCTTTCAGAATTCATTAAAGCTCGATGAAGTCTTTACAGAGTTAGTAAAAGTCGTGGGGCGGATCTTTCCCTTCCCACTCAGTACAGCGTGTTCACAGTGTTACCATGGAGATTGAGCCTGTGTCTGAAATAACATCCTATTCCTTTAGTAGTGGAGGGGGACGTAGGTCTATCTTTAGAGTCTGAAATAACACCCTATTCCTTTAATAGTGGAGGGGGGCGTAGGTCTATCTTTAGAGTCTGAAATAACATCCTATTCCTTTAGTAGTGGAGGGGGACGTAGGTCTATCTTTAGAGTCTGAAATAACATCCTATTCCTTTAGTAGTGGAGGGGGACGTAGGTCTATCTTTAGAGTCTGAAATAACATCCTATTCCTTTAGTAGTGGAGGGGGACGTAGGTCTATCTTTAGAGTCTGAAATAACATCCTATTCCTTTAATAGTGGAGGGGGGGGGGGGGGGGGGCGTAGGTCTATCTTTAGAGTCTGAAATAACATCCTATTCCTTTAGTAGTGGAGGGGGACGTAGGTCTATCTTTAGAGTCTGAAATAACATCCTATTCCTTTAATAGTGGAGGGGGACGTAGGTCTATCTTTAGAGTCTGAAATAACATCCTATTCCTTTAATAGTGTGGGGGGGGGGGGGGGGGGGCGTAGGTCTATCTTTAGAGTCTGAAATAACACCCTATTCCTTTAATAGTGGAGGGGGGGGGGGGGGGTAGATAATACATAGTTAGGGGTTATGGGGGGGTAGATAATACATAGTTAGGGGTTATGGGGGGTAGATAATACATAGTTAGGGGTTATGGGGGGGGGGTAGATAATACATAGTTAGGGGTTATGGGGGGGGGGGTAGATAATACATAGTTAGGGGTTATTGGGGGTAGATAATACACAGTTAGGGGTTATGAGGGGGTAGATAATACATAGTTAGGGGTTAAGGGGGGTAGAAAATACATAGTTAGGGGTTATGGGGGGGGGGGTAGATAATACATAGTTAGGGGTTATGGGGGGGGGGGGTAGATAATACATAGTTAGGGGTTATGGGGGGGTAGATAATACATAGTTAGGGGTTATGGGGGGGGGTAGATAATACATAGTTAGGGGTTATGGGGGGTAGATAATACATAGTTAGGGGTTATGGGGGGTAGATAATACATAGTTAGGGGTTATGGGGGGGTAGATAATACATAGTTAGGGGTTATGGGGGGGTAGATAATACATAGTTAGGGGTTATGGGGGGGTAGATAATACATAGTTAGGGGTTATGGGGGGTAGATAATACATAGTTAGGGGTTATGGGGGGGGGGTAGATAATACATAGTTAGGGGTTATGGGGGGTAGATAATACATAGTTAGGGGTTATGGGGGGTAGATAATACATAGTTAGGGGTTATGGGGGGGTAGATAATACATAGTTATGGGTTATGGGGGGGTAGATAATACATAGTTAGGGGTTATTGGGGGGGGGGGGTAGATAATATATTGTTAGGGGTTATGGGGGGGTAGATAATACATAGTTATGGTGTTTTGGTGCTCTCTGGCACCATCTACTGACAATGACATATTCTGTTATTTGCTGCCATAGCAATGTCTCTTTGTCTCTGTTCTGTCTGTCTGTCTGTCTGTCTGTCTGTCTGTCTGTTTGTTTGTGTCTGTCTGTCTGTCTGTCTGTCTGTCTGTCTGTCTGTAGGTGATGTGCAGCTCATTCAACAGTGATTGTAAAGTGAGAATGAAGAGCAACACCTGCTACTGCTGTGACCTGTACAACTGTGAGAGGTAAGGAGAAACACCTGTGTGTGTGTGTTCGCGTTCAAGCACGGAGGTGTGTGTGTGACTGTCTGTTGTCTCCTCTCTCTCCTCCAGTCCATACTACCATACCCAGTACTATGAGTTCACTCTGTCTCCTCTCTCTCCTCCAGTCCAGACTACCATACCCAGTACTATGAATTCACTCTGTCTCCTCTCACTCCTCCAGCCTAGACTACCATACCCAGTACTATGAGTTCACTCTGTCTCCTCTCTCTCCTCCAGTCCAGACTACCATACCCAGTACTATGAGTTCACTCTGTCTCCTCTCTCTCCTCCAGTCCAGACTACCATACCCAGTACTATGAGTTCACTCTGTCTCCTCTCTCTCCTCCAGTCCAGACTACCATACCCAGTACTATGAGTTCACTCTGTCTCCTCTCTCTCCTCCAGTCCAGACTACCATACCCAGTACTATGAGTTCACTCTGTCTCCTCTCTCTCCTCCAGTCCAGACTACCATACCCAGTACTATGAGTTCACTCTGTCTCCTCTCTCTCCTCCAGTCCAGACTACCATACCCAGTACTATGAGTTCACTCTGTCTCCTCTCTCTCCTCCAGTCCAGACTACCATACCCAGTACTATGAGTTCACTCTGTCTCCTCTCTCTCCTCCAGTCCAGACTACCATACCCAGTACTATGAGTTCACTCTGTCTCCTCTCTCTCCTCCAGTCCAGACTACCATACCCAGTACTATGAGTTCACTCTGTCTCCTCTCTCTCCTCCAGTCCAGACTACCATACCCAGTACTATGAGTTCACTCTGTCTCCTCTCTCTCCTCCAGTCCAGACTACCATACCCAGTACTATGAGTTCACTCTGTCTCCTCTCTCTCCTCCAGTCCAGACTACCATACCCAGTACTATGAGTTCACTCTGTCTCCTCTCTCTCCTCCAGTCCAGACTACCATACCCAGTACTATGAGTTCACTCTGTCTCCTCTCTCTCCTCCAGTCCAGACTACCATACCCAGTACTATGAGTTCACTCTGTCTCCTCTCTCTCCTCCAGTCCAGACTACCATACCCAGTACTATGAGTTCACTCTGTCTCCTCTCTCTCCTCCAGTCCAGACTACCATACCCAGTACTATGAGTTCACTCTGTCTCCTCTCTCTCCTCCAGTCCAGACTACCATACCCAGTACTATGAGTTCACTCTGTCTCCTCTCTCTCCTCCAGTCCAGACTACCATACCCAGTACTATGAGTTCACTCTGTCTCCTCTCTCTCCTCCAGTCCAGACTACCATACCCAGTACTATGAGTTCACTCTGTCTCCTCTCTCTCCTCCAGTCCAGACTACCATACCCAGTACTATGAGTTCACTCTGTCTCCTCTCTCTCCTCCAGTCCAGACTACCATACCCAGTACTATGAGTTCACTCTGTCTCCTCTCTCTCCTCCAGTCCAGACTACCATACCCAGTACTATGAGTTCACTCTGTCTCCTCTCTCTCCTCCAGTCCAGACTACCATACCCAGTACTAAGTTCACTCTGCCTCCTCTCTCTCCTCCAGTCCAGACTACCATACCCAGTACTATGAGTTCACTCTGTCTCCTCTCTCTCCTCCAGTCCAGACTACCATACCCATTACTATGAGTTCACGGGGGTGAGTAGCTGCTGGGATGTGGTCCATCTTCATCGTCTGCTGTGGGCCTGTGTGGTGCTCAACATAATGGGCCTGTTCCTGGGAATCATCACAGCTGCTATACTGGGGGCTTACAAGGACCTGGTGGGCACACACACACACACAATACCTAGAACACACGTCTGTTTGTTAGGTACCTATTTCATTTGTTATTGTTTACACTAACTATATGTATTCCTCTCTCTTCCCCCCTTCTCTCCCATCTCTCTTTCTCCCTTTCCCCCTCCCCTCCCCTCTCTCTTTCTCCCTTCCCCCCTCCCCTCCCCTCTCTCTTTCTCCCTTCCCCCCTTTCCTCTCCTCCACTCTCTCTTTCTCCCTTCCCCCTCCCCTCCAATCTCTCTTTCTCCCTTCCCCCTCCCCTCCACTCTCTCTTTCTCCCTTCCCCCCTCCCCTCCACTCTCTCTTTCTCGCTTCCCCCCTCCCCTCCCCTCTCTCTTTCTCCCTTCCCCCTTCTGTCCCCTCCCCAAATCTCTCCCCTCTCCCTTCTCCCTCCCTCCCATCTCCCTTCCTCCCCTCCTCTCCCCTTCCCTCCCCTCCCCCCCTTCCCTCCACTCTCTCTCCTCTCCCTCCCTCCCCCCCTCCCTTCCCTCCTTCTGTCTCCCTTTATCTCAGGCTCCCGCCCCCCAGATGTCCCCCAGTCCCGCCCCACCCCCCCACATCATGTATAACCCCACCCAGCACGTGGTGACCTACGCTGGCTTCTGCCCCAACGGACAGGCCCTGCCCGCCTACCCCAACTACCCCGCTTTGCCCATGCAGGTAAAAAATACCCCAACTACCCCGCTCTGCCCCTGTAGGTTAGACCCCAACTACCCCACTCTGCCCCTGTAGGTTAGACCCCAACTACCCCACTCTGCCCCTGCAGGTTAGACCCCAACTACCCCACTCTGCCCCTGTAGGTTAGACCCCAACTATCCCACTCTGCCCCTGTAGGTTAGACCCCAACTACCCCACTCTGCCCCTGTAGGTTAGACCCCAACTACCCCACTCTGCCCCTGTAGGTTAGACCCCAACTACCCCACTCTGCCCCTGTAGGTTAGACCCCAACTACCCCACTCTGCCCCTGTAGGTTAGACCCCAACTACCCCACTCTGCCCCTGTAGGTTAGACCCCAACTACCCCACTCTGCCCCTGTAGGTTAGACCCCAACTACCCCACTCTGCCCCTGTAGGTTAGACCCCAACTACCCCACTCTGCCCCTGTAGGTTAGACCCCAACTACCCCACTCTGCCCCTGTAGGTTAGACCCCAACTACCCCACTCTGCCCCTGTAGGTTAGACCCCAACTACCCCACTCTGCCCCTGTAGGTTAGACCCCAACTACCCCACTCTGCCCCTGTAGGTTAGACCCCAACTACCCCACTCTGCCCCTGTAGGTTAGACCCCAACTACCCCACTCTGCCCCTGTAGGTTAGACCCCAACTACCCCACTCTGCCCCTGTAGGTTAGACCCCAACTACCCCACTCTGCCCCTGTAGGTTACACCCCAACTACCCCACTCTGCCCCTCTAGGTTAGACCCCAACTACCCCACTCTGCCCCTGTAGGTTAGACCCCAACTACCCCACTCTGCCCCTGTAGGTTAGACCCCAACTACCCCACTCTGCCCCTCTAGGTTAGACCCCAACTACCCCACTCTGCCCCTGTAGGTTAGACCCCAACTACCCCACTCTGCCCCTGTAGGTTAGACCCCAACTACCCCACTCTGCCCCTGTAGGTTAGACCCCAACTACCCCACTCTGCCCCTGTAGGTTAGACCCCAACTACCCCACTCTGCCCCTGTAGGTTAGACCCCAACTACCCCACTCTGCCCCTGTAGGTTAGACCCCAACTACCCCACTCTGCCCCTGTAGGTTAGACCCCAACTACCCCACTCTGCCCCTGTAGGTTAGACCCCAACTACCCCACTCTGCCCCTGTAGGTTAGACCCCATCTACCCCACTCTGCCCCTGTAGGTTAGACCCCAACTACCCCACTCTGCCCCTGCAGGTTAGACCCCAACTACCCCACTCTGCCCCTGTAGGTTAGACCCCAACTACCCCACTCTGCCCCTGTAGGTTAGACCCCAACTACCCCACTCTGCCCCTGTAGGTTAGACCCCAACTACCCCACTCTGCCCCTGTAGGTTAGACCCCAACTACCCCACTCTGCCCCTGTAGGTTAGACCCCAACTACCCCACTCTGCCCCTGTAGGTTAGACCCCAACTACCCCACTCTGCCCCTGTAGGTTAGACCCCAACTACCCCACTCTGCCCCTGTAGGTTAGACCCCAACTACCCCACTCTGCCCCTGTAGGTTAGACCCCAACTACCCCACTCTGCCCCTGTAGGTTAGACCCCAACTACCCCACTCTGCCCCTGTAGGTTAGACCCCAACTACCCCACTCTGCCCCTGTAGGTTAGACCCCAACTACCCCACTCTGCCCCTGTAGGTTAGACCCCAACTACCCCACTCTGCCCCTGTAGGTTAGACCCCAACTACCCCACTCTGCCCCTGTAGGTTAGACCCCAACTACCCCACTCTGCCCCTGTAGGTTAGACCCCAACTACCCCACTCTGCCCCTGTAGGTTAGACCCCAACTACCCCACTCTGCCCCTGTAGGTTAGACCCCAACTACCCCACTCTGCCCCTGTAGGTTAGACCCCAACTACCCCACTCTGCCCCTGTAGGTTAGACCCCAACTACCCCACTCTGCCCCTGTAGGTTAGACCCCAACTACCCCACTCTGCCCCTGTAGGTTAGACCCCAACTACCCCACTCTGCCCCTGTAGGTTACACCCCAACTACCCCACTCTGCCCCTGTAGGTTAGACCCCAACTACCCCACTCTGCCCCTGTAGGTTAGACCCCAACTACCCCACTCTGCCCCTGTAGGTTAGACCCCAACTACCCCACTCTGCCCCTGTAGGTTAGACCCCAACTACCCCACTCTGCCCCTGTAGGTTAGACCCCAACTACCCCACTCTGCCCCTGTAGGTTAGACCCCAACTACCCCACTCTGCCCCTGTAGGTTAGACAACAACTACCCCACTCTGCCCCTGTAGGTTAGACCCCAACTACCCCACTCTGCCCCTGTAGGTTAGACCCCAACTACCCCACTCTGCCCCTGTAGGTTAGACCCCAACTACCCCACTCTGCCCCTGTAGGTTAGACCCCAACTACCCCACTCTGCCCCTGTAGGTTAGACCCCAACTACCCCACTCTGCCCCTGTAGGTTAGACCCCAACTACCCCACTCTGCCCCTGTAGGTTAGACCCCAACTACCCCACTCTGCCCCTGTAGGTTAGACCCCATCTACAATAGTATTTAGTAAAAGTATAAGCTCCTCGTCATCCAGTGATATGAATGTCTCCTCTCTCTCTTCTCTCTCTCCTCTGTTGTCTCTCTCTCTCGACTTCGGTCTCTCTCTCTCTCCTCTGTTGTCTCTCTCTCTCTCCTCTCCTCTTCCCTCTCTCTGTCTTTCTCAGCACCACAGCAGTTACCAGGCCCCCTCCACCCCCCAGCCCGGCCTGGAGATGACCCTAACCCCCTCCTCTCCGTCAGAGGAGAGCCAGAGCCAGCCTTCCGCCCAGGCCCCCAGCCAGCCCACCTTCCAGACTGGCTCCCAGGACCCTGGTCAGGGTTACATGCTATCACCCAACGCCCCTGCCCTCTACCCTGGCCCCGTCTACGGGCCCTCCGGCTTCGAGAAGCCCCCTCCTTATGCATGCTGAATGCCAACCTGACCTTTAGCCTTTGACCTTTAGGCCAGGGTAAGAGAGGCTAATGTCCAGAAACAACACCTAGCCTCTGTCACCTGGTCAGCACAGACATGAAGGAATCAGCTCGGTGTGACAGCGTCCATATATCCTTTCAATCAATCAGATATGGCCTCCACATAACAAATATACCCATCCAATCAGATATGGCCTCCATATACCCTTCCAATCAGATATGGCCTCCATATACCCTTCCAATCAGATATGGCCTCCATATACCCATCCAATCAGATATGGCCTCCATATACCCTTCCAATCAGATATGGCCTCCATATACCCATCCAATCAGATATGGCCTCCATATACCCTTCCAATCAGATATGGCCTCCATATACCCTTCCAATCAGATATGGCCTCCATATACCCATCCAATCAGATATGGCCTCCATATACCCTTCCAATCAGATATGGCCTCCATTTACCCTTCCAATCAGATATGGCCTCCATTTACCCTTCCAATCAGATATGGCCTCCATTTACCCTTCCAATCAGATATGGCCTCCATATACCCTTCCAATCAGATATGGCCTCCATATACCCATCCAATCAGATATGGCCTCCATTTACCCTTCCAATCAGATATGGCCTCCATTTACCCATCCAATCAGATATGGCCTCCATATACCCTTCCAATCAATCAGATATGGCCTCCATTTACCCTTCCAATCAGATATGGCCTCCATATACCCTTCCAATCAATCAGATATGGCCTCCATTTACCCATCCAATCAGATATGGCCTCCATTTACCCTTCCAATCAATCAGATATGGCCTCCATATACCCTTCCAATCAGATATGGCCTCCATATACCCTTCCAATCAGATATGGCCTCCATTTACCCATCCAATCAGATATGGCCTCCATTTACCCTTCCAATCAATCAGATATGGCCTCCATATACCCATCCAATCAGATATGGCCTCCATTTACCCATCCAATCAGATATGGCCTCCATTTACCCTTCCAATCAGATATGGCCTCCATTTACCCTTCCAATCAATCAGATATGGCCTCCATTTACCCATCCAATCAGATATGGCCTCCATATACCCTTCCAATCAATCAGATATGGCCTCCATTTACCCTTCCAATCAGATATGGCCTCCATATACCCTTCCAATCAGATATGGCCTCCATTTACCCTTCCAATCAATCAGATATGGCCTCCATATACCCTTCCAATCAATCAGATATGGCCTCCATATACCCTTCCAATCAGATATGGCCTCCATATACCCATCCAATCAATCAGATATGGCCTCCATATACCCTTCCAATCAATCAGATATGGCCTCCATATACCCTTCCAATCAGATATGGCCTCCATATACCCTTCCAATCAGATATGGCCTCCATTTACCCATCCAATCAGATATGGCCTCCATTTACCCTTCCAATCAATCAGATATGGCCTCCATATACCCATCCAATCAGATATGGCCTCCATTTACCCATCCAATCAGATATGGCCTCCATTTACCCTTCCAATCAGATATGGCCTCCATTTACCCTTCCAATCAATCAGATATGGCCTCCATTTACCCATCCAATCAGATATGGCCTCCATATACCCTTCCAATCAATCAGATATGGCCTCCATTTACCCTTCCAATCAGATATGGCCTCCATTTACCCTTCCAATCAGATATGGCCTCCATTTACCCTTCCAATCAATCAGATATGGCCTCCATATACCCTTCCAATCAGATATGGCCTCCATATACCCTTCCAATCAGATATGGCCTCCATTTACCCTTCCAATCAGATATGGCCTCCATATACCCTTCCAATCAGATATGGCCTCCATATACCCTTCCAATCAATCAGATATGGCCTCCATTTACCCTTCCAATCATTGCTTCTTACCCAGCTATCAGATTCATCCAGAACTCCACACAACAACGAGGTAAGAACTAGAAAGGACTAGAAGTCTAGGGACTAAGAGATTATGGGCAAGGAGACAAGGGGCTAGGAGACAAGGGGCTAGGGTGTGTTTTTGGACCAAGCCAGAGAATGTAGCAGAAGACACCTCACAGACAGATAAGCCATGACAGAGAGAAGACCTCTGGACTTTAATAATCATCTATTAATGTAGTGTAGGTTAGACCCCAACTACCCCAAACTACCCCACTCTGCCCCTGTAGGTTAGACCCCAACTACCCCAAACTACCCCACTCTGCCCCTGTAGGTTAGACCCCAACTACCCCAAACTACCCCACTCTGCCCCTGTAGGTTAGACCCCAACTACCCCAAACTACCCCACTCTGCCCCTGTAGGTTAGACCCCAACTATCCCAAACTACCCCACGCTGCCCCTGTAGGTTAGACCCCAACTACCCCGCTCTGCCCCTGTAGGTTAGACCCCAACTACCCCACTCTGCCCCTCTAGGTTAGACCCCAACTACCCCACTCTGCCCCTGTAGGTTAGACCCCAACTACCCCACTCTGCCCCTGTAGGTTACACCCCAACTACCCCACTCTGCCCCTGTAGGTTACACCCCAACTACCCCACTCTGCCCCTGTAGGTTAGACCCCAACTACCCCACTCTGCCCCTCTAGGTTAGACCCCAACTACCCCACTCTGCCCCTGCAGGTTTGAACACGTTTGAAATGCCCTACTGTGTGGCTACGATGTTGACTTTGGCATGTTATTTATCAATCTGTTAATAGCAATATTGAAATGCTTATAACGTTGTTATAATAATCATGTATTTGACCTATTGCCTTTATCGTGGATGTCATACATATGTTTACCTTTCAACAGTTTCTGTCTCTAGACTTCCAGGCCGACTGTCCACCGTATTTATCAAACTGTCATGTGCAATTATTAAACTGAACCGGTAGCTTTTAGAGTCTTCTAACTGTATAGTGTATATAAAATGATAAATATACCACCAGACTGGTGATCCCAGTAACTTATAGACCTACTGTATCTCCTATGTTATAATATACCACCAGACTGGTGATCCCAGTAACTGAGACATACTGCATCTCCTATGTTATAATATACCTCCAGACTGGTGATCCCAGTAACTTAAAGACCTACTGTATCTCCTATGTTATAATATACCACCAGACTGGTGATCCCAGTAACTTAAAGACCTACTGTATCTCCTATGTTATAATATACCACCAGACTGGTGATCCTAGTAACTTATAGACCTACTGTATCTCCTATGTTATAATATACCACCAGACTGGTGATCCCAGTAACTTATAGACCTACTGTATCTCCTATGTTATAATATACCCCCAGACTGGTGATCCCAGTAACTTATAGACCTACTGTATCTCCTATGTTATAATATACCACCAGACTGGTGATCCTAGTAACTTATAGACCTACTGTATCTCCCATGTTATAATATACCACCAGACTAGTGATCCCAGTAACTTATAGACCTACTGTATCTCCTATGTTATAATATACCACCAGACTAGTGATCCCAGTAACTTATAGACCTACTGTATCTCCCATGTTATAATATACCACCAGACTAGTGATCCCAGTAACTTATAGACCTACTGTATCTCCTATGTTATAATATACCACCAGACTAGTGATCCTAGTAACTGAGACATACTGTATCTCCTATGTTATAATATACCACCAGACTGGTGATCCCAGTAACTGAGACATACTGTATCTCCTATAATGGTTATTAAAAGTCTTATTTAATCTTCATACATAGTTTATAAAGTGCATATACAGTACCAGTCAAAGGTTTGGACACACCTACTCATTCCAGGGTTTTTCTTTATTTAAAAAAAAACTATTTTCTACATTGTAGAATAATAGTGAAGACATCAAAACTATGAAATAACGCATATGTAATCATGTAGTAACCAAAAAAGTGTCAAACGAATCTAAATATATTTTAGATTCTTCAAAGTAGCCACCCCTTTGCCTTGATGACAGCTTTGCACACGCTTGGTATTCTCTCAACCAGCTTCACCTGGAATACTTTTCCAACAGTCTTGAAAGAGTTCCCACATATGCTGAGCACTTGTTGGCTGCTTTTCCCTCACTCTGTGGTCCCAACTCATCCAAACCATCTCAATTGGGTTGAGGTCGGGTGATTGTGGAGGCCAGGTCATCTGATGCAGCACTCCATCACGTTCCTTCTTGGTAAAATAGCCCTGACACAGCCTGGAGGTGTGTTGGGTCATTGTCCTGTTGAAAAACAAATGATAGTCCCATTAAGCGCAAACCAGCTGGGGTGGCATATCACTGCAGAATGCTGTGGTAGCCATGCTGGTTAAGTGTGCCTTGAATTCTAAATAAATCACAGACAGTTCACCGGCAAAGCAACCCCACACCATCACACCTCCTCCTCCATGCTTTACGGGGGGAACCACACATGTGGAGATCATCCGTTCACCTACTCTGCGTCTCACAAAGACACAGCGGTTGGAACCAAAAATCAAACATTTTCACTCATCAGACCAAAGGACAAATTTCCACCGGTCTAATGTCCATTGCTCATGTGTCTTGGCCCAAGCAAGTCTCTTCTTCTTATTGGTGCCCTGTAGAAATTTGACCATGAGGCCACAAGGCTCCCTAAAGTCTATCAGCATATCGAATGCGCGACACGGGCTGGTAGCATTCTGGACCATTGCTACTCTAACTTCCGCGATGCATACAAAGTCCTCCCCCACCCTCCCTTCAGCAAATCTGACCATGACTCCATTTTGTTGCTCCCAGCCTATAGACAGAAACTAAAACAGGAAACGCCCATGCTCAGGTCTATCCAATGCTGGTCTGACCAATCAGATTCCACGCTTTTCAAGATTGCTTTGATCATGTTCCGGGTAGCCTCAGACAATAATATTGATGTATACGCTGACTCGGTGAGGGAGTTTGTTAGCAAGTGCATCGGTGATGTTGTACCCACTGACTATTAAAACCTTCCCTAACCAGAAACCGTGGATTGATGGCAGCATTCGTGCAAAACTTGAAAGCTCGAACCACAGCTTTTAATCATGGCAAGGCAACTGTAAACATAACCGAATACAAACAGTGTAGCTATTCCCTCCGCAAGGCTATCAAACAAGCAAAGCGTCAGTATAGAGACAAAGTGGAGTTGCAATTCAACGGCTCAAACACGAGACGTATGTGGCAGGGTCTACAGTCAATCACGGATTACAAAAAGAAAACCAGCCATGTCGCGGACCAGGATGTCTTGCTCCCAGACAAACTAAACAACTTCTTTGCTCGCTTTGAGGACAATACAGTGCCACTGACACGGCCCGCTACCAAAACCTGTGGACTCTCCTTCTCCGTGGCCAACGTGAGTAAAACATTTAAACGTGTTAACCCTTGCAAGGATGCCAGCCCAGACGGCATCCCTAGGCGCGTCCTCAGAGCATGCGCAGACCAGCTGGCTGGTGTGTTTACGGACATATTCAATCAATCCCTATCCCAGTCAGCTGTGCCCACATGGTTCAAGATGGCCACAATTGTTCCTGTTCCCAAGAAAGCTAAGGTAACTGAACTAAATGACTATCGCCCCATAGCACTCACTTCTGTCATCACGAAGTGCTTTGAGAGACTAGTCAAGGATCATATCACCTCCACCCTACCTGATACCCTAGACCCACTCCAATTTTCTTACTGCCCCAAGAGGTCCACAGACTGCCTATCCTATCCGGACAAGAGGAATACCTACGTAAGAATGCTGTTCATTGACTACAGCTCAGCATTTAACACCATAGTACCCTCCAAACTCGTCATTAAGCTTGAGACCCTGGGTCTCGACCCCACCCTGTGCAACTGGGTCCTGGACTTTCTGACGGGCCGCCCCCAGGTGGTGAGGGTAGGTAACATCTTCACCCCGCTGATCCTCAACACTGGGGCCCCACAAGGGTGCGTTCTCAGCCCTCTCCTGTACTCCCTGTTCACCCTTGACTGCGTGGCCATGCACGCCTCCAACTCAATCATCAAGTTTGCGGACGACACTAGTGGTAGGCTTGATTACCAACAACGACGAGACGGCCTACAGGGAGGAGGTGAGGGCCCTCGGAGTGTGATGTCAGGAAAACAACCTCTCACTCAACGTCAACAAAACAAAGGAAATTATTGGGGACTTCAGGAAACAGCAGAGGGAACAGCCCCCCATCCCCATCGACGGGACAGTAGTGTAGAAAGTGGAACATTAAGATTCTCGGCATACACATCACAGACAAACTGAAATGGTCCACCCACACAGACAGCGTGGTGAAGAAGGTGCAACAACGCCTCTTCAACCTCAGGAGGCTGAAGAAATTTGGCTTGTCACCTAAAACACTCAAACTTTTACAGATGCACAATCGAGAGCATCCTGCCGGGCTGTATCACCCACGTCTGGTACGGCAACTGCTCCGCACACAACCGTAATGCTCTCAAGATTGGTAGTGTGGTCTGCACAACGCATCACCGGGGGCAAACTACCTGCCCTCCAGGACACCTACACCACCCGATATCACAGGAAGGCCATAAAGATCATCAAGGACAACAACCACCCGAGCCAGCGCCTGTTCACCCCGCTATCATCCAGAAGGCGAGGTCAGTGCAGGTGCGTCAAAGTTGGGACCGAGAGACTGAAAAACAGCTTCTATCTCAAGGCCATCAGACTGTTAAACAGCCACCACTAACATTGAGTGGCTGCTGCCAACACACTGACTCAACTCCAGCCACTTTAATAATGGGAATGATGGGAAATGATGTAAAATATACTCAAATCTCTGGCCACTTTAATACATTTCATAAATGGATGTAATAAAGGAATCACTAATCACTTTAATAATGTCTACATATCCTACACATCTCATGCTCATACTGTATACTGTATCATCTACTGCATCTTGCCTATGCCGCACGGCCATCTCTCATCCATATATTTATATGTACATATTCTTAGTCATCCCTTTACATTTGGGTGTGTAAGGCAGTCGTTGTGAATTTGTTAGATATTACTGCACTGTCGTGACTAGAAGCACAAGCATTTCGCTACACTTGCATTAACATTTGCTGAACGTGAATGTGACCAATAACATTTGATTTGAAGGCCTGTCTCTGAATAGTTGATGTTGAGATGCGTCTGTTACTTGAACTCTGTGAAGCATTTATTTGGGCTGCAATTTCTGAGGCTGGTAACTCTAATGAACTTATCCTCTGCAGCAGAGGTAACTCTGGGTCTTCCTTTCCTGTGGTGGTCCTGATGAGAGCCATTTTCATCATAGTGCTTGACAGTTTTTACAACTGCACTTGAAGAAACTGTCAAAGTTCTTGACATGTTCCGTATTGACTGACCTTCAGGTCTTAAAGTAATGATGGACTGTCGTTTCTCTTTGCTTATTTGAGCTGTTCTTGCCATAGCATGGACTTGGCCTTTTACCAAATAAGGCTCTTCTGTATACCACCCCTACCTTGTCACAACACAACTGATTGGCTCAAATAAATTACACAAATTAACTTAAGGAACACCAGTTAATTGAAATGCATTCCAGGTGACTACCTCATGACGCTGGTTGAGAGAATGCTAAAAGTGTGCAAAGCTGTCAAGGCACAGGGTGGCTACTTTGAAGAATCTCATATTTGGATACTACATGTTTCCATATGTTATTTCATAGTTTTGATGTCTTCACTATTATTCTACAATGTAGAAAATAGTTACACAGAAAAAAACTAGAATGAGTCGGTGTGTCCAAACTGAAATAGAAATTAGAGAGAGAGTTATATACACACTGCTGTAGAGAGAAGGAAGGGCCTGGGTCAGAGAGTAGAAAGGGCTTGGGTCAGAGAGTAGGAAGGGTTTGGGTCAGAGAGTAGGAAGGGCTTGGTTCAGAGATTAGGAAGGGCTTGGTTCAGTGAGTAGGAAGGGCTTGGTTCAGAGAGTAGGAAGGGCTTGGGTCAGAGAGTAGGAAGGGCTTGGTTCAGAGAGTAAGAAGGGCTTGGGTCAGAGAGTAGGAAGGGCTTGGTTCAGAGATTAGGAAGGGCTTGGTTCAGTGAGAAGGAAGGGCTTGGGTCAGAGAGTAGGAAGGGCTTGGGTCAGTGAGAAGGAAGGGCTTGGTTCAGAGAGCAGGAAGGGCTTGGTTCAGAGATTAGGAAGGGCTTGGTTCAGTGAGAAGGAAGGGCTTGGGTCAGAGAGTAGGAAGGGCTTGGGTCAGAGAGTAGGAAGGGCTTGGTTCAGAGATTAGGAAGGGCTTGGTTCAGAGATTAGGAAGGGCTTGGGTCAGTGAGAAGGAAGGGCTTGGGTCAGAGAGTAGGAAGGGCTTGGTTCAGAGAGTAGGAAGGGCTTGGGTCAGAGAGTAGGAAGGGCTTGGGTCAGAGAGTAGGAAGGGCTTGGGTCAGAGAGTAGGAAGGGCTTGGTTCAGAGATTAGGAAGGGCTTGGGTCAGAGAGTAGGAAGGGCTTGGTTCAGAGATTAGGAAGGGCTTGGTTCAGAGATTAGGAAGGGCTTGGGTCAGTGAGAAGGAAGGGCTTGGGTCAGAGAGTAGGAAGGGCTTGGTTCAGAGAGTAGGAAGGGCTTGGGTCAGAGAGTAGGAAGGGCTTGGGTCAGAGAGTAGGAAGGGCTTGGGTCAGAGAGTAGGAAGGGCTTGGTTCAGAGATTAGGAAGGGCTTGGGTCAGTGAGAAGGAAGGGCTTGGGTCAGAGAGTAGGAAGAGCTTGGGTCAGAGAGTAGGAAGGGCTTGGGTCAGCGATTAACTGAAACATAAATTGAGAGGAGAACCAAATGTTTGAAATGTGAACCAACTTCTCTCACAGTGGTGGGATCCCGGTATTAAAATGTTTTACATTATATAAAAATACTGACTGAACCGTGCAATTTGTTATTACGCTTCTGGTTCCACCTAGTGGTCATGTGATGTAGTTGCAGTGTTCAGCTCTGATGACCAGGGCCCTGTTCAAAACTAGTGGACTACATAGGGTCCCATTTGGGACATTATCATGGTCACACTGGGCTAAGACATAATGAGAAGCACAATGAAAAAAATAAAATACTAAAAATAAATCTCTCCACAACCAGTTTTAAAACTCCCATGTCATCATCTTTATTACGTTTTCAAATCAGACTGAATTGATGTGATCAGGGATGTACAGACTAAAAGACAGGAGAACAAATCAGCAGCCAAACAAACCTATAGTATAATAACACACAACACAGAGGAGAAAACCATCGATCGCTCCACTGTGAAACTCATCAGAAACTCTAGATCCCAGAGGAGGAAATACTGCAGCCCTTTCTGGCCTAATGAAATGAAGAAAGATGTTTGTTCTGACATTCTGTAGAGAAGTGAAACTGTTTTGGGTGATTATCTCAATGCGTTCAGGTCTTTGTTTGTTTCCTTTTGTCTTTATTTCTAAAAAGCATGACATTATTTACACATACAGTATATTACAACACTTCCACTCCTATTCTCTCAGTAGCTCAGTGGGGTGAAGCAGTGCTCTTGATGCCCTTCCCCGTGTGTCTGATTGGTTACTGCATGTTAATTAGCCTCGTCTGATTGGCTTAAAGTGTGTTCCTGGCGTGTGCTGATTGGTGATACTGAGGGCAGGAGGGCGGGGCATGTGAAAGGGGGACAGTATGGAGTGTTTCATTGGCTGACGGTGGGGTGGATGTAACTGTGGAGGACTAGAAGAATGGTTTGGGAGGGGAAGGAAGGGTCTTAAATGGGGTCTTATTAACAGAAGGCCCTATGTTGTAATATGTAGGCAGTGTGCAGAGCTAAATTGCAGGTAGACTAAGTTTGCATTAAGTTGGAAAGCACCGAACAGATGTTTGTATTAAACTCAGTCCATTTGTCACCTGCGATGGTGTGCTAGTTTTACAACAACAAAGCCTTGTGCTACTGAATTACAACCCCACACACACACCTGATAGGGTTTGTTCCACAATGGACTGGGTCAGTTGACCAAACCTCTTCTGGAGTACTGCCAGTTATTCCACTTATGGATCCTGTTTGATCACCGCGAGCTCTGACGAAGGCCGTGAGGCCGGTACATAACCTCATTACACTAAAACATACTGTCAAGAGCCATGTGAAATATTGGATTTTTCTTTTCAAGATATCACTGAATTTTCCTACGCACCTGCAACCTCAGATGTGAGAGTGCTGCTCCTACATTCAATCACGCTGAGGGCAGAATGACTGAGGGTTGGTCAGGAGAAGGGTTGGCCACTCGGCCAGCTCCTGGGTACATTCCAAATGGCACCCTATTCCCTAAATAGTGCACTAGTTTTGACCAGAACCCATAGGGGTCATATAGGGAATAGAGTGCTATTTGGGACTCATTCCTTGCTTAGGTTAAGGCCCTGTGGGTTATGGTGGACTGTAGTGGACAGGGTGAAGACTCCCCTTGCTACAGATCTAGGATCAGCTTCCATTCCCCCTAATCCTGTGGGGGAAATGTCAAACTGACCCAAGATCAGTGTCTAGGATCAGCTTCCATTCCCCCTAATCCTGTGGGGGAAATGTCAAACTGACCCAAGATCAGTGTCTAGGGGTAACTCCCCCCTGCTCCAGTGAGGACGGGGCTGAAGGGGACTGCAGCGGTCACAAGGCCCCCCCCAGCAGAGGGCAGGAGTGGGAGCGGATGTCGTTGTGTTTGTGGAAGGCCTCGTCCAGGTCCAGAGCCAGGCCGTTGATCGTCACCTCCATGCAGCCGCGGTAGAACGACGACACCAGGGTCGACACCAGGGGCACGTCTGGTACAGGGGTTAGAGATCACAGGTCAGGGGTCAGACCGGAAATTAATGACACCAGGAGAAGTGGTTAATGGTAATGGCGAAACTGTGTGTGTGTGTGTGTGTCTCTTTATTCGTAACTGGGTGTTTGTCTAGAGTACAGTAGTAATGAGTGTGTGTTGTTACATGTCTCTCTCTGCCTATACCCGTCTACTTCACCGGGGAGCCCTCCTATACCCGTCTACCTCACCGGGGAGCCCTCCTATACCCGTCTACCTCACCCTCCTATACCCGTCTACCTCACCGGGGAGCCCTCCTATACCCGTCTACCTCACCGGGGAGCCCTCCTATACCCGTCTACCTCACCCTCCTATACCCGTCTACCTCACCGGGGAGCCCTCCTATACCCGTCTTCCTCACCCTCCTATACCCGTCTACCTCACCGGGGAGCCCTCCTATACCCGTCTACCTCACCCTCCTATACCCGTCTACCTCACCGGGGAGCCCTCCTATACCCGTCTACCTCACCCTCCTATACCCGTCTACCTCACCCTCCTATACCCGTCTACCTCACCCTCCTATACCCGTCTACCTCACCCTCCTATACCCGTCTACCTCACCGGGGAGCCCTCCTATACCCGTCTACCTCACCCTCCTATACCCGTCTACCTCACCGGGGAGCCCTCCTATACCCGTCTACCTCACTGGGGAGCCCTCCTATACCCGTCTACCTCACCCTCCTATACCCGTCTACCTCACCCTCCTATACCCGTCTACCTCACCCTCCTATACCCGTCTACCTCACCGGGGATCCCTCCTATACCCGTCTACCTCACCGGGGAGCCCTCCTATACCCGTCTACCTCACCCTCCTATACCCGTCTACCTCACCGGGGATCCCTCCTATACCCGTCTACCTCACCGGGGAGCCCTCCTATACCCGTCTACCTCACCCTCCTATACCCGTCTACCTCACCGGGGAGCCCTCCTATACCCGTCTACCTCACCGGGGAGCCCTCCTATACCCGTCTACCTCACTGGGGAGCCCTCCTATACCCGTCTACCTCACCCTCCTATACCCGTCTACTTCACCGGGGAGCCCTCCTATACCCGTCTACCTCACCCTCCTATACCCGTCTACCTCACCCTCCTATACCCGTCTACCTCACCCTCCTATACCCGTCTACCTCACCCTCCTATACCCGTCTACCTCACCGGGGAGCCCTCCTATACCCGTCTACCTCACCCTCCTATACCCGTCTACCTCACCCTCCTATACCCGTCTACCTCACCGGGGAGCCCTCCTATACCCGTCTACCTCACCGGGGAGCCCTCCTATACCCGTCTACCTCACCCTCCTATACCCGTCTACCTCACCGGGGAGCCCTCCTATACCCGTCTACCTCACCGGGGAGCCCTCCTATACCCGTCTACCTCACCCTCCTATACCCGTCTACCTCACCGGGGAGCCCTCCTATACCCGTCTACCTCACCGGGTAGCCCTCCTATACCCATCTACCTCACCCTCCTATACCCATCTACCTCACCGGGTAGCCCTCCTATACCTGTCTAACTCACCGGGGAGCCCTCCTATACCCATCTACCTCACCGGGTAGCCCTCCTATACCCATCTACCTCACCCTCCTATACCCATCTACCTCACCGGGTAGCCCTCCTATACCTGTCTAACTCACCGGGGATCCCTCCTATCCCCGTCTACCTCACCGGGTGGCCCTCCTATACCCGTCTAACTCACCGGGGAGCCCTCCTATAAAGGTGGTTGAAGGCAGGCTGAGGTCAACCGTCTCCTGTCCAGGTGTGGTGTGACTCTGTCCAGGCTGACCGTCCACCTCTAGTATGGTCAGGTTCCCACTGACCGTCACATTGACCTCATGAACCTCTGCATCACACAGGAAGGCCGGGGCGCTGGCCACGATCACATCACCCACAGAGACCAGGACATACTGGGGGGGAAGAGAGAAACAGACAGTCAGACAGACATCACACTCGAGACAAACAAAACATGAATTCAGACAGCCAGAGAGAGGTCAGAGTCAGACAGACAGAGAGAGGTCAGAGTCAGACAGACAGAGAGAGGTTAGAGTCAGACAGAGAAAGGTCAGAGTCAGACAGACAGACAGACAGACAGACAGACAGAGGTCAGAGTCAGACAGAAAGAGAGAGGTCAGAGTCAGACAGACAGAGAGAGGTCAGAGTCAGACAGACAGAGAGAGGTCAGAGTCAGACAGACAGAGAGAGGTCAGAGTCAGACAGACAGAGAGAGAGAGGTCAGAGTCAGACAGACAGAGAGAGGTCAGAGTCAGACAGAGGTCAGAGTCAGACTGCGAGTCAGACAGCCATGCATGCAGGGCAGAATTAGACCAATATCCATTTATAATAAAAACTAAAAAAAATAACAATTCAGTTTCGGAAACATACAGTGACATATCATATCATAACCAAGCCCTGCAACACCAAGAGCTGAGAAGAGAGTCCCCTCATCCAGCTGGTCCTGAGTTCACAAACCTGTTCTACTAACCTGTTGCTATGTCTTGCTTGTCCTATGTTGCTACGTCTTGCTTGTTCTATGCTGCTATTGTCTATATTGTAATTGTTTTTAATAACCTGCCCAGGGACTGCGGTTGAAAATTAGCCGGCTGGCTAAAACCGGCACTTTTACTGAAACGTTGATAAATGTGCACTGTCCCTGTAAAAATAAAATAAACTCAAACTCAACACACTGAAGTCTCAGTCCCCTCATCCAGCTGGTCCTGAGTTCACACACCTGTTCTACTAACAAACTGAAGTCTCAGTCCCCTCATCCAGCTGGTCCTGAGTTCACAAACCTGTTCTACTAACACACTGAAGTTTCAGTCCCCTCATCCAGCTGGTCCTGAGTTCACACACCTGTTCTACTAACAAACTGAAGTCTCAGTCCCCTCATCCAGCTGGTCCTGGGTTCACAAACCTGTTCTACTAACACACTGAAGCCTCAGTCCCCTCATCCAGCTGGTCCTGAGTTCACACACCTGTTCTACTAACACACTGAAGCCTCAGTCCCCTCATCCAGCTGGTCCTGAGTTCACACACCTGTTCTACTAACACACTGAAGCCTCAGTCCCCTCATCCAGCTGGTCCTGAGTTCACACACCTGTTCTACTAACACACTGAAGCCTCAGTCCCCTCATCCAGCTGGTCCTGAGTTCACACACCTGTTCTACTAACAAACTGAAGTCTCAGTCCCCTCATCCAGCTGGTCCTGGGTTCACAAACCTGTTCTACTAACACACTGAAGCCTCAGTCCCCTCATCCAGCTGGTCCTGAGGCTGAGTTCACTAACCTGTTCTACTAACACACTGAAGCCTCAGTCCCCTCATCCAGCTGGTCCTGAGTTCACAAACCTGTTCTACTAACACACTGAAGCCTCAGTCCCCTCATCCAGCTGGTCCTGGGTTCACACACCTGTTCTACTAACACACTGAAGCCTCAGTCCCCTCATCCAGCTGGTCCTGAGTTCACTAACCTGTTCTACTAACACACTGAAGCCTCAGGACCCGAACATCCAATCAATCAGAATAAACCAAATTACAACACAGTCAAAACCAAACTACATTGCTTACTGGGAAACACAAACAATGCAGTGCTATCTGGCCCTAAATCGACACCACAGCAGAACCTGAGACGGACCTGCATATCCTGACAAAATGTAAAAATATAAAACAATTAGAGTTTAATTTTCCCAAATATGAAACCCTTATTCAAGGTTTGAAAGACCTCTCTGATGAGGATAGGCTACCCGTCCTGTTGGGGGAGGGATAGGCTACCCGTCCTGTTGGGGGAGGGATAGGCTACCCGTCCTGTTGGGGGAGGGACAGGCTACCCGTCCTGTTGGGGGAGGGATAGGCTACCCGTCCTGTTGGGGGAGGGACAGGCTACCCGTCCTGTTGGGGGAGGGGGCAGAGAGCTGTGGGTTGGCAGCGCACTACATTGCTGCCTGCCACAGTGTCTGACTGACCAACCAACCTGCACATGTCCTCCATTGTTATTGTTCAATGGTTATTTTGACCCTTGGTTATTGTTGTTACTGTTGTCCCTGACAATATTGATTATTTTTATTTTAATTCTGTTAATATTGTAAATCTCCAAAGTAAGCTTTCGCAACATCTACATTGTTACATCATGCCAATAAAGCAAATTGAGTCAGACAGACCGACAGCGTCGAGCCAAGTAACCTCTCACCTCCCGCCACTCCTGGTTGTCTCTGTGGTAGTCGGAGAGAGAGATGGAGAGAGGGACGCTGTCCTGATAAACCAGGGCCAATAGAACCCCAACAGTGGAGGCTGGTCTCAGAGTCAGCTGGATACTCAGAGACTGGGACTCTGCTGGGGGAGAGAGATGTGAGTCAGCTGGATACTCAGAGACTGGGACTCTGCTGGGGGAGAGAGATGAGTCAGCTGGATACTCAGAGACTGGGACTCTGCTGGGGGAGAGAGATGTGAGTCAGCTGGATACTCAGAGACTGGGACTCTGCTGGGGGAGAGAGATGTGAGTCAGCTGGATACTCAGGGACTGGGACTCTGCCGGGGAGAGAGATGAGTCAGCTGGATACTCAGAGACTGGGACTCTGCTGGGGGAGAGAGATGTGAGTCAGCTGGATACTCAGGGACTGGGACTCTGCCGGGGAGAGAGATGAGTCAGCTGGATACTCAGAGACTGGGACTTTGCTGGGGGAGAGATGAGAGTCAGCTGGATACTCAGAGACTGGGACTCTGCTGGGGGAGAGAGATGAGTCAGCTGGATACTCAGAGACTGGGACTCTGCTGGGGGAGAGAGATGAGTCAGCTGGATACTCAGAGACTGGGACTGCTGGGGGAGAGAGATGTGAGTCAGCTGGATACTCAGAGACTGGGACTCTGCTGGGGGAGAGAGATGTGAGTCAGCTGGATACTCAGAGACTAGGACTCTGCTGGATACTCAGAGACTGGGACTCTGCTGGGGAGAGAGATGAGTCAGCTGGATACTCAGAGACTGGGACTCTGCTGGGGAGAGAGATGAGAGTCAGCTGGATACTCAGAGACTGGGACTCTGCTGGGGAGAGAGATGAGTCAGCTGGATACTCAGAGACTGGGACTCTGCTGGGGAGAGAGATGAGAGTCAGCTGGATACTCAGAGACTGGGACTCTGCTGGGGAGAGAGATGAGTCAGCTGGATACTCAGAGACTGGGACTCTGCTGGGGGAGAGAGATGAGTCAGCTGGATACTCAGAGACTGGGACTCTGCCGGGGAGAGAGATGAGTCAGCTGGATACTCAGAGACTGGGACTCTGCTGGGGGAGAGAGATGAGTCAGCTGGATACTCAGAGACTGGGACTCTGCCGGGGAGAGAGATGAGTCAGCTGGATACTCAGAGACTGGGACTCTGCCGGGGAGAGAGATGAGTCAGCTGGATACTCAGGGACTGGGACTCTGCTGGGGAGAGAGGTGAGAGTCAGCTGGATACTCAGAGACTGGGACTCTGCTGGGGAGAGAGATGAGTCAGCTGGATACTCAGAGACTGGGACTCTGCTGGGGAGAGAGATGAGAGTCAGCTGGATACTCAGAGACTGGGACTCTGCTGGGGAGAGAGATGAGTCAGCTGGATACTCAGAGACTGGGACTCTGCTGGGGAGAGAGATGAGTCAGCTGGATATTCAGAGACTGGGACTCTGCTGGGGAGAGAGATGAGTCAGCTGGATACTCAGAGACTGGGACTCTGCCGGGGAGAGAGATGAGTCAGCTGGATACTCAGAGACTGGGACTCTGCTGGGGAGAGAGATGAGAGTCAGCTGGATACTCAGAGACTGGGACTCTGCTGGGGAGAGAGATGTGGTTATACACACACAGGTCAATGTGTAAACGATACATACAAATCAGATGCATAGAGACGTGTGTACACACACACACACACACACACACCAGACCCACCGTATGTGATGTTGAACAGAGCGAAGCCTGTCCCAGGGTAATAGGTTCCGGGGTTTTCTGTACTGAAACACTGCATGTTGTCATTAGACCTGATGGTCTCCTGAATGGACGTATCCTCTCCGGTTAACCAGCGCCACTCACGCATACAGCCATCAAACCTCGGGTTCACCTGGAGAACACACATTAGGCAGAGAACACAACACGCACATCTCCCCATAACAGACATTCTAGAGAGAACAGACCCCACCCCCCCCTAACCTGGTTGATGAGACTGTCCTCTTTGAAAGGGACGCCCCCTACAGTCAGGTTGAGTTCATGCATGCCTTTCTTCAGGGTGAACAGATCTCCATTCACAGCTATCTTCATCACTGCCTCCCTGTCAATCTTAATCACCAGACTCCGCCCCTGCTCCTCCACTGAGATCTACAGACCAATCAGAAAAGACAGGAGCTCAAATTGTAAAAAAAAACTAACATTTGACACGTTCTTATCCTACAGTGTCTCAGTCCCAAATGATATCCTACTTTCAATACAGCACACATTCTGACCAGGTCCCCAGTAACACCTCCTCCAAAAAGTAGTGCACTACATAGGGAATAGTGGGCCTCATTTGGGATGCACCCCTGAGTCAACGACCCCTCAGGAGAGGAGATGCCACTTTACACTATTGAGACCCAACCCATAAATTACACCCCCCCCCCCCCCCCCCCCTTGTAAACCCCAGAATAACCTCTGACCTTTCTCCACTGTCCGTCGTTGACGGCAGGCCCGCTGCTGGTGACCCGGCTGACCGCCCCGTACCTCAGCTGCAGCTCCAGTTTCCCATGATGCATTGCAAGAACAATCCAGGAACTGTTCAGGTGACCACCAGCGAAGAAGATGACCCCCTCTGGGTCAAAGGTACGGAGGTCAAACTCAGCTGAGAAGCTAGAGGAGGGAGAGACAAAGACAGGATGTAATATAATTCTACAATGGTACAAGACTATGGCTGGAACTATGAACCCTTACTGGCATCTTTCCAGGTCTCTTGGAAAAGAGGTTGAAACCTCAGGAGACTGGTAAGGTTAAAAGGTTAGAGGTCAAAGGTAAGGCCTACCCAGTCTGGACTCTCCTGCGGAAGCGTAGCCTGACCACTGGGACTCCGCTGAACATTCGGCCCAGGTAGAGAGAACGGGAGTTCCTCTTCATGGTGAGTGAGACGCATGTAGTGATCTCCTGGTGGGGGAGAGAGGGTGGGGTGGGGGGGGGGGGGGGGGGTCGGAGAGAGAGGTGGGGGAGAGAGGGGGAGGAGAGAGAGGGGGGAGGAGAGAGGGGGAGGAGAGAGGTGGGGAGGAGAGAGAGGTTGGGAGGAGAGAGGTGGGGAGGAGAGAGAGGTTGGGAGGAGAGAGGTGGGGAGGAGAGAGAGGTTGGGAGGAGAGAGGTGGGGAGGAGAGAGAGGTGGGGAGGAGAGAGGTGGGGAGGAGAGAGAGGTTGCGAGGAGAGAGAGGGGGAGGAGAGAGAGGTGGGAGAGAGAGGGGGGAGAGAGAGGGGGAGGAGAGGGGGGAGGAGAGAGAGAGAGGGGAGGAGAGAGGGGGGAGGAGAAAGAGGGGGAGGGGAGAGAGGGGGGAGGAGAAAGAGGGGGAGGAATGAGTATAGTGTTGCAGCAGTTAATTCACTCTGGCTATCTACTCTGATTTCAGAGCGCAGAATAACTGAGGAATTTGTGAACGTGCTACACTGTTGAATATAACCAGTGTCAGTAAATGTCGGCAAAAAAACTTTAAATTGTTACAAGCAGCACAGTTACAGTCACCAACGCTCTGGATAACATGAAAACAGCCTAACCAGCTCTGCTACGATGAGTAACATGCTCAGAGTGAGGTGTTCTCCCATTTGTGTCTGGAAGTAGCTAGTAGACTGAACATCCACAGGACGGTAGATCTCCAGGAAGAGGGTTGGGAGCCCTGGTCTAGAGTACAGTGCTGCTTGTCGATAATGAATCTTTGACTGAATCCCGGACTAATAGATGGGGGGTGTTTTCTACGGGTCTTGATAATGTTTTCTACGGGTCCTGATAATGTTTTCTACGGGTCCTGATAATGTTTTCTACGGGTCCTGATAATGTTTTCTACGGGTCTGGATAATGTTTTCTACGGGTCCTGATAATGTTTTCTACGGGTCCTGATAATGTTTTCTACGGGTCCTGATAATGTTTTCTACGGGTCTTGATAATGTTTTCTACGGGTCTTGATAATGTTTTCTACGGGTCCTGATAATGTTTTCTACGGGTCCTGATGTTTTCTACGGGTCCTGATAATGTTTTCTACGGGTCCTGATAATGTTTTCTACGGGTCCTGATAATGTTTTCTACGGGTCCTGATAATGTTTTCTACGGGTCTTGATAATGTTTTCTACGGGTCTTGATAATGTTTTCTACGGGTCCTGATGTTTTCTACGGGTCCTGATAATGTTTTCTACGGGTCCTGATAATGTTTTCTACGGGTCCTGATAATGTTTTCTACGGGTCCTGATAATGTTTTCTACGGGTCCTGATAATGTTTTCTACGGGTCCTGATAATGTTTTCTACGGGTCCTGATAATGTTTTCTACGGGTCCTGATAATGTTTTCTACGGGTCCTGATGTTTTCTACGGGTCCTGATAATGTTTTCTACGGGTCCTGATAATGTTTTCTACGGGTCTTGATAATGTTTTCTACGGGTCTTGATAATGTTTTCTACGGGTCCTGATAATGTTTTCTACGGGTCCTGATAATGTTTTCTACGGGTCCTGATAATGTTTTCTACGGGTCCTGATAATGTTTTCTACGGGTCTTGATAATGTTTTCTACGGGTCCTGATAATGTTTTCTACGGGTCCTGATAATGTTTTCTACGGGTCCTGATAATGTTTTCTACGGGTCCTGATAATGTTTTCTACGGGTCCTGATAATGTTTTCTACGGGTCTTGATAATGTTTTCTACGGGTCCTGATAATGTTTTCTACGGGTCCTGATGTTTTCTACGGGTCCTGATAATGTTTTCTACGGGTCTTGATAATGTTTTCTACGGGTCTTGATAATGTTTTCTACGGGTCTTGATAATGTTTTCTACGGGTCCTGATAATGTGAGTGGGGACTTTTTACCTGACAGCTCTTGAGGTCGTGGCTCAACTTCTTGCCCTGCCGACCGTCACAGAAACACCGGAAACTACCGGGTGTGTTCACACACTCCTCACACACTCCCTGCTCACACTCATCCACATCTAACAGAGAGGGAGAGAAAGTGAGAGGGGGAGAAAGAGGGAGGGAGAAAAACAGAGAGAAGGGTGTCCATTGGTCCATCTCTGGAACTACAACCCCCAGACAAGGCTGGGGGAGAAAACCACTGAAGTGAAAAACAACGTCTCTAAAATGTTATCAGCATCAACAGATGGAGGAACAACTCCTGACTTAGATCTCTCCTGATGTCAACTGAACCATGTCCCAAATGGCACCCTATTCCCCTACAGCCGGGGTCTAAAGTAGTGCACTACATAGGGAATGGGGAACCATTTGGGATGAAGCCAGAACGTCTGTCCCTGTCTGTCTGAGTGACCTTAGAAGGCCATGAGGTTTATTATGATACGGATGGATAAATGTTAGTTCTTCTAAAGAGTAACTCTGTGATCGCCTCCCTCCCTCATTCCCTCCCTCCCTCCTCCGCTTTCCCTCCCTCCCTCATTCCCTCCCTCCCTCCTTCCAACCGCTTTCCCGACCTCCCTCCCTCATTCCCTCCCTCCCTCCCTCCTTCCCCTGCTTTCCCGTCCTCCCTCATTCCCTCCTTCCCCCGCTTTCCCTCCCTCCTTCCCCCGCTTTCCCGACCTCCCTCCCTCATTCCCTCCCTCCCTCCCCCGCTTTCCCTCCCTCCCTCCCCCGCTTTCCCGTCCTCCCTCCCTCCTTCCCCTGCTTTCCCGTCCTCCCTCCCTCCTTCCCCTGCTTTCCCGTCCTCCCTCCCCCGCTTTCTCTCCCTCCCTCGCTTTCTCTCCCTCCCTCGCTTTCTCTCCCTCCCTCCCTCTCCTCTCTCTCAGTAAGTTGAATCCAAGACAGGAACAAACTTGTTTGACAAATAAAAGACTAGGATTACATTTCCCAATGACATTTATAAGGACCATTGAGCGTTTGGCAGGAGAGGATGTCGTGCAGATAGAGATCGGTCTTGCAAAAAAAAAATTAAACAGAATGTTTTGACTATAAATAAAAAGATGACGTGCTAACAGCTTACTTTGGCAGTCGAGGCAGTCGTCTGTGTGTGTGTGTGTGTCTCAGAGTGTGTGAGAGAGAGATTGTGTATGTCAGTGGAGGCTGGTAGGAGGAGCTATTGGAGAACAGGCTCATTGTAAATGACTGGAATTAGTATCCAAAAACACGAAACGTATGGAAACCACGTTGGACTCCATTTATTACATTCCATTACAATGAGCCGGTCCTTCTATAGCGCCTCCCACCAGCCTCCACTGGCGTGTGTATGTGTGTCTGACAGTGTGTGTGTTGGTATGTATGAAGGACAGCTGGCTGCACCACTAGACTAGCTACACCTGGCTGTATACACACACACTGCATTCCAAATGTATTCAGACACCTTGACTTTGTTTTTTTTATGAAGTTTTCCAACTTTTTACTTTGTTGAAGCACCTTTGGCAGCGATTACAGCCTCAAGTCTTCTTGGGTATGAAGCTACAAGCTTGGCACACCTGTAGTCGGGGAGTTTCTCCCATTCTTCTCTGCAGATCCTCTCAAGATCTGTCAGGTTGGATGGGGAGCGTCGCAGCACAGCTATTTTCAGGTCTCTCCAGAGATGTTCGATCGGGTTCAAGTCCGGGCTCTGGCTGGGCCACTCAAGGACATTCAGAGACTCGTTGTCCTGTTGGAAGGTGAACCCTTTTCCCCAGTCTGGAGCAGGTTTTCATTAAGGATCTCTCTGTACTTTGTTCCATTCATCTTTCCCTCCATCCTGACGAGTCTCCCAGTCCCTGCCGCTGAAAAACATTCCCACAGCATGATGCTGCCACCACGCTTCACCGTAGGGATGGTGCCACCACCAGGCTTCACCGTAGGGATGCTGCCACCACGCTTCACCGTAGGGATGCTGCCACCACGCTTCACCGTAGGGATGGTGCCACCACGCTTCACCGTAGGGATGCTGCCACCACGCTTCACCGTAGGGATGCTGCCACCACGCTTCACCGTAGGGATGCTGCCACCACGCTTCACCGTAGGGATGGTGCCACCACGCTTCACCGTAGGGATGCTGCCACCACGCTTCACCGTAGGGATGCTGCCACCACGCTTCACCGTAGGGATGGTGCCACCACGCTTCACCGTAGGGATGGTGCCACCACGCTTCACCGTAGGGATGGTGCCAGGTTTCCTCCAGATGTGACCCTTGGCATTCAGAACAAAGAGTTCAAGGGAGAATCCGTCTGGCCACTCTACCATAAAGGCCTGATTGGTGGAGTGCTGCAGAGTTGGTTGTCCTTCTGGAAGGTTCTCCCATCTCCACAGAGGAACTCTGGAGCTCTGTTAGAGTGACCATTGGGTTCTTGGTTCCCTCCCTGACCAAGGCCCTTCTCCCCTGATGGATCAGTTTGGCCGGGAGGCTCTAGGAAGGAGGGTCCAAACATCTTCCATTGAAGAATGATGGAGCCACTGTGTTCTTGGGGACCTTCAATGCTGCAGGAATGTTTTGGTACCCTTCCCCAGATCTGTGCCTCCACACAATCCTGTCTCAGAGCGCCACGTACAATGCCTTCGACATAATGGCTTGGTTTTTGCTCTGACATGCACTGTCAACTGTGGGACCTTATATAGACAGGTGTGTGCCTTTCCAAATCATATCCAATCAATGTAATTTACCACAGGTGGACTCCAATCAAGTTGTAGAAACATCTCTAGGATGATCAATGTTAACAAGATGCACCAGAGCTCAATTTCGAGTCTCATAGCAAAAGATCTGAATAATTCTGTAATTAAGGTATCTGTTTTTTTATTTTCAATACATTTGTAAATATTTCTAAAAACCTGTTATTACTTTGTCATTATGGGGTATTGTGTGTAGATTGATGACATACGGTTTTATTTTTAATCAATTTTAGAATAAGGCTGTAACGTAACAAAATGTGGAAAAAGTCAAGGGGTCTGAATACTTCCTGAATGCACTGTATATAGTGTATTCTATACATTATAGTTTGTATTACATGTATATAATGTGTCAGTACTGAGTAATGTGTTTTTGGTGTACTGCTCACCTAGGCAGGTCTTGGTGTTGTTGTCGTAAACATATCCCGTCTCACACAGACAGTCATAGGCTCCATCCTGGTTCACACACCTCGCTGTCCCACACATACCTGGATCCTGGCACTCATCCACGTCTGAAACACACACACACACACACACACACACAGTAAGGACAGTTCAATACTTCCTTCAGGTAAGGTGTGTGTGTGTGTGTGTCTTACCGTTACACATCTGGTGTCCGACCAGCATGTAACCGCGGCGACAGGAGCAATGGTAGCTACCCATAGTGTTGTTACACTCGTGGTCACATCCTCCATTCCTCTTGTTGCACTCGTTGACATCTGCCAATCACAGGAGAGACACAGAGGACATGTGACAATATGAACCAATCACTTTATCCATCAACTACATTGAACGTAGCTAAGTGTCACATGACACTTTAATGTGAGTTCTGATTAAAACGTTTATACATTGTCTTTAACTAAGTAAATCACACACACACACACTCCCTCCGTAGAGACAGGTTACCAGCCCCCTCCCTCTGTAGAGACAGGTCACCAGCCCCCTCCGTAGAGACAGGCCCCCAGCCCCCTCCGTAGAGATAGGTCACCAGCCCCCTGTAACCAGCCCAGCGCTGACCTTCTCTTCGCAGGGTCATGTGACTTCTCATTCTGCTCTACATGTGACCTGTTCACTTCCTGCACATCCAGTCCATATTGACCCACAGAGAGACATATAAAGGGAGAGAGAGAGAGAGAGAGAGAGAGAGAGCAGAGACAGAGAGAAAGGGAGAGAGAGAGAGAGACAGAGAGGGAGGGAGAGAGGGCAGAGACATAGAAAGGGAGAGAGAGAGGGCAGAGAAAGAGAGAGACAGAGACAGAGAGAGAGAGAGGGCAGAGACATACAGACAACTCACACAGAGCCCAGTGGCACTCCAGGGACGTGTGTGTCTGTGTGGATAGAGACAGCTTCGTCACTGTCTATCCAAGTCAAGGTCAGACAGGACTCACCCTGTACCGATCATTGTCACATTCTGGAGACAGTGTAACACTGCAGAAAATCCTCTCTGTCCCCACCTCTGTTCCTTTGTATGTGTGACGAACAATAACACAGTAGCCTTCTCCCTGGCCATGTGGCCAGACTCTATGTCCCCAATACACTGGTCCTATTCCTCAGCATCACATCGGGGATTGTGGGTAAATTGTGACTGACTGATCTCCAACTAGTAATGAGTAGTTATTTCTGACGCCAGGTGATTGGTGGATCAGCCAGTGGGCTGCAACGTGGAACAAGTCCACTGAGTTTCTGTAGATCGTGTCACAGTACCTTTCTCACAACGGACTCCTGTCCAGCCAGTGAAGCAGTGGCAGAGGAAGTCGCCCTTTTGGTCCTCACAGCGCACCGTACCTCGAGGATTACAGGGAGACGGAGAGCACTGGTCTGGAATATCTGAGAGAGGGGGAAGGGAAAGGGAGAGAGGGGGAGGGAGAGAGAGAAGGGAGAGAGAGAGAGAGAGACAGGGAGGGGAGAGAAAGAAAGAGAGCATTAGAGGTCATCCTGTCAGGGAAATAACATCCTACAGTACAGCAAGTCATAGATGTGAAGGTACATAGCTCTGTTACTATATAATGTGAAGTGTTTTAGCCAGGCTGGTACATAGCTCTATGTTACTATATAATGTGAAGTGCTTTAGCCAGGCTGGTCCATAGCTCTATGTTACTATATAATGTGAAGTGCTTTAGCCAGGCTGGTCCATAGCTCTGTTACTATATAATGTGAAGTGTTTTAGCCAGGCTGGTCCAGGCTGGTCCATAGCTCTATGTTACTATATAATGTGAAGTGCTTTAGCCAGGCTGGTCCATAGCTCTATGTTACTATATAATGTGAAGTGCTTTAGCCAGGCTGGTCCATAGCTCTATGTTACTATATAATGTGAAGTGTTTTAGCCAGGCTGGTCCAGGCTGGTCCATAGCTCTGTTACTATATAATGTGAAGTGTTTTAGCCAGGCTGGTCCATAGCTCTGTTACTATATAATGTGAAGTGTTTTAGCCAGGCTGGTCCATAGCTCTGTTACTATATAATGTGAAGTGTTTTAGCCAGGCTGGTCCATAGCTCTATGTTACTATATAATGTGAAGCTTTTTAGCCAGGCTGGTCCAGGCAGGTACATAGCTCTGTTACTATATAATGTGAAGTGTTTTAGCCAGGCTGGTCCATAGCTCTATGTTACTATATAATGTGAAGTGTTTTAGCCAGGCAGGTCCATAGCTCTATGTTACTATATAATGTGAAGTGTTTTAGCCAGGCTGGTCCAGGCTGGTCCATAGCTCTGTTACTATATAATGTGAAGTGTTTTAGCCAGGCTGGTCCATAGCTCTATGTTACTATATAATGTGAAGTGTTTTAGCCAGGCTGGTCGAGGCTGGTCCATAGCTCTGTTACTTTATAATGTGAAGTGTTTTAGCCAGGCTGGTCCATAGCTCTGTTACTATATAATGTGAAGTGTTTTAGCCAGGCTGGTCCAGGCTGGTCCATAGCTCTGTTACTATATAATGTGAAGTGTTTTAGCCAGGCTGGTCCAGGCAGGTACATAGCTCTATGTTACTATATAATGTGAAGTGTTTTAGCCAGGCTGGTCCATAGCTCTGTTACTATATAATGTGAAGTGTTTTAGCCAGGCTGGTCCATAGCTCTGTTACTATATAATGTGAAGTGTTTTAGCCAGACTGGTCCATAGCTCTGTTACTATATAATGTGAAGTGTTTTAGCCAGGCTGGTCCATAGCTCTATGTTACTATATAATGTGAAGCTTTTTAGCCAGGCTGGTCCAGGCAGGTACATAGCTCTGTTACTATATAATGTGAAGTGTTTTAGCCAGGCTGGTCCATAGCTCTATGTTACTATATAATGTGAAGTGTTTTAGCCAGGCTGGTCCATAGCTCTGTTACTATATAATGTGAAGTGTTTTAGCCAGGCTGGTCCATAGCTCTATGTTACTATATAATGTGAAGTGTTTTAGCCAGGCTGGTCCATAGCTCTATGTTACTATATAATGTGAAGTGTTTTAGCCAGGCTGGTCCAGGCTGGTCCATAGCTCTGTTACTATATAATGTGAAGTGTTTTAGCCAGGCTGGTCCATAGCTCTGTTACTATATAATGTGAAGTGTTTTAGCCAGGCTGGTCCAGGCAGGTACATAGCTCTATGTTACTATATAATGTGAAGTGTTTTAGCCAGGCTGGTCCATAGCTCTGTTACTATATAATGTGAAGTGTTTTAGCCAGGCTGGTCCATAGCTCTGTTACTATATAATGTGAAGTGTTTTAGCCAGGCTGGTCCATAGCTCTGTTACTATATAATGTGAAGTGTTTTAGCCAGGCTGGTCCATAGCTCTATGTTACTATATAATGTGAAGCTTTTTAGCCAGGCTGGTCCAGGCAGGTACATAGCTCTGTTACTATATAATGTGAAGTGTTTTAGCCAGGCTGGTCCATAGCTCTGTTACTATATAATGTGAAGTGTTTTAGCCAGGCTGGTCCATAGCTCTGTTACTATATAATGTGAAGTGTTTTAGCCAGGCTGGTCCATAGCTCTGTTACTATATAATGTGAAGTGTTTTAGCCAGGCAGGTCCAGGCAGGTACAGTGGGGAGAACAAGTATTTGATCCCCTGCTGATTTTGTACGTTTGCCCACTGACAAAGAAATGATCAGTCTATAATTTTAATGGTAGGTTCATTTGAACAGTGAGAGACAGAATATTAACAACAAAATCCAGAAAAACACAAAAAATGCTATAAATTGATTTGCATTTTAATGAGGGAAATGAGTATTTGACCCCTCTGCAAAACATGACTTGGTACTTGGTGGCAAAACCCTTGTTGGCAATCAGAGGTCAGACATTTCTTGTAGTTGGCCACCAGGTTTGCACACATCTCAGGAGGGATTTTGTCCCACTCCTCTTTGCAGATCTTCTCCAAGTCATGAAGGTTTCGAGGCTGACGTTTGGCAACTCAAACCTTCAGCTCCCTCCACAGATGTTCTATGGAATTAAGGTCTGGAGACTGGCTAGGCCACTCCAGGACCTTAATGTGCTTCTTCTTGAGCCACTCCTTTGTTGCCTTGGCCGTGTGTTTTGGGGTCATTGTCATGCTGGAATACCCATCCACGACCCATTTTCAATGCCCTGGCTGAGGGAAGGAGGTTCTCACCCAAGATTTGACGGTCCATCGTCCCTTTGATGTGGTGAAGTTGTCCTGTCCCCTAAGCAGAAAAACACCCCCAAAGCATAATGTTTCCACCTCCATGTTTGACGGTGGGGATGGTGTTCTTGGGGTCATAGGCAGCATTTCTCCTCCTCCAAACACAGCAAGTTGAGTTGATGCCAAAGAGCTCAATTTTGGTCTCATCTGACCACAACACTTTCACCCAGTTGTTCTCGGAATCATTCAGATGTTCATTGGCAAACTTCAGACGGGCATGTATATGTGCTTTCTTGAGCAGGGGGACCTTGCGGGCGCTGCAGGATTTCAGTCCTTCACAGCGTAGTGTGTTACCAATTGTTTTCTTAGTGACTATGGTCCCAGCTGCCGTGAGATCATTGACAAGATCCTCCTGTGTAGTTCTGGGCTAATTCCTCACCGTTCTCATGATCATTGCAACTCCACGAGGTGAGATCTTGCATGGAGGCTCAGGCCGAGGGAGATTGACAGTTCTTTTGTGTTTCTTCCATTTGCGAATAATCGCACCAACTGTTGTCACCTTCTCACCAAGCTGCTTGGCGATGGTCTTGTAGCCCATTCTAGCCTTGTGTAGATCTACAATCTTGTCCGTGACATCCTTGAATAGCTCGTTGGTCTTGGCCATGGTGGAGAGTTTGGAATCTGATTGATTGATAGCTTCTGTGGACAGGTGTCTTTTATACAGGTAACAAGCTGAGATTAGGAGAACTTCCTTTAAGAGTGTGCTCCTAATCTCAGCCTGTTACCTGTATAAAATACACCTGGGAGCCAGAAATCTTTCTGATTGAGAGGGGGTCAAAAACGTATTTCCCTCATTAAAATACAAATCAATTTATATCATTTTTGACATGTGTTTTTCTGGATTGTTTTGTTGTTATTCTGTCTCTCACTGTTCAAATAAACCTACCATTAAAATGATAGACTGATCATTTCTTTGTCAGTGGGCAAACGTACAAAATCAGCAGGGGATCAAATACTTTTTTTCCTCACTGTACCTGCCTGGACGAGCCTGGCTAACTGCACTTGGGAAAGGGAGAGGGGGGGAAAAGAGAGAGAAGGGGGGAAAAGAGAGAGAGGGAGGGAAAAGGGAGAGAGATGGAGGGAAAAGGGAGAGAGAAGGGGGGAAAAGGGAGAGAGAAGGGGGGAAAAGAGAGAGAGGGGGGGGGGAAGAGAGAGAGAGGGGGGGAAAAGAGAGAGAGAGGGGGGGAAAAGAGAGAGGGAGGAGGGGGAAAGAGAGAGGGGGGGAAAGAGAGAGAGAGGGGGGGAAAGAGAGAGAGAGGGGGAAAAAGAGAGAGAAGGGGGAAAAAGAGAGAGAAGGGGGAAAAAGAGAGAGAAGGGGGGAAAAAGAGAGAGAAGGGGGGAAAAGAGAGAGAGAAGGGGGAAAAAGAGAGAGAGAAGGGGGAAAAAGAGAGAGAGAAGGGGGAAAAAGAGAGAGAGAAGGGGGAAAAAGAGAGAGAGAAGGGGGAAAAAGAGAGAGAGAAGGGGGAAAAAGAGAGAGAGAAGGTGGGAAAAGAGAGAGAGAAGGTGGGAAAAGAGAGAGAGAAGGGGAGGGAAAGGGAGAGAGAAGGGGGGGAAGGGAGAGAGAAGGGGGGAAAAGGGAGAGAAGGGGGGAAAAGAGAGAGAAGGTAACTGCACTTGTGGACAAAAATCTTACTTTTTGGAGAAATGTCCTCTGGTCTGATGAAACAAAAATAGAACTGTTTGGCCATAATGATCATCGTTATGTTTGGAGGAAAAAGGGAGAGGCTTGCAAGCCGAAGAACACCATCCCAACCGTGAAGCACGGGGGTGGCAGCATCATGTTGTGTGGGTGCTTTGCTGCAGGAGGGCCAGGTGCACTTCACAAAATAGATGGCATCATGAGGATGGAAAATTATGTGGATATATTGAAGCAACATCTCAAGACATCAGTCAGGAAGTTAAAACTTGGTCGCAAATGGGTCTTCCAAATGGACACTGGCCCCAAGCGTACTTCCAAAGTTGTGGCAAAATGGCTTAAGGACAACAAAGTCAAGGTATTGGAGTGGCCATCACAAAGCCCTGACCTCATTCCTATAGAACATTTGTGGGCAGAACTGTGTACGAGCAAGGAGGCCTACAAACCTGACTCAGTTACACCAGCTCTGCCAGGAGGAATGGGCCAAAATTCACTCCCCCCCGTCTCTCGCTCCCCCCCGTCTCTCGCTCCCCCCCCCCCCCCCCCCCGTCTCTCGCTATCTCCCTCTCCCCCCCGTCTCTCGCTATCTCCCTCTCCCCCCGTCTCTCGCCTCTCCCCCTCCCCCCCCTCCCGTCTCTCCCCCTCCCCCCCTCCCGTCTCTCCCTCTCCCGTCTCTCCCCCCCTCCCATCTCTCCCCCTCCCCCGTCTCTCCCCCCCTCCCATCTCTCCCCCTCCCATCTCTCCCCCCCATCTCTCCCCCTCCCTCCCATCTCTCCCCCTCCCTCCCCTTCCCATCTCTCGCCCTCCCTCCCCCTCCCATCTCTCCCCCTCCCTCCCCCTCCCATCTCTCCCCCTCCCTCCCCCTCCCATCTCTCCCCCTCCCTCCCCCTCCCATCTCTCCCATCTCGTCTCTATCTATCCATCCTGGAGTGTTATATATAAACTAGTAGTTCCTGCAGTTCTTTCTCCTTCCATTACTGCTGACTGTGTGCTGACGGGGGGGGGGGGGGGGGGGGACAATCTCTCTGTCCTGGACGCACGGCTGAGTCATATCAACTCCCTGGCTGACTCTGACTAGAGTTCCAACAACCAATCAGCAGACAGGATGGGCAGGCCCACTCATTCCTGGACTCAGCAGCCCTGATGCAGCAGAATACTCCAGCCTTTCTCTCTCCTCCTCTTTCACCCCCCCCCCCCCCCACCCTCACTGGCGTCACAGCTTGCTCACGTCACTGATCTCAGATCTGCAGTCACGGATTGCGTGATGCTGAAAGGAGGTGTGTCACGCACACTTGGTTACTACTGCAGAGTTCCACACGCATCGCTCTCTCTCTCTCAAAGTCACAGCAGCTGTTTTCACCGTGTCATGCTGGCTGACGCCCAGTAGACACTGACCCATAGACATGAAGAGACATCCCTCCTCTTATCTTCACCTTAAATCAGATAACTTTCTCTCAGTGTTCTGCAGTAGTGAGGTGGTGCAGTGCAGCCTGCCCTGCCCAACAGAAGGAACTGTGTGCTCACTGCTCCTCATAGACAACATTTATAAACCACACAGAGAGGGAGGAGAGAGAGAGGGAATGAGAGAGGAGAGAGAGAGGGAATGAGAGAGGGCGAGAGCGAGAGAGAGGGGGAAAGAGGGCGAGAGAGAGGGGGAAAGAGGGCGAGAGAGAGGGGGAAAGAGGGCGAGAGAGAGGGGGAAAGAGGGCGAGAGAGAGGGGAATGAGATGGGAGAGAAAGAGAGGGGAATGAGATGGGAGAGAAAGAGAGGGAATGAGAGGGCAAGAGAAAGAGAGGGAATGGGAGAGGAGAGAGGTTGAATGAGAGTATGGTAGAAAGAGGTGTGAAATAAAAGTTGAGTAGAGAGAGGAGCTACATGCTCATATCTACTGTACGTGAGTCAGTTTGTCTGTCTGCAGCCCTAGTCAGGAGGACAGACAGACGAGGAACTCACTGTGAACACAGGTGATCAGGTCTTGTTTCTTCTTGTCCGTGTCCCCAAACTTCTCCATGCACGCTAATCAGAGAGACAGGGCAGAGAGAGAGACAGGGCAGAGAGAGACAGACAGGGCAGAGAGAGAGAGAGCGAAACAGGGCAGAGAGAGAGCGAGAGCGAGACAGGGCAGAGAGAGAGAGCGAGAGAGACAGGGCAGAGAGAGAGAGAGAGAGACAGGGCAGAGAGAGAGAGAGAGAGACAGGGCAGAGAGAAAGAGAGAGCGAGAGAGACAGGGCAGAGAGAGAGAGAGACAGGGCAGAGAGAGAGCGAGACAGGACAGAGAGAAGATAGTTAAACACCATACAACAGATGCTAATATCCTAATCAAGTAATAACAATCTCACCCAAAGCTGAAGAGGTTGGGAACAGGAACCAAACTTACCTAAGTACTTTGGAAAGAAGTAGTCCTGAAGGAGAGAGGACAGAAGGAGAGAGGCTGTTAGTGATGTTTGATAACAGTCTATGAGGTCAAACATGACAGATTGAGACTAAATGTGTCTGATGATAGATATGCATCATGTCATCTCATGTTAACGGGGTGTGGCACCACAGACTAGTAGCCCCTCCAGGGCTTCCTGGGAACATTCTACAACTCTCTCTCCTGCAGAATAGCCCGAGTGCCAGTCTGTTTGTGCTATTATGATAAACTCCTCGTTAGTGTTGGTGTATGTGTTGGGTTTCACTATGACAGCAATGGAGTTAGCTAGAGCACAAACAGTTCTGGGACCGAGCTGCCTTCCTACCTGCCTGCCTTCCTACCTGCCTGCCTACCTACCTGCCTGCCTACCTTCCTACCATCCTACCTGCCTGCCTACCTACCTGCCTGCTTTCCTGCCTACCTACCTACCTGCCTACCTGCCTGCCATCCTACCTGCCTGCCTTCCTACCTGCCTGCTTTCCTGCCTGCCTACCTACCTGCCTGCCTGCTTTCCTGCCTGCCTGCTTTCCTACCTACCTTCCTGCCTGCCTGCTTTCCTACCTACCTTCCTGCCTGCCTGCTTTCCTACCTACCTACCTGCCTGCCTTCCTACCTACCTACCTGCCTGCCTTCCTACCTGCCTGCCTGCCTACCTACCTGCCCACCTGCCCGCCTGCCGACCTACCTGCCCGCCTGCCTTCCTACCTACCTACCTGCCCGCCTGCCTTCCTTCCTACCTGCCCGCCTGCCTTCCTACCTACCTACCTGCCTGCCTGCCTTCCTACCTACCTACCTGCCCGCCTGCCTTCCTACCTACCTGCCTTCCTACCTACCTGCCCGCCTGCCTTCCTACCTGCCTTCCTACCTGCCCGCCTGCCTACCTGCCCGCCTGCCTACCTGCCCGCCTTCCTGCCTTCCTACCTGCCCGCCTTCCTACCTGCCTTCCTACCTGCCCGCCTGCCTTCCTACCTGCCCGCCTGCCTGCCTTCAGTACAGTACAGTACATGGAGGTAACTGGGGAAACTTAAAATTAGAACAAGACTTGATAGGACAATGACATGGTTCTCCAGAGAGTTCTGCTGCACTGACAGAGAAAGATGAAGAACAGTACATGAAATGGAAGGTCATTTAGATAAGTGACTCCTGACTGTGTGTAGTTCTACTGAGACACTTCTCAAACGTCATTATCCTTCTCCATCTAATCTCCTTTTAGAGAGAGAGAGTGTGACAGAGGGAGGGGGAACAGGCAGAAACTTTCCAACTGCTGCAGAGAGAGAGACTAAGGATGCAATTGAAGACTTGGTTGCTAGGGAGACTAGGTTAGGGGTATGGTAACCAGGAACACTCCCTCTGCAGAGCCAGGGAACTGCAGCGTTGTGAGAGAACTGCAGAGTCAGAGATAGGCACGTTTAGAATGAATAATGGATCTGTGAATGAGGCTGCAGTCCTGTCACGATACAACCCCCCGATCTCACCACCACTAATACCACACATCCTCCTCTCTGATCCCATTAAACCCCCCGATCTCACCACCACTAGTACCACACACATCCTCCTCTCTGAGCCCATTACAACCCCCCCGATCTCACCACCACTAGTACCACACATCCTCCTCTCTGAGCCCATTACAAACCCCCCCGATCTCACCACCACTAGTACCACACATCCTCCTCTCTGAGCCCATTACAACCCCCCCCCGATCTCACCACCACTAGTACCACACACACACACACCTCTCTGAGCCCATTAAACCCCCCCCCCCCCGATCTCACCACCACTAGTACCACACACATCCTCCTCTCTGATCCCATTAAATCCCCCGATCTCACCACCACTAGTACCACACACACACACACCTCTCTCTGATCTCATTAAACCCCCCGATCTCACCACCACTAGTACCACACACATCCTCCTCTCTGATCTCATTAAACCCCCCGATCTCACCACCACTAGTACCACACACACACACACACACACACCTCTCTGATCCCATTAAACCCCCCGATCTCACCACCACTAGTACCACACATCCTCCTCTCTGATCCCATTACAACCCCCCCGATCTCACTACCACTAGTAGCACACACATCCTCCTCTCTGATCTCATTAAACCCCCCGATCTCACCACCACTAGTACCACACACACACACCTCTCTCTGAGCCCATTACAACCCCCCCCCCCCCCATCTCACCACCTGATGCACCTCTCCACTCTCACTTTCACCCCAGCTCTTACCTCACAAACACAGGTTTGTTTTTCTTATAACAATCCCAATATATACGGACAACATTTACAGATCAGCATTAAGCCTGTTTAATATGCTAATCTACATATGGTCTACTTCCCACATGACACTGACCAAGGAAGAATGATACTGCATGTCCCTATGGGCCCTGGTCAAAAGTAGTGCACTGTATAGGGAATAGGGAGGGGTGTGGGATGTAGAATGATTAATAGCATGGATGCTGGAGGCTGCTCAACACATTCATGAAGCTAGCTGGCAGAACCTAGACCCCAACGTATATATAATATCCCTGAGGGGATAGGAGCCCTGTGTGACAGGCACACGTCAGATTAAAACCTGTGTGGGAGCGCATTGTTGCTCTGTCTGTTAAAACACATTCCCCCCCCCAGTCACCTTCCATCCGATTACTGTAAGCAGCCTCCCCGAGGACCAATCAAAAACACAGCAGTACAGCGTTCATTAGCATAATCACTCCCATGTATGAGCCCATCGCGCATGAAGCAGGATCATTTACATAATCACAAACCTTACAGTAGTATGCAAATGTACATAATCTGGCATGTTCCCCACGGCCCAATGTGCTAGTTGAATACCGTGCAATGAATTGATCGGACTGGTGCGTGTTTGCCAGTAATTAGTCATATCTATATTTTGGAGCTTGAAGACCTTGAACACAGAATCGTTATGTTATAAACAAGTCGGCTATAGGATCAGTCATTACGGCAAGACAAATCCAATGTGCGCAGCTAGTCCGTGTCTATATGCAATGGAAAGAAGTGCAATGAGTGCCATTTGATTTGACACGATCAAGTGTGTAGTGAATAAGTGTGTAGTGCACTCACTGTTTCAGGGTCGTTCTCGAATACTTCTCTCGCCTCCTCTTTGCTACACTTCTCTTCCACACACTCTCGCTCCAGGTGCCCTTGTTTCGTCTCCTCGAAAACGTGATTCGCTCTCCTGTGTCTCCTCAAGAACTGGTTAGCTTCTTCCGGGGACAAGGAAACTGAAAATAACCACAAGCACAGAACAGAATTTCCCATGAGTTACCTTACTACATTTTAGTTGTTAAAACGATCCAGCCCCTAACTTACTGGCAAAAAGTCCTGGGCGTGAGGTTTCAAAGCATCAGCTAAGCAGAAAACAAATGACATTATTCAACAACGAATTAACTAGCTGGCAAGCTAAACAACAATGTTATCCCCACGCAGTGCCAAAAATAGCTTAGTGGGCTTTGTTGTTTACTTACGGCTGTCGGACCACGGGACAAGGAGCAGGATCAGGAAGGTTCCTGAACCAAGGATCTCTGTCAACTGCATGTCTGCGGTTCTGCGTCAGGCTGGAAAGTTTCTCCTTCCCCCCTCTCTCTCTCTCTCTCTCTCTCTCTCTCTCTCTCTCTCTGTTCAATGTAGCTTCTAGCTAGCAACCAGGTAGCAGTCGTGTATAAAACACACTGCAAGTTCAAACATTCACTTCACAGCAGGCGAGAATGCCGTTACACTTAACTCGGCGTTTTCCTTCTTCACTCGTATCCTTGCTTCCTAGCTACTTAGTCCGCATACCACAACCAAGGCTTCCCACCGCCACTGCAGTACAGACAGTCCAACCTTCACTCTTATCTGGCGAGCCACCTACTTCGCCCCCATCTCGTTTTGGTTGTCCCAGCTACTAACGTAGCAGGCGTAAAATACACCCAGCGACGAGCCCGAACTGTGGACAAAGGACACAACCTACACATCCGAAGGGGAGTTGCTTTTTTTGGAAAAGTTACGTCGACTGCACGCAGGCGGGAGTTAGCAATGAAGAGTGGCTTTTGCTCTGCCGTTCGGCAGTGCTATGGGAGCTCTCTCTCTCTATATATGTGACTGCAGTCTTTCTGCCCCTGCCCATCTACCTGCAGTGACTTTGCGTAGCCTTGGCATTGTACAGACTATTCCAACCTAGCCTATAGCATGCCAGACATCGTAGATGGAAGGAGGAGTGCTGAGGGTGTTGTAGCACCTCATGATAAATCAACACATTTTTAAGTATTTCACAATAATGCAATGGGCCTTTATTACTCCGGTATGAGCGGACCAAAATAGCCATCAGCAGCGCAGGGAGAAACAAAATAATCTCAGCTAAATTAAACAACTGAACCTAATCTTCCTCTGTCTGTGACATTAGTTGAAAACTAAATCTCGACCCAGACCCCCCCCCCCCCCCCCCCCCAGTTTATTTTAAGCCTCAACGTTCCCGTCATTTTCTCATCAATCCACAGAATTTCTCTTTCTTTTTTTTGGACTCACTTTCTGTTATGATTTCTCTGAAATCTTCTCTCTCTCTCTGTGTTAAGGCTCACATTTGCGCAACAAATACCCTCTGCCAAGAACTATGTTAAGCTGTTTTTCTCATCTAATCACATTCTGTTACGATTTCTCAGAAATCATGTTTCTCTCTCTCTCTTTCTCGCAATTGCAAATAGTACAAATGGGAAGGGAAAATAAATACACATAAGTATAGGTTGCAGCTCTCTGTCTCTCTCTCTCTCTCTCTCTCTCTCTCTCTCTCTCTCTCTCTCTCTCCTCTCTTCCTCTCTCTCTCTCTCTCTCTCTCTCTCTCTCCTCTCTTCCTCTCTCTCTCTCTCTCTTCTCTTCCTCTCTCTCTCTCTCTCTCTCTCTCTCTCTCTCCTCTCTTCCTCTCTCTCTCTCTCTCTCTCTCTCCTCTCTTCCTCTCTCTCTCTCTCTCTCTCTCTCTCTCTCTCTCTCTCTCCTCTCTTCCTCTCTCTCTCTCTCTCTCTCTCTCCTCTCTTCCTCTCTCTCTCTCTCTCTCTCTCTCTCTCTCTCCTCTCTTCCTCTCTCTCTCTCTGTCTCTCTCTCTCTCTCTGTCTCTCTCTCTCCTCTCTTCCTCTCTCTCTCTCTCTCTCTCTCTCTCTCTTCCATGTCCTCCACATGTTAGTCCAGATCTGAGTCAGGTCGTGGAACAATGTCACAGCAGAATCAAATCAAAATCACATTGTATTTGTCACATGAGTTTGAATACAATGAGTGTAGATTTTGCTGTGAAATGCTTGTTGATGAACCCAACCTGACCATGCAGAGTAAAACACATTAAAACAGCAACTCAAGAGGAATGAAATACACAACAATGGAGCTATATACAGGAGTACCAGTACCAGATCAATGTGGAGGTATATACAGGGAGTACCAGTACCAGATCAATGTGGAGCTATATACAGGGAGTACCAGTACCAGATCAATGTGGAGGTATATACAGGGAGTACCAGTACCAGATCAATGTGGAGCTATATACAGGAGTACCAGTACCAGATCAATGTGGAGCTATATACAGGGAGTACTAGTACCAGATCAATGTAGAGGTATATACAAGGAGTACCAGTACCAGATCAATGTGGAGCTATATACATGGAGTACCATATCAATGTGGAGGTATATATAGGGAGTACCAGTACCAGATCAATGTGGAGGTATATACAGGAGTACCCGTACCAGATCAATGTGGGGGTATATATATGGAGTACCAGTACCAGATCAATGTGGAGCTATATATATGGAGTACCAGTACCAGATCAATGTGGAGGTATATACAGGAGTACCCGTACCAGATCAATGTGGAGGTATATACAGGAAGTACCAGATCAATGTGGAGGTATATACAGGAGTACCCGTACCAGATCAATGTGGAGGTATATACAGGGAGTACCAGATCAATGTGGAGGTATATACAGGAGTACCCGTACCAGATCAATGTGGAGGTATATATATGGAGTACCAGTACCAGATCAATCTGGAGCTATATACAGGGAGTACCAGTACCAGATCAATGTGGAGCTATATACAGGGAGTACCAGTACCAGATCAATGAGCTATTTGAGGTAGATATGAACATGAATGCAGGGTATAGTAACTAGGCATCAGGATAGATAATAATAAGAATAAAACAATGAACAGAGTAGCAGAAGCATATGATGAGTGTAAAAGTGTGTTTGTATGTATGTTTGTGTTGTGTCGGTGTGTGTGTGTGTGTGTGTGTGTCTGTATGTGTGTATGTATGTTTGTGTTGTGTCGGTGTGTGTGTGTGTGTCTGTATGTGTGTATGTATGTTTGTGTTGTGTCGGTGTGTGTGTGTGTGTGTGTATATGTGTGTGTGTGTGTGTGTGTGTGTGTGTCTGTATGTATGTTTGTGTTGTGTCGGTGTGTGTGTATGTATGTTTGTGTTGTGTGTGTGTGTGTGTGTGTGTGTGTGTCTGTATGTGTGTATGTATGTTTGTGTTGTGTCGGTGTGTGTGTATGTATGTTTGTGTTGTGTCGGTGTGTGTGTGTGTGTCTGTGTGTGTGTATGTGTGTTTGTGTTGTGTCGGTGTGTGTGTATGTATGTTTGTGTTGTGTCGGTGTGTGTGTGTGTGTCTGTGTGTGTGTGTGTGTGTGTGTGTGTGTGTTTGTGTTGTGTCGGTGTGTGTGTGTGTGTCTGTGTGTGTGTGTGTGTGTGTGTGTGTGTGTTTGTGTTGTGTCGGTGTGTGTGTGTGTGTCTGTGTGTGTGTGTGTGTGTGTGTGTGTGTGTTTGTGTTGTGTCGGTGTGTGTGTGTGTGTGTGTGTGTTTGTGTTGTGTCGGTGTGTGTGTGTGTGTGTGTGGGCAATTAATGAACTATTTATCAGTCTAATGGCTCGAGGGTAGAAACTATCTGGTAGCCTGTTGGTCCAGGAGCTGATACTCCGGTACCATTTGCTGGACGGAAGCAGAGTGAACTATCTATGGCTTCAAGTTTGGGGTCATTTTTGGGGCCTTTCTCTGACACGCCTGATATAGACGTCTGGGATGGCAGGGAGCTCGGCCTTGGTGATGTACTGGGCTGTTGGCACTACCCTCTGTAGTGCTTTGCGGTCAAGAGCAGTACATTTGCCATACCAAGCTGTGACGCAGCCAGTCAAGATGCTCTCGATGGTGCAGCTGTAGAACATTTTGAGGATCCGATGGCCCGTGCCAAATCTCTTCATCTTTTGAGGGGGAAGAGGCACAGTCATGCCCTCTTCAGGACTGTGTGGGTGTATGTGGGCCATGTTAAGTCCTGAGTTATGTGGATGCCAAGGAACTTGTAGCTCTCGACCTGCTCCACTACAGCCCTGTCAATGTGAATGGGGGTGAGCTCCCCTCTTTCTCCTGTAGTCCACGATCAGCTCCTTGATCTTACTGACGTTGAGGGAGAGGTTGTTGTCCTGGCACCACACTGCTAAATCCATAACCTCCTCCCTGTAGGCTGTCTCATTGCTGTCAGTGATCAGGTCTACCACTGTTGTGTCGTCAGAGAACATGATGATGGTGTTGGAGTCGTTCCTGGCCATGAGGTTGTAGGTGAACAGAGAGTACAGGAGGGGGACTAAGCACACACCCCTAAGAGGCCCCCGTGTTGAGGATCAGTGTGGCAGCAGTGTTGTTGCCTACCCTCACCACCTAGGGCCGGCCCGTCAGGAAGTTCAGGATCCAGTTGAAGAGGGAGGTGTTCAGTCCCAGTGTCCCTAGCTTGGTGATGAGCTTGGAGGGGACTATGGTGTTGAACGCTGAGCTGAGGTCTATGAACAGCATCCTCACATAGTTATTTCCCCTCTTGTCCAGGTGGGAGAGGGCAGTGTGAAGTGCCATTGAGATTGCGTCATCTGTGGATCTGTAGGGGGGGCGGTATGCAAACTGGAGTGGGTCCATCTGTGGCTCTGTAGGGGGGCGGTATGCAAACTGGAGTGGGTCCATCTGTGGATCTGTAGGGGGGCGGTATGCAAACTGGAGTGGGTCCATCTGTGGATCTGTAGGGGGGCGGTATGCAAACTGGAGTGGGTCCATCTGTGGATCTGTAGGGGGGCGGTATGCAAACTGGACTGGGTCCAGGGTGTCTGGGATGATGGTGTAGATGTGTGTCATGACCCGCCTTTCAAAGCACTTTATAATTACAGGCATTTAGGCAGGTTACCATGGGAACAGGGACAAATGGTGGTCAGCTTGAAACATGTTGGGATTATAGACTGGGACAAGGACAGATTGAAAATGTCAGTGAAGACACTTTGCCAGCTGGTCTGCTTTGAGAGCACGCCCTGGAGTTCCATCTGGCCCGGCGGCCTTGCGATCTGAAAATCGAGGTCGAAGGTTAATAACTGTCGATCTGATGTCCAGTAGTGCTTGACGGTCATATGTGATAATGGTATGAACTCCCTGTACAAGAAAAGTAAAGATGAAACATGGAAAAAAAGTCACAAACTAGCAAAGTGGGTTTAGAACTCATAAGACGTTGCCCTTCTCCTTCTGTGCCGTCTGTCTCGTTAATGTTACACCTGAGACTCACAAGGTAGTTTCAGATCAGATGTCACTTGTAACACATTTGAACCACATAGCAGGGGGGCATGTTTTAAAGGACGCTCACTGCAAAAAGTGTATTGATTACATTCCAAGCTGTGGGGTGGGGGGGGGGGGGGGGGGGGGGGTCGACCCAGGTATACACTGCATTCAGAAAGTATTCAGACCCCTTGACTATTTCCACGTTGTTACGTTACAGCCTTATTCTAAAATGGATAACATTCATTTTTCCCTCAATCTACACACAATATCTCATAATGACAAAGCAAAAACAGGTTTTAGAAATGTTTGCAAATGTATTGAAAATAAAAAACAGGAATACCTTATTTAGATCCAGTTGAAGTCAGAAGTTTACATTCACTTCGGTTGGAGTCATTAAAACTTGTTTTTCAACCTCTCCACAAATTTCTTGTTAACAAACTATAGTTTGTGGCAAGTCGGTTAGGACATCTACTTTGTGCATGACACAAGTAATTTTTCCAACAATTGTTTACAGACAGATGATTTCACTTATAATTCACTGCATCACAATTCCAGTGGGTCAGAAGTTTACATACACCAAGTTGAATGTGCCTTTAAACAGCTTGGAAAATTCCAGAAAATTATTCCGATAGACTAATTTACATCATTTTAGTCAATTGCAGGTGTACCTGTGGATGTATTTCAAGGCCTACCTTCAAACTCAGTGCCTCTTTGCTTGACATCATCAAAAGAAATCAGTCAAGACCTCAGAAAAAAAATGGTTGACCTCCACAAGTCTGGTTCATCCTTGGGAGCAATTTCCAAACGCCTGAAGGTACCACGTTCATCTGTACAAACAATAGTACACAAGTATAAACACCATGGGACCACGCAGCCGTCATACTGCTCAGGAAGGAGACGCGTTCGGGTCTGCAAGAGATGAATGTACTTTTGTGTGAAAAGTGCAAATCAATCCCACAACAGCAGCAAAGGACCTTGTGAAGATGCTGGAGGAAACAGGTACAAAAGTATCAATATCCACAGTAAAACGAGTCCTATAACCTGAAAGGCCGCTCAGCAAGGAAGAAGCCACTGCTCCAGAACGACCATAAAAAAGCCAACTGCACATGGGGACAAAGATCGTACTTTTTGGAGAAATGTCCTCTGGTCTGATGAAACAAAAATATAACTGTTTGGTCATAATGATCATCGTTATGTTTGGAGGAAAAGGGTGGACGCTTGCAAGCCGAAGAACACCATCCCAACCGTGAAGCACGGGGGTGGCAGCATCATGTTGTGGGGGTGCTTTGCTGCAGGAGGGACTGGTGCACTTCACAAAAATAGATGGCATCATGAGGATGGAAAATTTTGTCGATATATTGAAGCAACATCTCAAGACATCAGTCTTGCAAATGTCTTGCAAAGTTAAAGCTTGGTCGCAAATGGGTCTTCCAAAGGGACAATGACCCCAAGCATACTTCCAAAGTTGTGGCAAAATGGCTTAAGGACAACAAAATCAAGGTATTGGAGTGGTCATCACAAAGCCCTGACCTCAATCCTATAGAAAATTACACCAGCTCTGTCAGGAGGAATGGGCCAAAATTCACCCAACTTATTGTGGAAAGCTTGTGGAAGGCAACCTGAAACATTTGCCCCAAGTTCAACAATTTAAAGGCAATGCAACCAAATACTACCTGAGTGTATGTAAACTCCTGACCCACTGGGTATGTGATGAAAGAAATAAAAGCTGAAATAAATCATATTCTCTACTATTATTCTGACATTTCACATTCTTAAAATAAAGTGGTGATCCTAACTGACCTAAAACAGGGAGTTTTTACTTGGATTATATGTCAGGAAATGTGAAAACTGAGTTTAAATGTATTTGGTTGAGATGTATGTAAACTTCTGAATTCAACTGTAAGTATTCAGACCTTTTGCTATGAGACTGGAAATTGAGCTCAGGTGCATCTTGTTTCCATTGATCATCCTTGCGATGTTTCTACAACTTGATTGGAGTCCACCTGTGGTAAATTATTTTGGATTGGACATGATTTGGAAAGGCACAAACCTGTCTATATAAGGTCCCACAGTTCATGTCAGAGCAAAAACCAAGCCGTGAGGTTGAAGGAATTGTCCGTATAGCTCTGAGACAGGATTATGTCGAGGCACAGATCTGGGGAAGGGTACCAAAGAATGTCTGCAGCATTGAAGGTCCCCAAGAACACAGTGGCCTCCATCATTCTTAAAATGTAAGGAGTTTGGAACCACCAACACTCCTAGAGCTGTCCACCTGGCCAAACTGAGCAATCGGGGTAGAAGGGCCTTGGTCAGGGAGGTGACCAAGAACCCGATGGTCACTCTGACAGAGCTCCAGAGTTCCTCTGTGGAGATGGGAGAACCTTCCAGTAGGACAACCATATCTGCAACACTCCATCAATCAGGCCTTTATGGTAGAGTGGCCAGACGGAAGCCACTCCTCAGTAAAAAGGCACATGAAAGCCCGCTTGGAGTTTGCCAAAAGGCACCTAAAGGACTCTCAGACCATGAGAAACAAGATTCTCTGGTCTGATGATACCAAGATTGAAGTCTTTGGCCTGAATGCCAAGCGTCACGTCTGGAGGAAACCTGGCACCATCCCTACGGTGAAGCGTGGTGGTGGCAGCATCATGCTGTAGGAATGTTTTTCAGCGGCAGGGACTGGGAGACTCGTCAGGATGGAGGGAAAGATAAACGGAGCAAAGTACAGAGAGATCCTTGATGAAAACCTGCTCCAGAGTGATCAGGACCTCAGACTGTGGCAAAGGTTCACCTTCCAACAGGTCAACATGACCTTAAGCACACAGCCAAGGAAACGCAGGAGTGGCTTCGGGACAAGACTCTGAACGTCCTTGAGTGGCTCAGCCAGAGCCCTGACTTGAACCCGATCTAACATCTCTGGAGAGACCAGAAAATAGCTGTGCTGCGATGCTCCCCATCCAACCTGACAGATTTTGAGAGGATCTGCAGAGAAGAATGGGAGAAACTCCCCAAATACAGGTGTGTCACATTTGTAGCGTCATACCCAAGAAGACTTGAGGCTGTAGTCACTGCCAAAGGTGCTTCAACAAAAAACTGGGTAAAGGGTCTGAATACTTATGTAAATGTGATATTTCCGTTTTTAATTTTAATACATTTGCAAAAATGTCTAAAAACCTGTTTTGCTTTGTCATTATGGGCTATTGTGTGTAGATTAATGTGGGGAAAATATACAATTTAATGTGGAAATCTCAAGGGGTCTGAATACTTTCCTAATCCACTGTGTCTCAACTGTCCAGTTGCAAAAACTACAGAACAAATACTCCTCCACTAGCATGGTCTCAGATCTGGTTGTGGTCTCAGATCTGGTTGTGGTCTCAGATCTGGTTGTGGTCTCAGATCTGGTCTCAGATCTGGTTGTGGTCTCAGATCTGGTTGTGGTCTCTGATCAGATTGTGGTCTCAGATCTGGTTGCGGTCTCAGATCTGGTTGTGGTCTCAGATCTGGTTGTGGTCTTGCAACATTGCTCATTGTCAAGCCAATGAGTGACAAGGAGTTGGCATGATATCACAAACAGACTGGCACTCCAGCTACTCATCCACTACTATACATATCCACTACTGAAAATCAAAGTTTGATACCAAAAAGTGCAATAACCTCTTTAGGAAAAAGTTTAAATCTCGCCGGTTTCTACATGTAGGTTAGAAAACACAATTTAGATTGCAAGGGTGGGATTGAAACTTCTCTTTTACAGTAAATGCCAGTTCAGTATTCACTGGTGCATTCATGATACAACTACTCCCCCTGCCGGATATTCACTGTAAGTTCATGTTGATTTACCATGGCACCTGGCAGTTAAAGCGATGGGCCAGTCACGGAGGTTGCTGGTTAGAATCCCAGCTCCGACTAGGTGAAAACTCTGTCAATGTGCCCCTGAGCAAGGAACTTAATCCTAACTGATCTTGTAAGTCGCTCTGGATAAGAGCGGCTGCTAAATTAATCAAATATTTTAAAAAAAAAACAGTTTTTTTAAATGTACCTGTTGCACAACGTTCGGCGCAGGTGTTGGTAAGTGGTTCTCCATACACCTGAGCCGAACGTTGTGCAACAGGTAATTCGTATGTTTACCCAAGTAGTTAGATGGTTTGTCATTAAATGTATTAGATAGACATGCTTCTAATATCCGTACATTATTGACCGGTGACTGACAATTTGAAGTACGTTAGCTAAAACGAGGTGACGTCAGACCGTCTATTTAAATAGGCAATAGAAAAAAAGCCTGTCATGTTCATTGATTGGGTTAAGACCAATCGTCACTCCAAAACTAGCGGACCTACAATTCTTTACGTTTTGCTTTCAATTGACAGATTTTTGATTTCAACATCCTTTATTTCACCCGTCCTCGAAAATGTTTACATTCTCATCTTTATTTTTCATCTTCACGATTTATTTTATTTTGAATTCAATACATATGGCGTGAAATTGACCCCATAAGAGCGTTCCACAGGGATGCTGGCCCATATTGACTACAATGCTTCCTACAGTTGTGTCAAGTTGGCTAAAGTCCTTTGGGTGGTGGACCGTTCTTGATACACACGGGAAACGGTTCGAGTGTGAAGAACTCAGCAGCGTTGCAGTTCTTCACACAAACCAGTGCTCCTGGCACCTACTACCATACCCCGTTCAAAGGCACTTCAATATTTTGTCTTGCCCATTCACCCTATGAATGGTGCACATACACAATACATGTCTCAAGATTTAAAAATCATTCATTAACCCATTTCCTCCCCTTAATCTACACAGATTGATGGGAATTTAACACGTGACATCAATAAATGATCATGGCTTTCACCTGGTTTCACCTCTTCAGTCTGTCAGCTCCTCGGGACCCCAGGGATTACACATTTTGGTTTTTGCCCTAACACTACACAGCTGATTCAAATGATCAAAACTGGATGGCGAGTTGATTATTTGAATCAGCTTTGTAGTGTTAGGGAAAAACCCCCAAAGTGCCCCCTTGGGGTCTCGAGGACTGAGTTTGGGAAACGCTGGTCTATATCATGAAAAGAGCAGTACTTAAGTAAACAGCTAATGGGGATCCTAACAAAATACCACAATTCCAAATACTACCTTTTGCCTGGTCAAACTTCTGCGACAAGCGTTTCGCAGTATCTGCAATGACATCTGCAAATCTGTGTACACAACCAATAAACGTTGATTTGACACATTCAGACATGTCTATCCAGTCATTGCAGAGGTGTGATGCATATTCAAAGTATTGGAACAGCTGGTTAGGGGTCTAGAACAGGGGTGGGATTTTTTTTGTGTCTCAAGGGCCACATCAGAATTTCAAAATTCAGAAAAGCTGCAGTTATTTGAAAATGGTCCATTATATTTTCTACATACTCTCTATCTAGTTTTAGACATTTTCTACATACTCTCTATCTAGTTTTAGACGTTTTCTACATACTCTCTATCTAGTTTTAGACGTTTTCTACATACTCTCTATCTAGTTTTAGACGTTTTCTACATACTCTCTATCTAGTTTTAGACGTTCACGAGTGGCCTGGAGTGTTTACATTATTTATTTTTTAACCCAAAATAATAATTCCCCCCAAAGCGTTAATATTTTTTATTCAAACCTCCCGCCGCCCAGGGGGATGATGTATGTCGTCTACCCCTGGTTCAGAAGAACTTCAGGGCCGCTGCAGTCAGTGCAACAGGAGTGCTATCAATGTAATAGCCGTTAGAGGGCGCTATTCCGTCCCTTTTCTTTAGAAAACGCCAGCTACCAAGGAAAGGGTGGCTCCACCAAGATACTGGAGGAGGAAAAAAATATGCTAGTTGGTTAGGTAGGAGTCGCCGCTCGGATCAATCCATTACTCGTCCTATTTGAAGACCCCGGGGAAAAGTCGATACGTTTCTGAAACGGTGGTGTTGATAGGTGATGCTGGGAGTAGTAGAAATGACGGGCAGGTAAGAGCTTGGATACAAGTAAGAACACTCGAATTTCACAGCAGGTTACCATGCTAACAGCTAGCCGGGCAGCTAATGTTAGCTAATTTGTTCGGTGCGGTACTGTATGTGATAAAGTGTACCACCTATCTATAGTGATTTATTTTTATGTTTATGATGGGCGTGGGAATCGTCTTGAAACATTAAATAGCTTTTAAATAAAGTTAACTAGTTAACCTGACTGCTACACTAGGCTAGTAACGTCAAGTGAGTGGACGTGTGTGTTGTGAACTTGCTAAAGTTAGCTACTTCAAACTCTGTTTTTCCCTCTCTAGCTTGGTAACGTTAACCTCTTAGTTGGTTAGTTTCTATAACACTTTTAGGTCGAAACATTCAATCTATTTTCAAATTTAAACCAGTTTGATTATTTGGATCATTACACGCGGTCTATTTGTAGACCGTGTTGTAATTTCTTGGCACTTGAGTTGGGGTGTAAACGTTAGGAATTAGCCAATGAGTGTTGAGGCGACACAGTACAGTACGTGTCTCTGATCAATTAAGTGATAAACCAACACTGAATACCACCAGACAGCTATGATCTATCATGTCTGTCTGACTGCTCTCAGATGACCAAATTAGGACACAGACCCCGAGCAACGTGTGTGTCTCCATGGTGACAGCAGTGTTCTGTGAGTAATATGATTTGCGTAAGCGACTGTCTGAGGGACAAGGCCCCGCCCCTAAAACCATGCTTATTGTGTCCCAAATGGCTCCCTATTACCTATGTAGTGCACTACCTTTAATCAGCCATAGGGCTGTGGTGAAAATGAGTCCACCATATAGGGAATAGAGTGCAATTTGGGATGTACCCCCACTCTGCACAACACTGATCTGTAGTAGAGAGGAACATGTATTGACCTTTGCCAGTGTTATTTCTGTAGACTCTCAAGGCAGATTTCCAACAGCCCAGCAGTTCCCTGTTGGAGTAACTTTCTCTTTGCATTTCTTTTCACATTGCATTGGCCTATTCAAGCCCCCTCCAGGAGACTCTGCTGCTGTGTGGTAGCCAGAGTGCCAGTCTCTTGTCGTTATTGTGCCAATCACTGCAGTCAGTTGAGTTGCGCAAGACTGCAAACAGATTTGGGCTAATTTCACAGGGATTTCTGTGTCAAAGTGATCAACAGAAGAGCAGCAAATAATTCTGGAGTCGTCGTCTGTTCTGATCTTCATACTTTCATTTTTGTCACCATAGCAACATGGCGAACGCCCTGGCGAACGCGTCGTGCGAGCGCTGTAAGAGCGGCTTCGCCCCGGCAGAGAAGATCGTCAACAGCAACGGGGAGCTGTACCACGAGGGCTGCTTCGTCTGCGCACAGTGCTTCCAGCAGTTCCCCGAGGGGCTCTTCTATGAGGTAGACTAACACAGGGCATAAAATGTAGGGTTGCAAAATTCCTGTAATTTCCCCCAAAATTCCCAGGTTTTTCCAAAAATCATGGTTGTAGGATTCTGGATTTCTGGTTTATTCCCTCCAGGATTTCTGGTTTATTCCCTCCAGGATTTCTGGTTTATTCCCTCCAGGATTTCTGGTTTATTCCCTCCAGGATTTCTGGTTTATTCCCTCCAGGATTTCTGGTTTATTCCCTCCAGGATTTCTGGTTTATTCCCTCCAGGATTTCTGGAGAACTGGGGAATTTGAGGAAAGTTGCCACTATTCAAATGTCAAACTGTTCAATGTTTGGGTTTATTGTGTGAGTGAAGCGCCCTTTTTCTCCTGACAGTTTGAAGGCAGGAAATACTGTGAACATGACTTTCAGATGCTCTTCGCTCCCTGCTGCCACCAGTGTGGTGAGTGTACACACACACACACACACACACACACCACAAACGCGTACACACACACACCACATACGCATACACACACAGATACATACACACACACATACACACACACACACACCAAATCTCTTTGTAAATCCACTGTGTGTGTTCTCATGTTGTATTGGTGGGTCGGTGTTCTCAGGGGAGTTCATCATTGGCCGTGTGATCAAGGCCATGAACAACAGCTGGCATCCTGATTGTTTCTGCTGTGACATCTGCCAGGCTGTGCTCGCTGACGTCGGCTTCGTCAAGAACGCTGGCAGGTGAATCTCCAACCAATCACACTGCACATTATGCAGGGGAGTCCCCAACCAATCACACTGCACATTATGCAGGGGAGTCCCCAACCAATCACACTGCACATTATGCAGGGGAGTCCCCAGCCAATCACACTGCACATTATGCAGGGGAGTCCCCAACCAATCACACTGCACATTATGCAGGGGAGTCCCCAACCAATCACACTGCACATTATGCAGGGGAGTCCCCAGCCAATCACACTGCACATTATGCAGGGGAGTCCCCAACCAATCACACGGCACATTATGCAGGGGAGTCCCCAACCAATCACACTGCACATTATACCATGGTAGATGACTATTTAACCAATCACAAATCAACTCACAATAGTATGTTTGTATAAAACAGTGGTGTGAGAAAGTATTTGCCCCATTTTCTGATTTTCTCAGTTGGTTGATATTTGTAAACTCAGGTTCCCTTTATCTAATATCAGGTTTTGGTTGAAGAGCTGATAACATTCAGTATCAACAACATGCAAGAGAACGTCAGAAAGGAGGCCAATACTTTCCCAACACTGTAGATAAAGTGTAGTAGCAACTTCTACTGTGTCCACCCTTTCCCTGCCTTGTCCCTGTCCAGTGAGACATGTTGGATGTACGTACCCATCCTGCTTTGTCCCTGTCCAGTGAGACATGTTGGATGTACGTACCCATCCTGCTTTGTCCCTGTCCAGTGAGACATGTTGGATGTACGTACCCATCCTGCTTTGTCCCTCCCCTCTCCCTGTAGTAAGGAGCTGTAGTAATGTTTGTCCCTCCCCTCTCCCTGTAGTAAGGAGCTGTAGTAATGTTTGTCCCTCCCCTCTCCCTGTAGTAAGGAGCTGTAGTAATGTTTGTCCCTCCCCTCTCTCTGTAGTAAGGAGCTGTAGTAATGTTTGTCCCTCCCCTCTCTCTGTAGTAAGGAGCTGTAGTAATGTTTGTCCCTCGCCTCTCCCTATAGTAATGTTTGTTCCTAACCAGGCACCTGTGTCGACCCTGTCATAACCGTGAGAAGGCTAGAGGTCTGGGGAAGTACATCTGTCAGAAATGCCATGCCATCATCGAGGACAGCCCCCTCATCTTTAAGAACGACCCCTACCACCCCGACCACTTCAACTGCAACAACTGTGGGTCAGTACGCTTCACGTCTCCCTCCTGATATCTGACATAATGTGCTCCTGATTCCATTATGTGGTTCAGTCAGTATTTGGAACTAATGAAAGCAAGAGTGTTTAAGATGTTACCATTTACCCTGCTACAAAACCACTGTGTGTGTGTTTTGTGTAATATAATGTTTGTCCCTCCCCTCTCCCTGTAGTAAGGAGCTGTAGTAATGTTTGTCCCTCCCCTCTCCCTGTAGTAAGGAGCTGTAGTAATATTTGTCCCTCTCCTCTCCCTGTAGTAAGGAGCTGTAGTAATGTTTGTCCCTCCCCTCTCCCTGTAGTAAGGAGCTGTAGTAATGTTTGTCCCTCCCCTCTCCCTGTAGTAATGTTTGTCCCTCTCCTCTCCCTGTAGTAAGGAGCTGTAGTAATGTTTGTCCCTCCCCTCTCCCTGTAGTAAGGAGCTGACAGCAGATGCCAGGGAGCTGAAGGGAGAGCTGTAGTAATGTTTGTCCCTCCCCTCTCCCTGTAGTAATGTTTGTCCCTCTCCTCTCCCTGTAGTAAGGAGCTGTAGTAATGTTTGTCCCTCTCCTCTCCCTGTAGTAAGGAGCTGTAGTAATGTGTGTCCCTCCCCTCTCCCTGTAGTAATGTTTGTCCCTCTCCTCTCCCTGTAGTAATGTTTGTCCCTCCCCTCTCCCTGTAGTAATGTTTGTCCCCCTCCTCTCCCTGTAGTAAGGAGCTGTAGTAATGTGTGTCCCTCCCCTCTCCCTGTAGTAAGGAGCTGTAGTAATGTTTGTCCCTCTCCTCTCCCTGTAGTAAGGAGCTGTAGTAATGTGTGTTCCTCCCCTCTCCCTGTAGTAAGGAGCTGACAGCAGATGCCAGGGAGCTGAAGGGAGAGCTGTACTGTCTGCCCTGCCATGATAAGATGGGGGTGCCGATCTGTGGCGCCTGCAGGAGGCCCATCGAGGGACGCGTGGTCAACGCCATGGGCAAGCAGTGGCACGTTGAGGTGTGTGGTCAGAAACGACATGACGGGATCTAGTGGTATTTCAGACATATTTGGACTCAAACGTAATGGGTTAGTCAGATGTTTGTTGAGTAAGCTTTTACAAAGAAATGATATGTTACTTTTTAATAATTTCCTTCGTGTTCAGAGAGCGTATGTTTGATTGGACTGTGAGTAACTCTATCTGCTCTCCATCCTGTGACAGCTTTTCCTTCCAACACATTCCTTCATCCTTTATTCTTCTCTACATCCTCATCTTTGTGGCTTCTTTTATCCCTCCCTTATCCTTCTCCCCCCTTATCCTTCTCCCCCCTTATCCTTCTCCTCCTTCCCCCTCCTCCTCCTTACCCCCTCCTCCTCCTTACCCCCTCCTCCTCCTTACCCCCTCCTCCTTCTTCCCCCCTCCTCCTCCTCCTCCCCCCCTCATCCTTCTCCCCCCTCCCTCCTCCTCCTCCTCCCCCTCCATCCTCCCCCTCCTCCTCCTCTCCCAGCACTTTGGGTGTAGTGTATGTGAGCGATCGTTCCAGGGCCATCCCTACTATGAATGTAAGGGCTATGCCTACTGCGAGTGGCACTTTAACATGGTGAGAAGGTGTTATGTCCCAAGTGGCAGTAGTCCCTATGTAGTGCACTAAGTTTTAACCAGAGCCCATAGTGTTCTGGTCAGAGTTAGGGCCCTGTGTAGTGCACTACTTTAACCAGAGCCCATAGTGTTCTGGTCAGAGTTAGGGCCCTGTGTAGTGCACTACTTTAACCAGAGCCCATAGTGTTCTGGTCAAAGTTAGGGCCCCATATAGGGAATAGGGTGCCATTTGGGACACATACAAGGAGAAAGGAGGTCTTTCTCCTCCCACACATAGAAACTGCACTACAGGAAACAACATTGCATAGCTAGCTACACAACTACACTCTTCAGCCACAAACACCTGTCATATGTCAATAGAAACAAGAGGCACACCGTTACCACATTCACAGATAAGTTCTTCTTACCCAGAAATACATGCACATTGTTGCATTTTAATCTCTCACAACTTTACAGTACTGATGAATACACGACAAGTAGTCTACAGTGCCTGGCCTGCCTGCAGTTGACATTCTCTCCACTAGAGGCCACTGTTCCGCTGCCTGTCCTGAATGACTGCTGTGTGTGTGTCATGCATCTTTCTGACCAAGCCCCGTTGAGTTACTTGGGCCAGTTGTATTCATAAAGTTCTCAGAGTAGGGCTGATATAGGGTTAGCTTAGTCTTTAAAGGTCCCAAACAGTCATTCTGATTCCCATGTAAAACAGCATTTTGAGTGACTAAAATATCACCCATAATATTTGTTTTGGATAGAAATGCTCAATGTGAGGGGAAAGTACTCTCTCTCTCTCTCTCTCTAACTACCAGGAAGTTTGAAAAGACAGGCTGAGTGGGGAGCTTATACTTGTGAGCTCTCCTTGACTGACAGCTCTTTGAAACCCTGACGTCAAACAACTTGGATACAGTGTTGCAGTAAAATCATCTCATGCAAATGTGGTGATACACAACGCAACTCAAACATTGAAGTTGCATCAATATCATTGAAAAAAAAAAAACACCTCTCCCATTTGGCATGTCTGTTATGATGCGGTTCACATGACAACGGCATCTTGAGTTTCTAACAGCCCCCATTTCATGCTGGCTGAAGACCTAGCTAGTCCGGAACTAGATAACACCAGACACAGATGAAGACCTAGCTAGTCCGGAACTAGATAACACCAGACACAGATGAAGACCTAGCTAGTCCGGAACTAGATAACACCAGACACAGATGAAGACCTAGCTAGTCCGGAACTAGATAACACCAGACACAGATGAAGACCTAGCTAGTCCGGAACTAGATAACACCAGACACAGATGAAGACCTAGCTAGTCCGGAACTAGATAACACCAGACACAGATGAAGACCTAGCTAGTCCGGAACTAGATAACACCAGACACCGATGAAGACCTAGCTAACACCAGACACAGATGAAGACCTAGCTAACACCAGACACAGATGAAGACCTAGCTAACACCAGACACAGATGAAGACCTAGCTAACACCAGACACAGATGAAGACCTAGCTAACACCAGACACAGATGAAGACCTAGCTAGCCAGTAACTAGATAACACCAGACACAGATAAAAGGGGACACGAGTGTCTTTACCATAGATGAATAGTGTAAACTTTTAATTATATTTGATGACACCCTACAGGCACCAGTAGAGTAGCTGTATAAACCACGCCCCTCCACAAACACGCCTTCTCCGATGTTGGTTACAAAGCGGTACTTATTTAAATTCGGTAAGAGAATATCATGTTACCATTGGTGTATTAAAATGAGTTAGGGTGATGTCACCCTATGTAACAATGAATCCAAGTGTTTGACATGGGGGAGGGGACCAGTAGCTTTATGACTTTATCAATGTAGGAGCAATGTTCATTTTTCATACTTTAACCTGGTTTCATTCAAATATCATCCAGTTTTATGAAAAACTGATTTTTTTTGACTGTTCATGACCTTTAAGATCATAATGAATAACATATGTACAGGTAGATCACCTGATCCTAGATCAGCACTCCTACACTGATACTCTTTGGGAATACGTGCCCTGATGGCAGCTGACTAGAGTTAGCAAAGTTAGCTAACTTAACTGCTTGTGCCTGTGAGTAGAGTTAGCAATATGCTAACGCCTGTGTAGTGGTGTCTGCCTGTGACGAGAGTTAGCTATTAGCCATGCTAACTTGGGATGCTACTTCCCTGTGACTACAGTTAGCCATTATCCATGCTAACATGTGATGTTGCCTGGTACTACAGTTAGCCATTAGCCATGCTAACATGTGATGTTGCCTGGTACAACAGTTAGCCATGCTAACATGTGATGTTGCCCGTCTTTGCAGCATTTTGTGTGTGCTAAGTGTGAGAAGCCGTTCCTTGGACACCGCCACTATGAGAGGAAGGGTCTGGCCTACTGTGAGACCCACTACAACCAGGTAATAAAGCTTTGATCTGACTGTGAGACCCACTACAACCAGGTAATAAAGCTATGATCTGACTGTGAGACCCACTACAACCAGGTAATAAAGCTTTGATCTGACTGTGAGACCCACTACAACCAGGTAATAAAGCTATGATCTGACTGAGACCCACTACAACTAGGTAATAAAGCTATGATCTGACTGTGAGACCCACTACAACCAGGTAATACAGCTATGATCTGACTGTGAGACCCACTACAACTAGGTAATAAAGCTATGATCTGACTGAGACCCACTACAACTAGGTAATAAAGCTATGATCTGACTGTGAGACCCACTACAACCAGGTAATAAAGCTATGATCTGACTGAGACCCGCTACAACCAGGTAATAAAGCTATGATCTGACTGTGAGACCCACTACAACTAGGTAATACAGCTATGATCTGACTGTGAGACCCACTACAACTAGGTAATACAGCTATGATCTGACTGTGAGACCCACTACAACCAGGTAATACAGCTATGATCTGACTGTGAGACCCACTACAACCAGGTAAATGGTACCCTATGTAATGCACTATGTTTGACAGGTCCCATGGGGCTCATGTCCACAAACGTTCGTGGGATAGGGGTTGCTGAGTAACACAGTTATTGCATGTTGTTCTGGCTGGCACTGACTGAGATGTAAAGTTTGATAATGGTTAAATCAAGTGGTGTATGTTTGGTGAATGAAATGCTCATCTCTGCCCGTGTCTCAACCCTCTAGCTCTTTGGTGATGTGTGCTACCACTGCAACAGAGTGATTGAAGGAGACGGTAAGCATCAACTGTGTTTTTTCATTTTTGAATGAATTGTTTTAGAAGGATCTAAAGCCATAATGGACTTTCTGTTGTTCCTGTAGTGGTGTCGGCCCTGAACAAAGCATGGTGTGTGAACTGTTTCTCCTGCGCCACCTGCAACACCAAGCTCACCCTCAAGTATGTTATTATTACATTATTATATATCAGTGGTATTATACTGGGCTCTTTCCTAACCCTTTAGCTCTTCCTGTGTGTCGTTGTCCCGCCTTCCTCTCAATCTGTGTCCCAAATGACACCCTATATTCCCTATAAAGTACTGTGTTTTCTCTAACCTTTCTTCTATTGGACACAATCTGTTTTTTCCTCTCATTTTCTCTAGTCTTCTTACTTCTCCACCCTGTGCTTTTTCCATCCTCTGGTTTCTCTTCTCTCTCTCTCCCTCTGGTTTCTCTTCTCTCTCTCCCTCTGGTTTCTCTTCTCTCTCTCTCCCCCTCTGTCTTCTCTTCTCTCGCTCCCTCTGTTTTCTCTTCTCTCTCTCTCCCCCTCTGTCTTCTCTTCTCTCGCTCCCTCTGTTTTCTCTTCTCTCTCTCTCCCCCTCTGTTTTCTCTTCTCTCTCCCCCTCTGTTTTCTCTTCTCTCTCCCCCTCTGTTTTCTCTTCTCTCTCCCCCTCTGTTTTCTCTTCTCTCTCTCCCTCTTTTCTCTTCTCTCTCTCCCTCTGGTTTCTCTTCTCTCTCTCCCGCCCTCTGTCTTCTCTTCTCTCTCCCGCCCTCTGTCTTCTCTTCTCTCTCCCGCCCTCTGTCTTCTCTTCTCTCTCCCTCCCTCTGGTTTCTCTTCTCTCTCCCCCTCTTTTCTCTTCTCTCTCTCCCTCTGGTTTCTCTTCTCTCTCTCCCGCCCTCTGTCTTCTCTTCTCTCTCCCTCCCTCTGGTTTCTCTTCTCTCTCCCCCTCTGGTTTCTCTTCTCTCTCTCCCTCTGGTTTCTCTTCTCTCTCCCGCCCTCTGTCTTCTCTTCTCTCTCCCTCCCTCTGGTTTCTCTTCTCTCTCTCCCCCTCTGGTTTCTCTTCTCTCTCTCCCTCTGGTTTCTCTTCTCTCTCTCCCGCCCTCTGTCTTCTCTTCTCTCCCTCCCTCTGGTTTCTCTTCTCTCTCCCCCTCTGGTTTCTCTTCTCTCTCTCCCTCTGGTTTCTCTTCTCTCTCTCCCGCCCTCTGTTTTCTCTTCTCTCTCTCCCCCTCTGTCTTCTCTTCTCTCTCCCTCCCCTCCCTGTGGGGTAACAGAGACAAGTTTGTAGAGGTAGATCTGAAGCCTGTATGTAAGCACTGTTACGAGCGGATGCCTGAGGAGCTGAAACGCAGACTGGCCCGACGCGAGAGGGACGCCTCAAAAGACCGCAAAAAGAAACCTGTTATCTGTCTGTAGACTTTTCCAGTCCTCTTCCTGTCATCTTCACTATCCTCCTCTCGCTCATTTCCATCCATGGGTTAGTAATTCCACTTCCTGTCATCTTCACTATCCTCCTCTCGCTCATTTCCATCCATGGGTTAGTAATTCCACTTCCTGTCATCTTCACTATCCTCCTTTCATTTCCATCCATGGGTTAGTAATTCCACTTCCTGTCATCTTCACTATCCTCCTTTCATTTCCATCCATGGGTTAGTAATTCCACTTCCTGTCATCTTCATTTAGCTTTTTCCTCCTATTGTCTTTCCTTTTGGTTGTTTTCTCCTCCAGTTTGCTTGATCTGTTCTGTCATTGTTCTGTCATTGCTCTGTCATTGTTCTGTCATTGCTCTGTCATTGTTCTGTCATTGCTCTGTCATTGTTCTGTCATTGCTCTGTCATTGCTCTGTCATTGTTCTGTCATTGTTCTGTCATTGCTCTGTCATTGTTCTGTCATTGTTCTGTCATTGTTCTGTCATTGTTCTGTCATTGTTCTGTCATTGCTCTGTCATTGCTCTGTCATTGCTCTGTCATTGCTCTGTCATTGCTCTGTCATTGCTCTGTCATTGTTCTGTCATTGCTCTGTCATTGTTCTGTCATTGCTCTGTCATTGTTCTGTCATTGCTCTGTCATTGCTCTGTCATTGCTCTGTCATTGTTCTGTCATTGTTCTGTCATTGTTCTGTCATTGTTCTGTCATTGTTCTGTCATTGTTCTGTCATTGTTCTGTCATTGTTCTGTCATTGCTCTGTCATTGCTCTGTCATTGCTCTGTCATTGCTCTGTCATTGCTCTGTCATTGCTCTGTCATTGCTCTGTCATTGCTCTGTCATTGCTCTGTCATTGTTCTGTCATTGCTCTGTCATTGCTCTGTCATTGTTCTGTCATTGTTCTGTCATTGTTCTGTCATTGTTCTGTCATTGTTCTGTCATTGTTCTGTCATTGCTCTGTCATTGCTCTGTCATTGTTCTGTCATTGTTCTGTCATTGTTCTGTCATTGTTCTGTCATTGTTCTGTCATTGTTCTGTCATTGTTCTGTCATTGTTCTGTCATTGCTCTGTCATTGCTCTGTCATTGCTCTGTCATTGCTCTGTCATTGTTCTGTCATTGCTCTGTCATTGCTCTGTCATTGTTCTGTCATTGCTCTGTCATTGTTCTGTCATTGTTCTGTCATTGTTCTGTCATTGCTCTGTCATTGCTCTGTCATTGTTCTGTCATTGCTCTGTCATTGTTCTGTCATTGTTCTGTCATTGTTCTGTCATTGTTCTGTCATTGTTCTGTCATTGCTCTGTCATTGCTCTGTCATTGTTCTGTCATTGTTCTGTCATTGTTCTGTCATTGTTCTGTCATTGCTCTGTCATTGTTCTGTCATTGTTCTGTCATTGCTCTGTCATTGCTCTGTCATTGCTCTGTCATTGTTCTGTCATTGTTCTGTCATTGTTCTGTCATTGCTCTGTCATTGTTCTGTCATTGTTCTGTCATTGTTCTGTCATTGTTCTGTCATTGTTCTGTCATTGCTCTGTCATTGTTCTGTCATTGTTCTGTCATTGCTCTGTCATTGCTCTGTCATTGTTCTGTCATTGTTCTGTCATTGCTCTGTCATTGCTCTGTCATTGTTCTGTCATTGTTCTGTCATTGTTCTGTCATTGCTCTGTCATTGTTCTGTCATTGTTCTGTCATTGCTCTGTCATTGCTCTGTCATTGTTCTGTCATTGTTCTGTCATTGCTCTGTCATTGTTCTGTCATTGTTCTGTCATTGTTCTGTCATGTTCTTCTGTTATGTGACAATGGATTGCGTCCCAAATGACAACCTGTGGGCCCTGGTCCAACGTAGTGCACTATAAAGGGAACAGGGTGCAATAGGGCCCTGGTCTAAAGTAGTGCACTATAAAGGGAACAGGGTGCAATAGGGCCCTGGTCTAAAGTAGTGCACTATAAAGGGAACAGGGTGCAATAGGGCCCTGGTCTAAAGTAGTGCACTATAAAGGGAATAGGGTGCCATTTGGGACGTACTCGTTGTGATGAAAGGTGTAATGTGTAATCTTCCACATACATACAGTGCCTTGCGAAAGTATTTGGCCCCCTTGAACTTTGCGACCTTTTGCCACATTTCAGGCTTCAAACATAAAGATATAAAACTGTATTTTTTTGTGAAGAATCAACAACAAGTGGTGCACAATCATGAAGTGGAATGACATTTATTGGATATTTCAAACTTTTTTAACAAATCAAAAACTGAAAAATTGGGCGTGCAAAATTATTCAGCCCCTTTACTTTCAGTGCAGCAAACTCTCTCCAGAAGTTCAGTGAGGATCTCTGAATGATCCAATGTTGACCTAAATGACTAATGATGATAAATACAATCCACCTGTGTGTAATCAAGTCTCCGTATAAATGCACCTGCACTGTGATAGTCTCAGAGGTCCGTTAAAAGCGCAGAGAGCATCATGAAGAACAAGGAACACACCAGGCAGGTCCGAGATACTGTTGTGAAGAAGTTTAAAGCCGGATTTGCATACAAAAAGATTTCCCAAGCTTTAAACATCCCAAGGAGCACTGTGCAAGCGATAATATTGAAATGGAAGGAGTATCAGACCACTGCAAATCTACCAAGACCTGGCCGTCCCTCTAAACTTTCAGCTCATACAAGGAGAAGACTGATCAGAGATGCAGCCAAGATGCCCATGATCACTCTGGATGAACTGCAGAGATCTACAGCTGAGGTGGGAGACTCTGTCCATAGGACAACAATCAGTCGTATATTGCACAAATCTGGTCTTTATGGAAGAGTGGCAAGAAGAAAGCCATTTCTTAAAGATATCCATAAAAAGTGTTGTTTAAAGTTTGCCACAAGCCACCTGGGAGACACACCAAACATGTGGAAGAAGGTGCTCTGGTCAGATGAAACCAAAATTGAACTTTTTGGTAACAATGCAAAACGTTGTGTTTGGCGTAAAAGCAACACAGCTCATCACCTTGAACACACCATCCCCACTGTCAAACATGGTGGTGGCAGCATCATGGTTTGGGCCTGCTTTTCTTCAGCAGGGACAGGGAAGATGGTTAAAATTGATGGGAAGATGGATGGAGCCAAATACAGGACCATTCTGGAAGAAAACCTGATGGAGTCTGCAAAAGACCTGAGACTGGGACTGAGATTTGTCTTCCAACAAGACAATGATCCAAAACATAAAGCAAAATCTACAATGGAATGGTTCAAAACTAAACATATCCAGGTGTTAGAATGGCCAAGTCAAAGTCCAGACCTGAATCCAATCGAGAATCTGTGGAAAGAACTGAAAACTGCTGTTCACAAATGCTCTCCATCCAACCTCACTGAGCTCGAGCTGTTTTGCAAGGAGGAATGGGAAAAAATGTCAGTCTCTCGATGTGCAAAACTGATAGACATACCCCAAGTGACTTACAGCTGTAATCGCAGCAAAAGGTGGCGCTACAAAGTATTAACTTAAGGGGGCTGAATAATTTTGCACGCCCAATTTTTCAGTTTTTGATTTGTTAAAGTTTGAAATATCCAATAAATGTTGTTCCACTTCATGATTGTGTCCCACTTGTTGTTGATTCTTCACAAAAAAATACAGTTTTATATCTTTATGTTTGAAGCCTGAAATGTGGCAAAAGGTCGCAAAGTTCAAGGGGGCCGAATACTTTCACAAGGCACTGTATGTATGTATGTATGTATGTATGTATGTATGTATGTATGTATGTATGTATGTATGTATGTATGTATGTATGTATGTATGTATGTATGTATGTATGTATGTATGTATGTATGTATGTATGTATGTATGTATGTATGTATGTATGTATGTATGTATGTATGTATGTATGTATGTATGTATGTATGTATGTATGTATGTATGTATGTATGTATGTATGTATGTATGTATGTATGTATGTATGTATGTATGTATGTATGTATGTATGTATGTATGTATGTATGTATGTATGTATGTATGTATGTATGTATGTATGTATGTATGTATGTATGTATGTATGTATGTATGTATGTATGTATGTATGTATGTATGTATGTATGTATGTATGTATGTATGTATGTATGTATGTATGTATGTATGTATGTATGTATGTATGTATGTATGTATGTATGTATGTATGTATGTATGTATGTATGTATGTATGTATGTATGTATGTATGTATGTATGTATGTATGTATGTATGTATGTATAGCACATTTCATACACAATGGAGCCCAAAATGCATTACAACAATACTGACTGTCTCCCCTGTCCTCTGTTGACAGGAACAAGTTTGTGGAGTTTGACATGAAGCCTGTGTGTAAGAAATGTTATGAGAAGTTTCCTCTGGAACTGAAGAAGAGACTGAAGAAACTGGCTGAGACTGTCGGACGCAAGTAGACCTCCGAGTCCCAAGGGGGCGACACTCAACAACATGTCCAGTAGCTTTTCCAAAGTCCCAGAAACTCTGGACAATTCCCTGACTTTCCCGGATGTCCTGCTTATTCCCTATTGATTCTGGGGATCTTCCATTTCGAGAGGTTTCTAGAAACCTGGGATTTTAAGAAAGTTACTGGAGGTTTGCAGGTTAGCAACGCTGAACCCAGTATTAACCTTAACAAGTGCCCAAATTAGTCAAAGGAATTGTATAAACGTGTCAGATTTAGACTCAAAATCCCGTCTGTTCCAGTATTTTAGTATTTGACGTCCTCCGGTACTCAGTATAACGTGTTTTAATCTTTTCTCACTTTTTAATTGATTATTTTTGTGCACGTGGCTTTTGCATGTGGAGCTGTTTTTCAGATGTCCAGAGTCTTATTCAAACAATATAGAACCTCATTCTGCCTGACAATGACCTATTAAATCATGGAGGGGGGGGGAAACGATGTAGAACCTCATTCTGCCTGACAATTACCTATGAAATCATGGAGGGGGGGAAAACGATGGGTGAAATGCATTTAGACATTGTTAAGAACTAATACATATAACTGATCTAACAAAATACTTGCACGCGCTCTTAAAGAGATGAGAAGGTGCTTGTAGTACTCTTAAAATAGCTTTTGTCTTGTGCCTTGGGTATGAATATACACTGAGGATACTACATATTTCCATGGCATTGACTGATCAGGTGAAAGCTATGATCCCTTATTGATGTCTCTTCAATCAGTAGATGACAGATTTAAAGGAAGGATTTTTTTTAGCTCGGTACTAGTACTAATGTTTGGTAAGCTCAGTGTATATTTTATACTGCATTATATACTGTAAGGGTGTCCGATAATATGCATGTGGTTGTCCAATGGCATGTGATCCAGACTTACTACAACTGCCTTAAGCAGAGAATATTCCTCACTTCTGTGTAAGAATGAGAATTCTAGCTGTGTATCAGAATGTGGAGCCCATGAGTCTGGTATGTCATCTAGGAGTCTGGTATGTCATCTAGGAGTCTGGTATGTCATCTAGGAGTCTGGTATGTCATCTAGGAGTCTGGTATATCATGTGTGTCTGGTATGTCATCTAGGAGTCTGGTATATCATGTGTGAGTCTGGTATATCATGTGTGAGTCTGGTGTATCGTGTATTTGCTTGTAATAAAATAAAATGTCATGGGTTTGTTTGAATATTACTCCCAACCGTTTCAGAGGAGGAGAGTTGGATGGACAGATGGACACGTCTCAGCATGCTACTCCATTTTGTTCCGTCACTGTGAGTCGCTGACCTGTATAAACAAGTTAGGGGAGTGTTTCAATGGAGCACTATGGCTTAAGTTGAATTAGCTAGATGGGTGTGATAAATATACTATGTAAAGGTCTTAAACTAATAGTTGGGTTAGATGAATTAGCTAGATGGGTGTGATAAATATACTATGTAAAGGTCTTAAACATACTAATAGTTGGGTTAGATGAACACTTTGATAAAGGAGGCATTTATGCATAAAGAGAAATAATGGGAGATGCTTTATGAATTTGTTGACTAAAACAAATCTAGTTTTAAAACACAATTTAATAAACATGTTTCATAGTTTGTCTATGAATAAATAAAAGTTCTGTAGTAAAAAAAAAGATCACTTGTAGTTTCCCACAGAAAACTGATCATCACTTGCAGTTTCCCACAGAAAACTGATCATCACTTGTAGTTTCCCACAGAAAACTGATCATCACTTGCAGTTTCCCACAGAAAACTGATCATCACTTGTAGTTTCCCACAGAAAACTGATCATCACTTGTAGTTTCCCACAGAAAACTGATCATCACTTGCAGTTTCCCACAGAAAACTGATCATCACTTGTAGTTTCCCACAGAAAACTGATCATCACTTGTAGTTTCCCACAGAAAACTGATCATCACTTTCAGTTTCCCACAGAAAACTGATCATCACTTGCAGTTTCCCACAGAAAACGGATCATCACTTGCAGTTTCCCACAGAAAACGGATCATCACTTGTAGTTTCCCACAGAAAACTGATCATCACTTGTAGTTTCCCACAGAAAACTGATCATCACTTGTAGTTTCCCACAGAAAACTGATCATCACTTGTAGTTTCCCACAGAAAACGGATCATCACTTGTAGTTTCCCACAGAAAACTGATCATCACTTGTAGTTTCCCACAGAAAACTGATCATCACTTGTAGTTTCCCACAGAAAACTGATCATCACTTGTAGTTTCCCACAGAAAACTGATCATCACTTGTAGTTTCCCACAGAAAACTGATCATCACTTGTAGTTTCCCACAGAAAACTGATCATCACTTGTAGTTTCCCACAGAAAACTGATCATCACTTGTAGTTTCCCACAGAAAACTGATCATCACTTGTAGTTTCCCACAGAAAACTGATCATCACTTGTAGTTTCCCACAGAAAACTGATCATCACTTGTAGTTTCCCACAGAAAACTGATCATCACTTGTAGTTTCCCACAGAAAACTGATCATCACTTGTTTCCCACAGAAAACTGATCATCACTTGTAGTTTCCCACAGAAAACTGCAGAGGGAAGCAGTTCCACCCAGTCAACCGTCACACGACATTGAGTGTACGAAAGGTCAAGGACACCTGCTCTTTCTATGACATAAACTGACCAGGTGAAAGCTTATTGATGTCACTTGTTAAATTGTCAACAAATCAATGTAGATGAAGGGGAGGAGACATGTTGAAGGATTTTTAAGCCATGAGATAATTGAGGCATGGATTGTGTATGTGTGCCATTCAGAGGGTGAATGGGCCAGACAAAAGATTTAAGTGCCTTTGAACGGGGTATGGTAGTAGGTGGCAGGCGCACCGGTTTGTGTCAAGAACTGCAACGCTACTGGGTTTTTCACTCAACAGTTTCCCGTGTGTATCAAGAACAGTCCACCACGCAAAGGACATCAGACCAACTTGATACAACTGTGGGAAGCATTGGGGTCAATATGGGTCAGCAGCCCTGTGGAACACTTTTGGCACCTTGTAGAGTTCATATGGGTCAGCAGCCCTGTGGAATGCTTTGGCACCTTGTAGAGTTCATATGGGTCAGCAGCCCTGTGGAATGCTTTGGCACCTTGTAGAGTTCATATGGGTCAGCAGCCCTGTGGAATGCTTTGGCACCTTGTAGAGTTCATATGGGTCAGCAGCCCTGTGGAATGCTTTGGCACCTTGTAGAGTTCATATGGGTCAGCAGCCCTGTGGAATGCTTTGGCACCTTGTAGAGTTCATATGGGTCAGCAGCCCTGTGGAATGCTTTGGCACCTTGTAGAGTTCATATGGGTCAGCAGCCCTGTGGAATGCTTTGGCACCTTGTAGAGTTCATATGGGTCAGCAGCCCTGTGGAATGCTTTGGCACCTTGTAGAGTTCATATGGGTCAGCAGCCCTGTGGAATGCTTTGGCACCTTGTAGAGTTCATATGGGTCAGCAGCCCTGTGGAATGCTTTGGCACCTTGTAGAGTTCATATGGGTCAGCAGCCCTGTGGAATGCTTTGGCACCTTGTAGAGTTCATATGGGTCAGCAGCCCTGTGGAATGCTTTTGGCACCTTGTAGAGTTCATATGGGTCAGCAGCCCTGTGGAATGCTTTGGCACCTTGTAGAGTTCATAGCCGACAAATTGAGGCTGTTCTGAGGGCAAAAGGGGAGGAGCAAATCAATATTAGGAAGGATGATCTTAATGTTTTGTCCACTCAGTGTATATTGTTACATGAGAAGCCTCACAGAGGGCATTCAACACTATGGTCAAATCCATGGTCGTATCAATATCTTTACAGTAGAAGCTAACAAAACACACAAACTGACCAGGTGCACACTGATCAGTAAAGAGAGGCTAACATTCTATAACGCTCTCTTTCCTCTGTACAGTTCTCTCACAGTGAGAAACAATAGGATTCCAATAAGGTGTGCTAGGATTTCTTAATAACTTTATCAAATTCACTGTTACCACTTCCTTTATGAGATGAGGATGAAGTGACTAGTAAAAAATGAGTTAGTCCATCGGTTCAGTAGATGGCGCTGTTGACGCTCCAATAAGAGATTAGAAGGGAGGAGCGATGACGCGAAAGCGTAAGAAAGGCGATGTTAAGATCAGAGATTCAACTCCCAGTGGAGGCGGCTCAGAGCAGGAAGGGGAGGTGGCTCAGAGCAGGAAGGGGAGGCGGCTCAGAGCAGGAAGGGGAGGCGGCTCAGAGCAGGAAGGGGAGGGCCATTCTCAGTGAATGTCATAAAAATAGTGAAACATTCAAAAAGTTATCATTTTTTAGATAAAACTATACTAAATATATTCACGTCACCAAATAATAGATTCAAACACAATATTTTGCAATGAAGGTCTACAGTAGCCTCGGCAGCACTCTGTAGGGTAGCACCATGCTGTAGTTTCCGTCCTCCTCTGGGTACATTGACTTCAATACAAAACCTAGGAGGCTCATGGTTCTCACTCCCTTCCATAGACTTACACAGTAATTATGACAACTTCTGCAGGACATCCTCCAACCTATCAGGGCTCTTGCAGCATGAACTGACATGTTGTCCGCTAAATCAAAGGATTGAAGAATACATCTACTACTGAATGCATAAGCTACAGCTAGCTAGCACTGCAGTGCATAGAATGTGGTGAGTAGTTGACTCGAAGAGAAAGACAATAGTTTAACAGTTTTGAAGAAATTAATTTCTTCCAAAATTAAGGAGAAGCAAGAGAGAGAGAGCTAGCAATATTTCTGATTTTTTTTACCCTTTCACTTACTTAGCTAATGAATGGAGCTAGCTAGTTTAGCCTACTCTAACACCTGGCTTAAACAGAGGGATGCTATGTTAGCTAGCTGGCTATGGCTATCCAACACTGGAACTCTTCCAAGTCAAGGTAGCTTTTGGTTTTATTAATTTATTGCCACCAGAGCCCGCTGGTGTGACTGCTAAACTGCTTGCTGACTGTACACTGTACTGAATGACTGTAGCGGGTGTACTAACGAGTTAGTTCTATTCGCTATGTTGACTGGCATTAGCTAAAACTGATGACAAAGATGTAGGCTGTGTGTAGCGGTTAGTGGTCATGCTAGGAATGTTTGGCTTGGAAAGTTTTTGCGCCTGGTCACAGAAAGCTGATGTGTTGTGCACTGAAGTCCACAAGCGAAGGGAAAAGGTGAGAGGAGGAGAGCGCGTAGATAGACGCGAGCAAAGTGATCATGCTATTTGTATGTGGCTGCTATGAAAGTGAACTGTGTTTGCGTGTGTTCATGGGTCTATTCATTTCGCAGATTCTGTTGAAAAGCGTTTCTTGTACGGAAGCAAACAGTGAAAAACATACCTGTATTTGTCCAATAGAAAATCTTGTTTGCACCTGAACTATTGATTACACCCTAGATCAGCTAGATGCAGGCAAGAGTGTGGAAGGCGGTTTTGAATGTGTCACTTCGTCACCTTGATTACTCAAAATTCTCTCAACCTGTGTCCCTACATTGTAAACTTTCATTCATAGGCTAGGTTGTAGCAGCCTCATGATGGGGTACAGGGAAAATGTTAGTATCATGTAGTATCCTAAACCTATCGATGTTACATTGAGATGGGTGAATGGAATATGAATGACAGTCATCCAATATGCTGTTATAGAAATAAAATGTAAATGATCATCCTTCCTCATCTTAAACGGCACCGATCGCCACTGTCGTCTCCTGTGTACATACCTAATATTGAGTAAATATCTGCATCTCCTGACTACAAACCAAGTAATCTAACGTATAGATCTTCATGCGCTGTTGAGAACTTTGATGATCTCGAAATGGATTCCGTCGGCGGTTGTGAGGGTTCTGAAGTTGAGCCTGTCCAGGATGTGGTGGACCTTCCTGAGGCGACAGGTGTGGTAGAGACGTCCAACGTTTGCCCTGAGACTCCTACCGGAGATAATTTTGGAAAGAGTGGATTCCTGCTTTTTGGCCGACCCATACGTTGTAAGCTGGGTAAAGGACATAAAAGGGTAATCAATGGGGGTTAATCAATGGGGGTTAATCAATAGGGTTGAGTGTAGAAGTGGATCAAATGAAAAGGAATATTCCTAGTGTTTGTGACACCTGACATTTGGTGAGACAGAGACCTGGTGGCAATGGTGAGACTGAGAAAAGCATGTCTGAGTGAGTGAAGAATGTGATGAAATCTATTTTTCAAGTCACAAACTAGAGACTGGGTTTGTCTGAGTGACTGTACATAATTTCTTAAAAGGTAATTTTATAAAAAATACAAGTATTTGATATTTCTGAGTTCATTTGACATTGGTTTTGTGTAAAATTCACAAGCTGGTAAAATGGTGGCGCCCACTTGGTCTGCTTCAACAGACCTCGATGCAGGCAGTGCTCGTGCATCAGAGAGAGACAAATTCACAGCTACACTACTGTTTTGAAGATGAATGTAATGTTTATCCGTTTTTCACATGTGTAGCAATATTCAGACACATTCAGTTCTTTCTATCTATAGTTGTTACTACGGTGTGAACGGGAAAGACAATAGTTGTTTTTGTGATTTAAATAATACAGTAAAGACCAGGTTATTCCAGGAAATAGTTCATTGTGCTGCTTAATTAAAACAACAGCTGCAACCTAAATGGTTTTGGGTCTTTAATGCGTTTATGTAAATGTAGAAAATCTACTCTTAAGTTAAGTGTGTTTACGTTGTGATTTAGTGTGTAATTGGTGTCTAATGTGAATTAATTCATGTTTTGTTGTCAATGCTTAGCTACCTGATCTATTGAAATTAGATCATTGAACAAGAAAAAATGGAATGTAATTTTAGAGAATAAAGAAAGTTTTTGTGTCGTTGCTCATTATTACTGCAGTGTCATTGCTCATTATTACTGCAGTGTTGTTTCTCATTATTACTGCAGTGTCGTTGCTCATTATTACTGCAGTGTTGTTTCTCATTATTACTGCAGTGTCATTGCTCATTATTACTGCAGTGTCATTGCTCATTATTACTGCAGTGTCATTGCTCATTATTACTGCAGTGTCGTTGCTCATTATTACTGCAGTGTTGTTGCTCATTATTACTGCAGTGTTGTTTCTCATTATTACTGCAGTGTCGTTTCTCATTATTACTGCAGTGTTGTTTCTCATTATTACTGCAGTGTTGTTGCTCATTATTACTGCAGTGTTGTTTCTCATTATTACTGCAGTGTTGTTGCTCATTATTACTGCAGTGTCGTTGCTCATTATTACTGCAGTGTTGTTGCTCATTATTACTGCAGTGTCGTTGCTCATTATTACTGCAGTGTCGTTGCTCATTATTACTGCAGTGTCGTTGCTCATTATTACTGCAGTGTCGTTGCTCATTATTACTGCAGTGTCGTTGCTCATTATTACTGCAGTGTTGTTGCTCATTATTACTGCAGGCCGACTCAGATCAAGTCTGAGGCCGGTAACATCAACAGTGAGGACAAACCCATCCTACCTCTCTCCTTCCACACTGAGTACAAACCTACATTCACTGGGTCCTGATTGTGACAGTGGAGCCCAGTTTGCACCTCAGGATCCAGAGATGGCATCAGTGATGCTGGAAGACTGCAGTCAAACACTGGAGCTGAATGTCAACATTAAAGATGAAGAAGAGGAGGAGAAGATTGAGGAATCTGTTTCTCATGGTAAGAGCAGGTTCTATCTAACTAAATGTATGTTGTTCATTCCAACTTCCTACTGTGTATGAAAAGTTGCAGTAGAACTGTTTCAATGAGAAGGTCATGTTATTTCATGCTAATGCTAATTAATTATTTGTGTAAAACTAACAATGAAATACAACCCGGACTCATCCTCTGGCTTAAAAACAGAAGTTCAAACTCTTGCGGTATGGTAGTGTAACCGATGTGAAATGGCTAGCTAGTTAACGGTGTTCGCGCTAAATAGCGTTTTAATCGGTGACGTCACTTGCTCTGAGACCTTGAAGTAGTAGTTCCCCTTGCTCTGCAAGGGCCGAGACTTTTGTGGAGCGATGGGTAACGATGCTTCGAGGGTGACTGTTTTTGATGTGTGCAGAGGGTTCCTGGTTCGCGCCCGGGTATGGGCGAGGGGACGGTCTAAAGTTATACTGTTACAGTAGCTCAATGTATGCAGGGTTGGGTGGGTTACTTTCAGGGTGACAGCTGCACTTAAATAAAAAAAAAACTACTTTTTAACTAGGCACGTCAGTGAAGAACACATAAATGGATTAACATAAATGTACAGTACCAATCAAACGTTTGGACACACCTACTCATTCCAGGGTTTTTGTTTATCTAAAAAACAAACGATTTTCTACATTGTAGAATAATAGTGAAGACATCAAAACTATGAAATAACTTTCAAGCAATGTATAAGAGAGTTATACTCCAGTCCAGTAGGTGGCGGTAGTGCAACATTTATTGGATGTCAACAGCCGTTAAACATAATCGAAGAACTCACCTGTAATGTGCCACGTCTACCACAACCTTTCCTATCGTGTTATCACTACAGCATTTTAGAAAGCCATTGTTCAAAGTGTGTTCATGCATACAGTACAATGGGAGGGGGTGTGGCATGCACAGGAGAACCAGGAAGTTGATCTCAGACGTCTATTTAGGACTGGGATCCAATTCGGAGTTAACAGATTAACAGTGAGGACAAACCTAGTCTGCCTTTCTCCTTTCACATCGAGTTCAAACCTTCAGTCACTGGGTCCTGATTGTGACAGTGGAGCCCAGTTTGCACTGCAGGATCCAGAGATGACATCAGTGAAGCTGGAAGACTGCAGTCAAACACTGGAACTGAATGTCAACATTAAAGATGAAGAAGAGGAGGAGAAGATTGGGAAATGTGTCAATCATGGTAAAAGCAGGCACTATCTTCGTAAATTAGACCTCCATAATTTATGACCCAGTCTAATGCTAGGTTGAATTCTGCTTCTATCGGGAATGGCGTCGTGTGGGAGAGCGGTTTGCTGATGTTAATAACGTTGTGAACAGAGTTCCCCGTGGTGGTGTTCTGTTATGGGCAGGCATAAACTACGGTCAACGAACATGATTGCATTTTATCGATGGAAGTTTGAATGCACAAAAATACAGTGACGAGATCCTGAAGCCTACTGTGAGACCTTTAAAAAAAATGGGCATCTGGGACCAAGAGATGCATATCTGCATTCCCAGTCGTGAAATCCATAGATTAGGGCCTAATTAATTTCTTTCAATTTACCGATTTGTAAAATCGTATGAAATAGTTGCATACTGCATTTATTTATGTTAAGTATACATAGTCTACTACTCAATGGGGTAAACATGAACGACAACAACAAAGGGACACAGTGACCTTCGCTCCTGCTTGACAAGCACTACTCTGGCAACCTAGTATGAAGTAGTTGCCTAGTAGCCATGGCAACCTAGTATGAAGTAGCTGCCTAGTAGCCATGGTAACCTAGTATGAAGTAGATACCTAGTAGCTATTTTCAGGGTGACAACCTTTTTAACTAGGCACGTCAGTTAAGAACACATTCTTATTTACAATGACCGCCTACACCTGGACGACGCTGGGCTAATTGTGTGCAGCCCAATGGGACTCCCAATCACAGCCGGTTGTGATACAGCCTGGATTCAAACCAGGGTGTCTGTAGTGACTCCTCGAGTACTGCGATGCAGTGTCTTAGACCGCTGAGACACTCAGGAGCACATGATAACCATCAATCTTTTTTTATTTATTTATTTTTAAATAAAGAGTTCAGTTTTATAGCTAAAGCTGTACAATTATTTGTGTAAAACTAACAATGAAATACAACCCAGACTCATCCTCTGGCTTAAAAACAGAAGTCCAAACTCTGGCGGTATGGTAGCTCAGTGTACGCAGGGTTGGGTGGGTTACTTTCTAAATGGAATCTGTTACAAGGTACCTGTCCAAAATTATAGTCAGTAACGTAATTTTTGGATTACCTCAACTCAGTAACGTAATCTGATTACATTCCGTTACTTTTAGATTACGTTCCCCCTTAATTAAGAGGCATTAGAATAATACAAATGAATGTTGCCAATTGAATGATATCTATTGATTTATCCTGCAATGTTAAAGTTTACATAGCTGGCAATATATGGATGTTAAATTTTACTTAATGGGCTGGTTATGTAGGCTTCTTCTAACCCGTTGCTTTCTACTACATCTAATTATATGATTAAATTATATCTTTACATTAAAAACCAAAGTCTATCAGAATTCCAGTCATTCCAATAAATGTTATACCCCTTGATCTTCAACAACAGGACTTGGAAGTATAGATTAGCCAAATAGTTTTACCTGAGCACGACACCAAAACGAAGGACTTATTAGCCAGCCCTACTTTTTATTGTCTCAGAGGACTGATTTAGTTGAAAAATAAATGCTGCGCTCGTAGAATGGCAAAGCTGTCATCAAGGCAAAGGGTGGCTACTTTGAAAAATCTAAAATCTATTTTGATTTGTTTAACACTTTTTTTTGTTTTTTGGTTACTACATGATTCCTTGTGTTATTTCATAGTTTTGATGTCTTCATTATACTAAAATGTAGAAAATAGTAAAAATAAAGAAACCCTTGAATCAGTAGACGTGTCCAAACTTTGACTGGTACTGTGTATATAGAATGTATAAGTCCCTAAACAGATTGCCCCTCTTTAAGTCTATCAAAAGTGTGCAAGTTTGAGCATGTGTCCGTTAGGCCTATGGATGTTTTTATTTTTATCAGCATGAATTAGATTGAGCATTAAAAGCCCCACTTTTATTCTATAGGCTGGGATCCACACTATGCTGCTGTTATTCCATAGGCTGGGATCCACACTATGCTGCTGTTATTCCATAGGCTGGGATCCACACTATGCTGCTGTTATTCTATAGGCTGGGATCCACACTACGCTGCTGTTATTCCATAGGCTGGGATCCACACTATGCTGCTGTTATTCCATAGGCTTGGATCCACACTACGCTGCTGTTATTCCATAGGCTGGGATCTGCACTATGCTGTTGTTATTCCATAGGCTGGGATCCACACTACGCTGCTGTTATTCCATAGGCTGGGATCTGCACTATGCTGTTGTTATTCCATAGGCTGGGATCCACACTACGTTGCTGTTATTCCATAGGCTGGGATCCACACTATGCTGCTGTTATTCCATAGGCTGGGATCTGCACTATGCTGTTGTTATTCCATAGGCTGGGATCCACACAACGCTGCTGTTATTCCATAGGCTGGGATCCACACTACGCTGCTGTTATTCCATAGGCTGGGATCCACACTATGCTGCTGTTATTCCATAGGCTGGGATCCACACTATGCTGCTGTTATTCCATAGGCTGGGATCCACACTATGCTGCTGTTATTCCATAGGCTGGGATCTGCACTATGCTGTTGTTATTCCATAGGCTGGGATCCACACTACGCTGCTGTTATTCCATAGGCTGGGATCCACACTATGCTGCTGTTATTCCATAGGCTGGGATCCACACTACGCTGCTGTTATTCCATAGGCTGGGATCCACACTATGCTGCTGTTATTCCATAGGCTGGGATCCACACTACGCTGCTGTTATTCCATAGGCTGGGATCCACACTATGCTGCTGTTATTCCATAGGCTGGGATCCACACTACGCTGCTGTTATTCCATAGGCTGGGATCCACACTATGCTGCTGTTATTCCATAGGCTTGGATCCACACTACGCTGCTGTTATTCCATAGGCTTGGATCCACACTACGCTGCTGTTATTCCATAGGCTGGGATCCACACTATGCTGCTGTTGCAAGAGTGAATTTTTCATGGCTGTCCACTGGTTTCAAAATCAATGATTGACAGGCAACATAAACTTCTTGAATTAAACCATTATTGGATTCAAATACACCTTTAGATTTGTGAACAGCCATCCACAACAACCACAATCCGTAAGGCGCTAATAGCTGAATGAGAGAGCAGCAGTGTGATTCACATCAATGCGTTATGTAGATAACAATAATAAGTGATATCCGTATCACTGTAGACCACGGTATCCTTACCTCCAAGCGTTTATTCAAGTTGGATAATTTGGTGTGTCATCATAGTGGTCTCTGACTTGTGGTCATCATCTGGTGTGTCATCATAGTGGTCTCTGATTGGTGGTCAGACTCACTCAGGTGGAACAAACTTAAACATGCACCTTTCTTACAATGCTGATTTGAATGTCATTGAGAAAAAAAAAATTCTTCCAGCAAACATAATTTCTGAATTTAAAAGTAATCCTTGAAGTAATCCTTTACTTTTTCAAAAGTATCGGTAATTTGTTTACAATATTTTTTGCAATCCCTTTACATGTAATCTGTTACTCCCCAAACCTGTATGTCTGGTAGTTGTGTGGTAAGAAAAGGAAGAGAGAAACCCCCCACAGTGCAATCAAACAGTCTAACCTATAGCACAGCGCTTTCGATTCACTTCTTTCCACAAGCCCAATACTTTCCTTTCGACACACCCACTCCCTCATTACTCTGGTCGCTCATTACTCTGGTCGCTCATTACTCCGGTCGCTCATTACTCTGGTCGCTCATTACTCTGGTCGCTCATTACTCTGGTCGCTCATTACTCCGGTCGCTCATTACTCCGGTCGCTCATTACTCCGGTTGCTCATTACTCCGGCCGCTCATTACTCCGGTCGCCGTATTGAGGTGCAGCCGCCCCCTTCTCCATTACTCCGGTCGCCGTATTGAGATGCAGCCGCCCCCTTCTCCATTACTCCGGTCTCCGTATTGAGATGCAGCCGCCCCCTTCTCCATTACTCCGCTCGCCATATTGAGATGCAGCCGCCCCCTTCTCCTATTGGATGAGCCACCGCGGCTCAACTGGGGACTTAAAAAAGACACCAACTTATTCACACAGGAGAGAATCTGACCTGGAGCTAAGAGGAAGTGAAATGATGCGAAGGCATAAGAATGGCGCTTCAGAGATGTGTGTCCCGAGTGGACACTTCGAACAAAGGTGTGTACACTTCGAACAAAGGTGTGTACACTTCGAACAAAGGTGTGTACACTTCGAACAAAGGTGTGTACACTTCGAACAAAGGTGTGTACACTTCGAACAAAGGTGTGTACACTTCGAACAAAGGTGTATACACACAGTTGAAGTCAGAAGTTTACATACACCTTAGCCAAATACATTTAAACTCAGTTTTTCACAATTCCTGACACTTAATCCTAGTAAAAACTCCCTGTCTTAGGTCAGTTAGGATCACCACTTTATTTTAAGAATGTGAAATGTCAGAATAATAGTTGAGAGAATTATTTCTTTCAGCTTTTATTTCTTTCATCGCATTCCCAATGGGTCAGAAGTTTACATACACTCAATTAGTATTTGGTAGCATTGACTTTAAATTGTTTAACTTGGGTCAAATGTTTCGGGGAGTCTTCCACAAGCTTCCCACAATAAGTTGGGTGAATTTTGGCCCATTCCTCCTGACAGCTGGTGGAACGGAGTCAGGTTTGCAGGCCTCCTTGCTCGCACACGCTTTTTCAGTTCTGCCCACACATTTTCTATAGGATTGAGGTCAGGGATTTGTGATGTCCACTCCAATACCTTGATGTTGTTGTCCTTAAGCCATTTTGCCACAATTTTGGAAGTATGCTTGGGGTCACTGTCCATTGGAAGACCCATTTGCGACCAAGCTTCAACTTCCTGACTGATGTCTTGAGATGTTGCTTCAATATCACATAATTTTCCATCCTCATGATGCCGTCTATTTTGTGAAGTGCAGCAGTCCCTCCTGCAGCAAAGCACCCCAACAACATGATGCTGCCACCCCCGTGCTTCACAGTTAGGATGGTGTTCTTTGGCTTGCAAGCCTCCCCCTTTTCCCTCCAAACATAACGATGATCATTATGGCCAAACAGTTCCATTTTTGTTTCATCAGACCAGTGGACATTTCTCAAAAGTACAATCTTTGCCCTCATGTGCAGTTGCAAACGGTAGTCTGGCTTTTTTATGGCGGTTTTGGAGCAGTGGCTTCTTCCTTACTTAGCGGCTTTTCAGGTTATGTCGATATAGGACTTGTTTTACTGTGGATATATAAATTTTTTGTACCTGTTTCCTCCAGCATCTTCACAAGGTCCTTTGCTGTTGTTCTGGGATTGATTTGCACTTTTCGCACCGTTGTACGTTCATCTCTAGCAGACCGAACGCGTCTCCTTCCTGAGCGGTATGACAGCTGCGTGGTCCCATGGTGTTTATACTTGCATACTATTGTTTGTAAAGATGAATGTGGTACCTTCAGGCATTTGGAAATTGCTCTCAAGGATGAACCAGACTTGTGGAGGTCTACAATAATTTTTCTGAGGTCTTGGCTGATTTCTTTTGATTTTCCCATGTCGTCAAGCAAAGAGGCACTGAGCCTTGAAATAAATCCACAGGTACACCTCCAATTAACTCAAATGATGTCAATTAGCCTATCAGAAGTCTGCCTGAACAGTTGTTAAACAAATTACTTGTCATGCACAAAGTAGATGTCCTAACCGACTTGCCAAACTATAGTTTGTTAGTAAGAAATTTGTGGAGTGGTTGAAAAACACTTTTTAATGACTCCAACCTAAGTGTATGTAAACTTCCGACTTCAACTGTACCCTTTGTCTCCTGAATACAAACTGAGTAATCATATTCATAGGTCTACATGCTCTTTTGAGAACCTTGATGATCTGGAAATGGAGGTTGAGCCAGTCCAGGAGGGCCTACCTGTGGTAGACAGGTGTAGTCAGTGGTACTTGAGTAAAAGTAAAGATGCCTTCATAGAAAATGACTCAAGTGAAAGTCAAACAGTAAAATACTACTTGAGTAAAAGTATTTGGTTTTAAATATATTTAGTAAAAGTATTTGGTTTTAAATATATTTAGTAAAAGTACAAGTGTAAATTGTTTAAAATTCCTTATTAAGCCAACCAGGCCTCATGTTGTTGTTGTTGTTTACAGATAGCCAGGGGCACACTTACACACTTGGACATCCATTTACAAACAAAGCATGTGTTCAGTGAGTCTGTCAGATCAGAGGCAGTAGAGATGACCAGGGATGTTCTCTGTTTAGTGAGTCTGTCAGATCAGAGGCAGTAGGGATGACCAGGGATGTTCTCTGTTTAGTGAGTCCACCAGATCAGAGGCAGCAGGGATGACCAGGGATGTTCTCTGTTTAGTGAGTCTGTCAGATCAGAGGCAGTAGGGATGACCAGGGATGTTCTCTGTTTAGTGAGTCTGCCAGATCAGAGGCAGTAGAGATGACCAGGGATGTTCTCTGTTTAGTGAGTCTGCCAGATCAGAGGTAGTAGAGATGACCAGGGATGTTCTCTTGATAAGCGTGGGAATTGGACCATTTTCCTGTCCTGCTAAACATTCAAAATGTAACAAGTATTTTTGGGTGTCAGGGAAAATGTATGGAGTAAAAAGTAAATTTTCTTTACTGTAGTGAAGTAAAAGTTGTAAAAACAAAAATAGTACTTTACACCACAGGGTGTAGGTGAGACTTCCAACGTTTGCCCTGAGAATCCTATCAGACAGGTAGGAGTCAGACTTTTGGAAAGCGTTGATTCTTGTTTTTTGGCCCACCCATACGTTTTGTCAAGTTGGGGAAAGAACAAACTGGGAATGGTTATATCTGTGTTACAAATTTTCGAGAAGTGGAATTGTTTAGATTTTTTTTTGCTTATCCACCGCTCAGAGGAAGCGGATGCTTCAAGTCACGCGGCTCGGGTCTCAACCTGTGGCGTGCTTTGCTCTCCGGAGTAGGGCCCCGCTCAAAGGGGGGATCAGTGGGGTAGAGGGGTATCAAATGAAAAGGAATATTCCTAGTGTTTGTTGCCAGCCGTTTGGTGAGACGTAGACCCGGTGGCAATGGCTTGACTGAGAACTCTGTTTGTCTTGAGCTTTGACCGAGTTGCTACCTGAAAAGGTTAGGTTATATTTGGTGTTCTGCGTTCATTACGGTGCTTTAGGTGCCAAGAATTTGATCATGTTGCAGCAGTGTGTAGAAGAGCGATCCCACGATGTGAGGAAAGTGCAGGAGGGCCTAGTCAGAGGGAGTGTGCGGTTGGGATACAGAAAGCACTGTGTGTCAACTGTGGGGTTGCCAATGCAGCTGAGGATCTGAAATACATTGTGAGAGAGACCGGTTGAAACTGTCATTTTGAATGGGGCAGAACGTTTCCTATGCTGAGACAATAAAGAGAGTAGAGGGTAGCCCAAGGGCAAGGGAGCCTCCCAGTGAGTTGGTCTGAAAAGAGAAAGATCCAGAGAGGATGAGTTTTAGTAAGGTTGGATATGTTGCGTTTATAACCATGGTGATGAACTGCACTGCACTGGTGGAGTGGAAATCACAGAAGGTACGTGTGGTAGTTGCAGCAGCAGAGAAATCTTTGGGTGTGAGATTTTAGTACAGAAGATCTACAGTCAGTTTTGAGGGAAGGGGTTCCATCCTCCATGGCCTGTTGTAGGATCATTTAGGGCTAAAGTGGTGGGTTCTGGGGGATGGTGTGTAGGTGCAGAAATAGATGGTGCAATTTTCAGATTTTCACATTCTCCTTTCACACACAGTACGCACATACATTTATACTGACTACACACCCACTCACATACAAGCTGCTACTACTCTGTTTATCTTATCCTGTTGCTTAGTCCCCTTACATATCTACCTCCATCACTCCAGTATCCCTGCACATCTAAATATGGTATTGGAACTGACTTTTTAACTATTTGCTGTATATATAGTATACTTACTTGTGTATTTCCTAGTCTTTTTTTTCTAGTAATATGGTTATTGATAATTGCATTATTTGGTTTGGAGTTTGCAAGAAAGGCATTTCACTGTGCTTGTGACGTTACAACTGAACTTAAAACATCTTTGGTTGTAGTGTTGGAACAAGAAGTTCCGGGAAGGCCGAAACTAGAACTGTGTTGTCAAGATACCTTTTGTGTCCGTTTTTTTAAATGTATTACTACAGGTATGTAATTGCACGTTTAAACTGTCTAATATCAAAATAACATGTCATAACGTGCTAGGTAACAAATTATCACGTTTGGTAAAGGTTGTGTGTTATTTTGCTTCAAACCGAGTGAGTGGAAAACGTGGCTAATACAATTTTATACGTCAGTCAATGAACATAAATTATGAAATTACCTTTTAATAAATTATTTATTTTCGATTTCTGAGCTCCTTTTACATGTTATTGGTTTTGTGTAAAATTTGCGAGTTTGTAAAATGGCTGGGACAGCTCTGTCTGCGTGCGGGCAGTGCAGATGCACCAGAGAGCGACAATTCCACGGTTGCCCTACAGTTGTGAGGCTAAATGCAATGTTTATCTTTTATTTTTGTTTAAAAAAAATTACATGTGTAATAATATTCGGACACATTGTATTTCACATTATAGATAGAAACAATCGTTTTTTTGTAGGTGAAATAATACAGTGAAGACGACGTTATTCAAGAAAATTATTCATCGTGCTTCCTCAAACACTGCAACCTTAATGGCTTGAGTCATTTATGCATTGATGTAAATGTAGGAAATCTACTATAGGTTAAGTGCACTTACGTTGTGTAATTTAAAGTGTGCACTCGTCTAATGTGAATTAATGTTTTGTAGTCTATGCATAGCAACCTGATTCATTGAAATTCGATAATTGAACAAGGAAAAAACAAAATATTTTTAAGAGAATAAAGTAAGTGCCAGAACTGTCAAGACAATAACTTTTGTGTCCGTTTCTCTTTATTACTACAGGCCAACGCGGATTAAGTCTGATTCCGGTAACATCCACAGTGAGGACAAACCCAGCCTGCCTCTCTCCTTCCACACTGACTCCAAACCTACAGTCACTGGGTCCTGATTGTGACAGTGGAGCCCATTTTGCACTGCAGGATCCAGAGATGACATCAGTGAAGCTGGAAGACTGCAGTCAAACACTGGAGCTGAATGTCAACATTAAAGATGAAGAAGAGGAGGAGAAGATTGGTAAATCTGTTTCTCATGGTAAGAGCAGGTTCTATCTAACTAAGTTTGTTGTTCATTCCAACTTCCCACTGTGTATGAAAAGTTGCAGTAGAACTGTTTCATGATGAACTGTTTCAATGAGAAGGTAGATGTTATTTCATGCTACTGAGACTTGCATGGTTTGACACCAGTATTGTCAGCATGTTTGATTCACTGGGCTGTCTGGAGTGATCAGAGAGTAGACTAAAGTGAAGTAGACAAGGTCAACTTTCTCCCCAGTCTGTGGTACTGAGTATTCTGGAACAGGTTTTCATCAAGGATCTCTCTGTACTTTGTTCTGTTCATCTTTTCCTCCATCCTGACTAGTCTCCCAGTCCCTGCTGCTGAAAAACCTCCCCACAGCATGATGCTGCCACCACCATGCTTCACTGTAGGGATGGTTCCAGGTTTCCTCCAAATGTGACGCTTGGCATTCAGGCCAACATTTTGGTTTCATCAGACCAGAGAATGTTGTTTCTCCTGGTCTGAAAGTCTTTAGTTGCCTTTTGGAAAACTCCAAGCGGGTTGTCATGTGCCTTTTTTACTGAGGAGTGGCTTCGTCTAGCCACTCTACCATGAAGGCCTGATTGGTGGAGTGCTGCAGAGATGGTTGTACTTCTGGAATGTTCTCCCATCTCCACAGAGGAACTCTGGAGCTTTGTCAGAGTGACCATCGGGTTCTTGGTCACCTCCCTGACCAAGGTCCTTCTCCCCCGATTGCTCAGTTTGGCCGGGCGGCCAGCTCTAGGAATAGTCTTGGTGGTTCCAAACTTCTTCCATTTAAGAATGATGGAAACCACTGTGTTCTTGGAGACCTTCAATGCTGCAGAAATGTTGTTGGTACCCTTCCCCAGATGGGTGCCTCGAAACAATCCTGTCTCAGAGCTCTACGGACAATTCCTTCAACCTCATGGCTTGGTTTTTGCTCTGACATGCACTGTCAACTGTGGGACCTTATATACACAGGTGTGTTCCTTTCCAAATCATGTCCAATCAATTGAATTTATCACAGGTGGATTCCAATCAAGTTGTAGAAACATCTCAAGGATGATAAATGGGAACAGGATGCACCAGAGCTCAATTTTGAGTATCATAGCAAAGTGTCTGAATACTTATGTAAATAAGGAATTTCTGTTTTTTATTTTTAATACATTTGCAAACATGTCTCTCACTGTTCAAATAAACATTAAAATGACAGACTGATCATTTCTTTGTCAGTGGGCAAACGTATAAAATCAGCAGGGGGATAAAATACTTTATTCCCTCGCTGTATGTCGCCCAATACAGCCAGAAGAGGACTGGCCACCCCTCAGACTGGTTCCTCTCTAGGTTTCTTCCTAGTGTTCCTGTGTTCTGGGGAGTTTTTCTTAGCCGCTTTCTTATTGGTGTTTTTAAGCTGGATTTCTGTATAAGTACTTTGTGCCAACTGCTGATGTAAAAAGTGCATAAAATGTATTTGATTAACATGTACAATGAGTGTACAAAACATTAAGAACACCTTCCACATGTTGAGTTGCATGGAATCTACAAGGTGTGGAAAGCTTTCCACAGGGATGATGGCGCATGTCGACTCCAATGCTTCCCAGTTGTGTCAAGTTGGCTAAATGTCTTTTGGGTGGTGGACCCATTCTTCACACACACAGGAAATTTTTGCACATGGAAAAACCCAGAAGCATTGCATTTATTAACACAAACTGGTGCGCCTGGCACCTACTACCATACCCCGTTAAAAGGCACTTCAATATTTTGTCTTGCCCATTCACCCTCTGAATGGCAGACATACACAATCCATGTCACAATTGTATCAAGCCTTAAAAATCATTTTAATTTGTTTCTTCGTCTACACTGATTGAAGTGGATTAAACAAGTGACCTCAATAAGGAATCATAGCTTTAACATGGTCAGTCTGTCATGGAAAGAGCAGGTGTTCCTAATGTTTTGGCGGTCAGTGTATATCACACCCACTGATTCTTCTGTTGTTCACACAGGATACCATGTTGAGACATTCTCTACATCCAGAGAGCAACAGCAGGAAGATCCCAGAGCTAAGAGGTCTCACCACTGCCCACATTGTGAGGAGATTTTCCCAATTCTATCAAAGCTAAAAATACACCTAAAAATGCACACAGAAGAAAATCTGTATTCCTGCATTGACTGTGGGAAGAGTTTCACAACATCAAGGGCTCTGACAGTTCATCGGAGAGTACACACAGGAGAGAAGCCTTACAACTGCTCTGACTGTGGGGAGAGTTTCTCTCAACAGAGCAATTTAAAAAAACACCAACGTATACATACAGGAGAGAAGCCTTACTCTTGCTCGGCCTGTGGGAGGAGTTTCTCTCAACAGAGCAACTTCAAAAAACACCAACGGATACACACAGGAGAGAAGCCATACTCCTGCTCTGATTGTGGAAAAGGCTTCACAACATCAACTGAGCTAACAGTTCATCAGAGAACACACACAGGAGAGAAGCCTTACTTCTGCTCTGACTGTGGAAAGAGTTTCTCCCGATTGGATACCTTAAAAGTACATGAACGTGTACATACAGGAGAGAAACCATACTCCTGCTCTGACTGTGGAAAATGCTTCACAACATCATCTGAGCTAACAGTTCATCAGAGAACACACACAGGAGAGAAGCCTTACTTCTGCTCTGACTGTGGAAAAAGTTTCTCCCAATTGGAGAAGTTAAAATGTCACCAGCGAATACATACAGACCAAAAGTCTTACTTCTGCTCCGACTGTGGGAAGAGTTTCACCCGATTGGATACCTTAAAATGTCACCAGCGTATACATACAGGAGAGAAGCCTTACTTCTGCTCTGATTGTGGGAAGAGTTTCACCCGATTGGATACCTTAAAATGTCACCAGCGTATACATACAGGAGAGAAGCCTCATCAGTTCTCTCAGACCAGCTAAGAGTAAAGTCATTACATCACTTCATTCTCATCTCATAAATGAAGTGGTAACAGTGAATTTGATAACATTTAAGAAAGAATAAAACACTATTGGGATCCTATTGTTTCTCACTGAGAGAGAACTGTGCAGAGGAAATGGCGTGTTATAGAATGTTAGCTTCTTGTTATTTTGCTGATCAGTGAGCACCATGTCAGTTGTATTTATTTATTTAATTTAGCTTTTACTCTAAAGATATTGAGAGTACCTTGAATTTCCCCTTAGGGTTGAATGCCCTCTGAGGCTTCTCACATTGTAACCATGGAGTCTAATGGTTGACTGGGTGGTGCTGCTTCCCTCTGCAGTTCTCTGTGGAAATGAGCTGGTAGACACAACATGGGTCAGAGATGGTGTGATGATCAGTTTTCTGTGGAAATGAGCTGGTAGACACAACATGGGTCAGAGATGGTGTGATGATCAGTTCTCTGTGGAAATGAGCTGGTAGACACAACATGGGTCAGAGATGGTGTGATCAGTCTTCACCATTAGTTTGGGTGGATTCTTTTTTTTTACTACGAAGTAACTTTTGTTTTAATGATACACATACTTTGAAACGACTACATGTTTATTCAATTGTCTTACTAGATGTATTATTTGTCATCAAATGTATTTGGTTAACTGCATTGAACTTGATATGCTAATTAAAAATAAATATTCTACATGAATTTGTGCTGGTCAAACTTTGGGTTATCTATACAGACAATGTAATGTGTTTTGTTTAATTGATGTTATTCAAACTAATGTAAATGTCTATGTATCTACTGAATACATGTCACTACACCTATACATGCCAATTAGTCCCCAGGATGTTCTACAATACATACAAATCGTGTTTTGCAGTATAAAGGACATGTCTTCATATTTAAATAAATGTTATTTTATTTTGTAATGTGTTTTCTATGGTGCCAGAGTCCAGGGACAATATTACTACCACAATTCAAGTATGATCCACTTACTATTGGGGAATGGAACCAGAGAGGAAGCTTGTGTTACGCTTTCCCTGCCTCATTATTCAGAGTGGAAGAGCTGTGAACTCACCTGTGATGGTCCACATCTACCAGAACCCCTCCCCGCCTCATTGTTCAGAGTGGAAGAGCTGAGAACTCACCTGTGATGGCCCACGTCTACCAAAACCTTTCCTAGTGTGTTAGTAAGCACCACAGCATTTTAGGAAGCCATTGTTCAAATTGTGTTCATACATACAGTAACAATGGGAGGAGGGGGTGTGGCCTGCACAGGGGAGAACCAAGAGGTTGAGCTCCGACTTCTATTCCGGACTAGGATCCTACCCAGAGTTGACAGTGAGGACAAACCCAGCCTGCCTGTCATCCAAACCTACAGTCACTGGGTCCTTATTGTGACTGGAGCCCAGCACCTCTACTTCCTGCAGCTATGGTAATGATTATAACGTTTCCTCATGAGCATAGCAGGTATCCATGGTAGTGTTTATGTTGTGTCATCAGCATAACAGGTATTTCATATTAATAACACCTTCCTAATATTCAGTTACACCTTTTTTGCCCTCCGATCAGCCTCAAATCTAGGGACATGGACTTTACAAGGTGTCGAAAGCGTTCCACAGGGATGCTGGCCCATGTTGACTCCTATGCTTCCTAGTTGTGTCAAGTTGGCTGGATGTGCCTGGCACCTGCTACCATACCACGTGCAAAGGCACTTCAATCTTTTGTTTTGCCCAAAGTTACTCTCAACTGCAGCGGCAGCTGCTGATTGGCTGAATACCCGGGTCGCGAGATGGTTCGTTGTCAGCAAAGCGGCTTGACAGAACTATGATGCCACGTTTTCGAACCACAGGGGTGAGAACTCGAGCTGTCAGATATTGAAGGCCAAGAGTTTCAAATCGTTTTACCGGAACACGTCTTAACACTTGAAATTATCATTTTTCACTTGCTTGTTTCAAGTGTCAAAATTCTTTTTTTTGTACACATGATTCAAAAAAAACCCTGTCCAGTGTCTGTACAGGCGATTTGAACACTTATGGGCATTTTTACATGCGTTCATTACACCTGTTCAGCCTGTCGGGTAAGGAATGACGTTTTTGTAGTCGTTTTTGGATAATTGCCGAAAACTTATTTGGTAGCTAACGTCACAATTTATAATTTTGTTTTTTATTTTTAAGCATTTATGTATTGCACAAAGGTGTCTTATTTTCAATTAAGCTAGCCATAATTTGTCATTGTCTGAAGTATTAAGCTAATCACCTACTTTTTCAAAACCCCATTTGTTTGATGAATAAATTAAAGCAATAGTAGTCACTACTTTCCAAACCACAAAGGCTGAAGTCAAATGTTTTATAAACTGTTTCCGATGCAGCGGAGGAAGGACCAGGGTGCACAACATTTGAGATAAATAAGCTTCTTGTGCGTATGGAAAATATCTGGGGTCTTCATTTCAGCTCATAAAACATGAGACCAATACTTTACATGTTGCATTTATATTTTTGTTCGGTGTATACTTACTCCCTGACGTTGTCCAAGTTCTGATTTCTCATTCATTCCATATTGCCCACTTCCTCACCAGACAGTAGCAACAAACTATTAGAAACGGTGCTAATTTCATTCATCAACATTTTAGAAAAGGCAGTAGACATTTCCCCGATCATAGTCTAGCTCAAAACTAATGAGACTTTCAGTATGTAACAGTACAAAACATTACTTTTAGCAAACATAAAATAAGTTGACTGAATAGATATTTAATAAACATTTCAAAACAATACATTATACTATAGATCTGCTAAATTACATCCAGCATAAAAAAACAGAAACTCAAATAATTCTGTATTTATTTGATGTAACAATTGTTCATGAAGCAAACATTGTATGACTTGGTGAAGGTGGTAGAAGGAAGCTGTCTGTTTTCCTCCCCCTCCTTCATTCGTGGTGCTCCTTCAACGTAGCATTTGGAGATTCCTGTGAACATCATCATAAACATGTCATTCTGGACTGGAATTTAGACCAGTTGACAATTCAACAGAATTCAGTCTTGTTCATGTTGATGATCGGTACAACATGAGACAGATAGCAAGCCATGGTGTATGAGTCAATATTACCTGTTTATTACGTTGGTAATTTAGTTTTTAATACCACAAAACCCAGAGGAGCCTTATGGCTATATGTCCAATATACCCACGGCTATGGGCTGTATCCAGGCACTCCGTTGCATCATGCAGAAGAACAGCCCCAAGCCGTGGTATATTGTCGATATACCACAAACCCCTGAGGTGCCTTATTGCTTAAATAACACAGATACATGCGCATGTGAGGTTTCAAATAATGTTACCACTACTAGCTTGCTCTCTCCCTGCTTTTCCTGAACATGTTCATCTAATATAGCTAGTTGTTATTGTTCTTCCTTGCTCATCCAAAGCAGGCTTTTCTCCTCCTCGCTAGTCTTCAGATGCTTGACTAAATGATAATGTTGTGGCTGTAACATGGACATTGCATTAGAACAACTAGATACACTCATAGAAAAATGGGTTCCAAAAGGCTTCTTCAGCTGTCCCCATAGTATAACTATTTGGTTCCAGGTAGAACCCTTTTGGGATCCGTGTAGAACCCCATTTCCACAGAGGGTTCTACCTGGAACCCAAGAGGGTTCTTCAAAAAGTTAGCCTATGGGGACAGTTGAATAACTTAATGTTCTAGATGGCACCTTTTTTAAGAGTGTAGCTTTATCAGATAGACATTATCAGGAAAAGCAGCTCATTTAGCAAGCCAATAAAATACCTATTGCATTGGTTCAACCTTGAAATATAACTAAAGATGGAGATCTTACTTTTTATCTCTGTAGCAGTTTGCTCTCACCTCGTCTGGGCACTGCAACAGACAGATCTTATTCCCCATTCTCTATTGTTTAGATTCTGCAGGGAGCTAGCCTGTTCTCCTAAAACATTCGCTAAGTTAGCCAACTTGATCAAATAAATCTCCGCTTGCTAACTAGCAACGCCAACCAATTACACAACAAATACAAAGTAAACAATTATTTTCTAAACTAATATTAGTCTCAACCAAATGACAAGTACAACGAACTATTGCTCTGTTCCACAACGTAACAACCATTAGTTACAGGTTAGACAGAATACTATTTCTAGATAGCTAACTAGTCATGCTATTTCAATGAAAATAAACTAGCTAGCCAGCGTCAGCTTTGTAGTTGTAATGCTATGTGGGAAAAGTCGTTTAAATTTATTCCTCCGTTTCTCACCAACGCCTTGCTGTTTACATTCTGTAAATCTAACGTTAATTGACCAATTTTAACAATTTGATCCATATTTAGAAACATCTCCTCCCTCCCCGAGTAAGCAATTCATGTCAGTGTAGGAAAGGATGAAACAGCGTCTGTGCCACTAGTAAGTACAGATAGTATAAATCGCCTCGCACGGTCCCCGCAGCCGGACAACTTTCTCATGGCTTCTGGAGGGAGATGCTGTAGGAATGCTCAACCGGTGTCACTTTCAACCGGTTTTCCCCATTAAGCAGCGAGTCGGAGTCAGAGATCGAGCCTTCTCTGGTCTCTACTCCTCCCGTTACGGGGTCTAAGACGCCGAAGCCTCCCACCATTAGCTCTGACAAATTGAAAACCCTAGTCATTGGCGACTCCATTACCCGCAGTATTATACTTAAAACGAATCATCCAGCGATCATACACTGTTTACCGGGGGGCAGGGCTACCGACGTTAAGGCTAATCTGAAGATGGTGCTGGCTAAAACTGGCGAGTGTAGAGAGTATAGGGATATTGTTATCCATGTCGGCACCAACGATGTTAGGATGAAACAGTCAGAGGTCACCAAGCGCAACATAGCTTCAGGGTGTAAATCAGCTAGAAAGATATGTCGGTATCGAGTAATTGTCTCTGGCCCCCTCCCAGTTAGAGGGAGTGATGAGCTCTACAGCTGTCTCACAACTCAATCGCTGGTTGAAACTGTTTTCTGCCCCTCCCAAAAGATAGAATTTATAGATAATTGGCCCTCTTTCTGGGACTCGCCCACAAACAGGACCAAGCCTGGCCTGTTGAGGAGTGGCGGACTCCATCCTAGCTGGAGGGGTGCTCTCATTTTATCTATGAACATAGACAGGGCTCCAACTCCCTAGCTTCACAATGTCAGACAGCCTGCCAGCTTAGTGGAGTCTGCCACTAGCACAGTCAGTGTAGTCAGCTCAGCTATCCCCATTGAGATCGTGTCTGTGCCTCGACCTAGGTTGGGCAAAACTAAACATGGCGGTGTTCGCTTTAGCAATCTCCCTGGAATAAAGACCTCCTCCATTCCTGCCATTATTGAAAGAGATCGTGATACATCACATCTCAAAATAGGGCTACTTAATGTTAGATCCCTCACTTCCAAGGCAGTTATAGTCAATGAACTAATCACTGATCATAATCTTGATGTGATTGGCCTGACTGAAACATGGCGTGAGCCTGATGAATTTACTGTGTTAAATGAGGCCTCACCTCCTGGCTACACTAGTGACCATAACCCCTACGCATGCCGCAAAGGCGGAGGTGTTGCTAACATTTACGATAGCAAATTTCAATTTACTAAAAATATAAACGACGTTTTTGTCTTTTGAGCTTCTATTCATGAAATCTATGCAGCCTACTCAATCACTTTTTATAGCTACTTTTTACAGGCCTCCTGGGCCATATACAGCGTTCCTCACGGAGCTCCCTGAATTCCTATCAGACCTTGTAGTCATAGCAGATAATATTCTAATTTTTGGTGACTTTAATATTCACATGGAAAAGTCCACAGACCCACTCCAAAAGGCTTTCGGAGCCATCATCGACTCAGTGGGTTTTGTCCAACATGTCTCCGGACCTACTCACTGCCACAGTCATACTCTGGACCTAGTTTTGTCCCATGGAATAAATGTTGTGGATCTTAATGTTTTTCCTCATAATCCTGGACTATCGGACCACCATTTTATTACGTTTGCAATCGCAACAAATAATCTGCTCAGACCCCAACCAAGGAGCATCAAAAGTCGTGCTATAAATTCTCAGACAACCCAAAGATTAATTGATGCCCTTCCAGACTCCCTCTGCCTACCCAAGGTTGTCAGAGGACAAAAATCAGTTAATCACCTAACTGAGGAACTCAATTTAACCTTGCGCAATACCCTAGATGCAGTTGCACCCCTAAAAACTAAAAACATTTGTCATAAGAAACTAGCTCCCTGGTATACAGAAAATACCCGAGCTCTGAAGCAAGCTTCCAGAAAATTGGAACGGAAATGGTGCCACACCAAACTGGAAGTCTTCTGACTAGCTTGGAAAGGCAGTACCGTGCAGTATCGAAGAGCCCTCACTGCTGCTCGATCATCTTATTTTTCCAACTTAATTGAGGAAAATAAGAACAATCCGAAATGTATTTTTGATAATGTCGCAAAGCTAACTAAAAAGCAGCATTCCCCAAGAGAGGATGGCTTTCACTTCAGCAGTAATACATTCATGAACTTCTTTGAGGAAAATATCATGATCATTAGAAAGCAAATTACGGACTCCTCTTTAAATCTACGTATTCCTCCAAAGCTCAGTTGTCCTGAGTCTGCACAACTCTGCCAGGACCTAGGATCAAGAGAGACACTCACGTGTTTTAGTACTATATCTCTTTACACAATGATGAAAATAATCATGGCCTCTAACCCTTCAAGATACATACTGGACCCTATTCCAACTAAACTACTGAAAGAGCTGCTTCCTGTGTTTGGCCCTCCTATGTTGAACATAATAAAACAGCTTTTTTCCATCTACGTAACATTGCAAAAATCAGAAATTTTCTGTCCACAAATGATGCAGAAAATTGTATCCATGCTTTTGTTACTTCTAGGTTAGATTACTGCAATGCTCTACTTTCCGGCTACCCGGATAAAGCACTAAATAAACTTCAGTTAGTGCTAAATACGGCTGCTAGAATCCTGACTACAACCCCAAAGTTGGATCATATTACTCCAGTGCTAGCCTCTCTACACTGGCTTCCTGCTAAGGCCAGGGCTGATTTCAAGGTTTTACTGCTAACCTACAAAGCATTACATGGGCTTGCTCCTACCTATCTTTCTGATTTTGGTCCTGCGGTACATACCTACACGTACGCTACGGTCACAAGACGCAGGCCTCCTAATTGTCCCTAGAATTTCTAAGCAAACAGTTGGAGGCAGGGCTTTCTCCTATAGAGCTCCATTTTTATCACTTTACAAGGTCCCTGTAACACCTAAAGATTTTGCAATTGTTTTAGATGCCGTTCCCTCAGGTGTTGCTATGTTATTCAGGAACGTGTCAAGACTCTCAGTGCCTACCTTCCGTTGACCCTGTTGACTCATCAGTAGGAAAGATTTATTTAACTTTTGGTCCATTCAACAACAGAGCGATACGAACCTTGTTTCAAACAGTTTCATACCTTATGTCATGCCTTATTAGAATGGATTTATTGATAATATCTGTTGGGAAAAAGTTTGGCTGTTGCCACACACATACCTACTTGTTAACAAAATTAAGGAAGTTTCCTTTAAAATTATTCATAAATATTATCCTGCCAACCACTATATGAAGAAGTTGAAGGAAAACATCAACTCAAATTGCTCCTTTTGTAATGACCACCCAGAGACAGTGTTGCATCTTTTTTGGCATTGTATTCATGTAAGAAAATTGGGGCAAGACCTCAGTAGATTTATAATTGAACACATTTATGAAGAACTTACACTATTATGGAGAGATGTACTGCTTGGAGTCTTTACCTATGATAGAAATAAGCTGAAATATTTTTATGCAGTTCATTTCTTTATTCTTTTGGACAACATTTCATATTCACAAATGTACATTTACAAACAAAAAAAATACATTTTCTTACCTTAAAAAAAATAAATTTAACTGTATTTTAAGACAATTAAATATTCTACTAACAAAAAAGCTGTTAGAATTCTAAGTGTATGTATGCCCCTAAAGGTCCTTGTGTAATGTGATATTGTACCCTCTAGCACAATTATCCGTTGTATATTATTCATATATACTTGTGTTCCCTCATGTACTTCCTGTATTGATTTGTTGTTCATAAAAAAAAGAGGACAAAAAGACAGCCAATAGCTACTTTCCTTACTGAGGAGTTGGCAACACTGCCTCTGTTGCAGTGGTGGACCAGGAAGTTCCGGGAAGGCGCCAGAACTGTGTGGTGAAGACGATATATTTTGTGTCCGTTTCACACGTATTACTACAGGTATGTAATAGCACGTTTACACTTTGTAATATCGAAAGAACATGTCATAACGTGCTGGGTAACACATCATTTAAGGTATTATCACGTTTGGTAGAGGTTTTATGTGTAATATTTGTGTCAAGCGGAGTGAGCATAACTATTTTATGTCACATAGCTAGACTTTGGGTTTGGCAGAGGGAATGAACATCATTTACTAAAGATAATTTCATTTTTAAAATCTATTTATTTGCGATTTTTGAGTTCGTTATTGTTTTTGTGTAAAATTCACGGGATGGTAAAATGGCGGCTCCCCTTCTGTCTACGTCAACTGAATTCAGTGCAGGCAGCGCGGCTTCACTTATTATTATTATTTTTACATGTGTAACAATATTCAGACATTCAGGTGTTTCTATCTTTGTCTATGATTGTTACTATGTTGTGACAAATGGGAAACAAAATAGATTTTTTGTGAGGTGAAATAATACTGTGAAGACATGGCTATTCAGGAGCATAGTCCATAGTGCTGCCTAAATTGCATACATTATCAGAAGGATAGCTAAATATGGGCACGTGCATCAGCAAGGCAAGTTATAACGGAGGCTGCAGATTGGACTGAACAAAGCAACAAGGATTGTTTTCAAGGTGGAGATATGTTTCTTCTGTTGTAGTCATGCACCATGCTGATTTTATTTCACAATGCACACCATTTAAAACGGACAAACTCTATTCACAACAATACTCAGTTGGTTAGAGACAGACATTCAGTCAATACCAGGAATAGATTGTCCACAATCTGTGTTATCCAGACAGAAACGAAAATTAGGCAAAATAACATTTAGATTCAGAGTGATAACGAAATTGATTAATTAATCTGAGCGAACCAGAAACGTTTTAATATATAAATTCAAACATTACTTTAGAATCATTTATTTATAATACATTGGAAGGTTGTGCAGGACTATGGAAGAATCAATCCAACTTTTCAGACTGTTAAGATTATTTATCTGGTCAATATGTCAGTGTGTTTATGTCTCTTTGTCTCTCAGTGTGTTTGTTATATGTGAAAATGTGATCACATTATAAATTGTTTTTTAAAATAGTTTTAAAGGACTCTTGGAAGATTAATCCAAATGAGAAGTATAATATATCCCAATAAAATCAAAACTAACTGCAACCTTGTACTAACTGTTTGTTTTTTTGTTGTAATTTATGTAAATGTAGGAAATCTACTATAGGTTAAGAGTACTTACATTGTGTCATTTAAAGTGTTTACTTTTTGTCTAATGGGAATGAATGTTGAGTTGTCAATGCTTAGCTACCTGATCTATTGAAATTAGATAATTGAACGAATATAATTTATTTTTTGAGAATTAAGAAAGTGCCAGAACTGTCAAGACAATAACTTTTGTGTCCGTTTCTCTTTATTACTACAGGCCGACCAAGGTCAAGTCTGAGGTTTGTAACATCCAACAGTGAGGACAAACCCAACCTGCCTCTCTCCTTCCACACCGAGTCCAAACCTTCAGTCACTGGGTCCTGATTGTGACAGTGGAGCCCAGTTTGCACTGCAGGATCCAGAGATGGCATCAGTGAAGCTGGAAGACTGCAGTCAAACACTGGAGCTGAATGTCAACATTAAAGATGAAGAAGAGGAGGAGAAGATTGGGAAATCTGTTTATCATGGTAAGAGCAGATTCTTTCTTCATAAGTTAGACCTCCATAAGTTTTGACCCAGTCTATTGCTAGGTTAAGTTCTATCTGACTCACACATCCCTGAAGAACTCCAGACTGTTTGTTTTAATTTCACACTGTGTGTTCAAAGTTGCTATAGAACTGTTTCAATGAGAAGGTAGATGTTATTTCATGCTAATGAGATCTGGATGGTTTGACATCAGTATTGTCAGCATGTGTTTTATTCAATGGGCTATCTGGAATTATCATAGTGTCGACTAAAGAAGATAAATACATGACTAAGGACACCTACAGTAAAGTGTGACACCAACTTTTCCTGATCGAGAAGCATTGCAGAGAATTGAAATTACAATGAGTTATTTCCTGAATTGACTGAAATTCAAGTGGAATTGACAGCAACCCTAGCAACTACATAGACTCATTTCATAGAACTTCAGAACACTGCCAACTGAAGCTAACTAGCTATCAGCTATCAGTCAGCGAACCACTGCTAGAGGTCATCAGCAAACCTTTAGCTCGGAAAGCTCTCGCCAGTTCTTACAACGCGTTTCAAACCAGAAGCATACCGGACCTATTTTTCTCTCCAAAGCCCCGGATTCCTACAGCAAACTCTGAACCTTTTCATCTGGATCATCGCCGCTTGCTAACCGCAACCTGGGTTGACTACTCCTGGCTAACGTTTCCGTCCCGGAGCAAGCACCAACTAGCCTGGAGCTAGCCCATGCTAGACCCATCTCCCGGCTAGGGCTCATGGGCTACTCCTGAAGCCCACTCCTCGGCTACAATATCCGGACCCCTTCTACTGCCGGTACGGGGCACGGAACCCCGCCGATCCTTCACGATTGGAATACCGACATAATCTGCCCGGGGATCCCAACAGGCCACTCAGGCGCGACGTCCCCTGAAGGCCCTTCTGCTAACCGCGGCCTGCTAGCTATCTAGAGCATATTGGGCTGTTAGCTGATCCATCGGCCAGTTTCTTGGACCACTATACCCATTTTGCCAATTGGACCCCTCTGCTACTTGGAACCCTACTAATTCCACGACTGGTCTATCGACGTCACTGCACTGGGAGGCAAAAACAGACTTTCCCCCATCGTGATGTCCCTCTAAGGCCCTTATGCTAGCTTGCTAGCCCCGGCCTGCTAACTGTCTGAATCGCCGTGTCTCACTGGACCCATATGATCACTTCGCTACGCATGCCTCTCCCTAATATCAATATGCCTTGTCCATTACTGTCCTAGTTAGTGATTACTGTCTTATTTCACTGTAGAGCCTCTAGCCCTGCTCAATATACCTTAACCAACCATGTCGTTCCACCTCCCACATATGCGATGACATCACCTGGTTTAAACGTCTCTAGAGACTACATCTCTCTCATCATTACTCAATGCCTAGGTTTACCTCCAATGTACTCTCTTCCTACCATACCTTTGTCTGTACCTTATGCCTTGAATCTATGCTATCGTGCCCAGAAACCTGCTCCCTTTACTCTCTGTTCCGAACGTGCTAGACGGCCAGGTCTTGTAGCCTTTAGCCGTACCCTTATCCTACATCTCCTCTGTTCCTCTGGAGATGTAGAGGTGAATCCAGGCCTTGCAGTGCCTAGCTCCACTCCTATTCCCCAGACGCTCTCATTTGTTGACTTCTGTAACCGTAAAAGCCTTGGTTTCATGCATGTTAACATCAGAAGCCTCATCCCTAAGTTTGTTTTACTCACTGCTTTAGCACATTCTGCCAACCCGGATGTCTTAGCCGTGTCTGAGTCCTGGTTTAGGAAAACCACCAAAACCCCTGAAATTTCCACCCCTAACTATAACATTTTCCGCTAAGATAGAACTGCCAAAGGGCGGTGTTAGCCTGCAGAGTTCTATCTTACTATCCAGGTCTGTACCAAAACAATTCGAGCTTCTACTTCTAATAATTCACCTTTCCAGAAACAAGTCTCTCACCATTACTGCTTGCTATAGACCACCCTCTGCCCCCAGCTGTGCCCTCGACACCATATGTGAATTGATTGCCCCCCATCTATCTTCTGAGCTTGTGCTGCTAGGTGACCTAAACTGGGACATGCTTAACACCCCGGCCATCCTACAATCTAAGCTTGATGCCCTCAATCTCACACAAATTATCTATGAACCTACAAGGTACAACTCCAAATCCTTTGCACCCAGTGTGTCAACTTGCACATCCTACCATTCCAGTGTTAAATTGCTATATTGTAGTTACTTTGCCACCATGGCCTATTTATTGCCTTACCTATCTTATCCTACCTCATTTACACATGCTGTATATAGATTTTTCTACTGTATTATTGATTGTATGTTTGTTTATTCCATGTGTAACTCTGTGTTGTTGTATGTGTCGAACTGCTTTGCTTTATCTTGGCCAGGTCGCAGTTGTAAATGAGAACTTGTTCTCAACTAGCCTACCTGGTTAAATAAAGGTGTTCTCAACTAGCCTACCTGGTTAAATAAAGGTGTTCTCAACTAGCCTACCTGGTTAAATAAAGGTGTTCTCAACTGGCCTACCTGGTTAAATAAAGGTGTTCTCAACTAGCCTACCTGGTTAAATAAAGGTGAAATAAATATGTAAATAATATCCTCTATCATATGATGTATTAACACATAAAGCAGTTAAACCCCAAACCAACTATTATGTTTATAGTAGTTCCCAGACCCAACCATTCTGTATGTCTTACAATGGAATCTAGTCTCTCTCTCGCTCCGCTTCCTGTGTCATGGTATCTTCACTTCCTGTGTCATGGTGTCTTCACTCACCCATTATGCAGTTAGACCTCACTTCACGTGAAAACTATGTGTCCCAATCAGTGTCCCAATCACAACTAAAGCGTTTTATCACTTTAGAATTTAGAATGTAGAATGACTGACCTCAGTGTGTTCAGTGTCCCAATCACAACCAAAACGTTTTATCACTTTAGAATGTAGAATGACTGACCTCAGTGCGTTCAGTGTCCCAATCACAACCAAAACATTTTATCACTTTAGAATTTAGAATGTAGAATGACTGACCTCAGTGTGTTCAGTGTCCCAATCACAACCAAAACGTTTTATCACTTTAGAATGTAGAATGACTGACCTCAGTGCGTTCAGTGTCCCAATCACAACCAAAACGTTTTATCACTTTAGAATGTAGAATGTAGAATGACTGACCTCAGTGCGTTCAGTGTCCCAATCACAACCAAAACGTTTTATCACTTTAGAATGTAGAATGTAGAATGACTGACCTCAGTGTGTTCAGTGTCCCAATCACAACCAAAACGTTTTATCACTTTAGAATTTAGAATGTAGAATGACTGACCTCAGTGTGTTCTTTGAGACGAAGGCACCAATTCCAGTTGATCAACTCCGCACCCATCACCCCTGTTAGAACATACATTTATAAACAACCTTTTATTGCCGGTCATAACTCTTCTCATTACAGGCCTGATAAAGAAAAATCAGTATCTCAATGCGTTTTCAGTTTAAATAGTTAGCAGGGTGTATACCCCCCCCTACTTCACCCGGCACTTATCATTCTAGCGTATCGTTTACAGTTAATTTTCCCAACGGCACATGTAACTTTTGCCTGTCACATTTCATGGCCCTTGATAATGTCCCGATTTTAATATCCAGTTCAATACTTCTGTTTTTTCCACGTACACGAGTCTCTCACCTGAGCTTGTTCTCTCTCTCTCTCCACGCTCTCCCGTCGATTATACACACCATCTATTAACTATTTTCTAAGAGAGCACTACACACTTCCCCGGATAATAATTAATTGGACACAGCACTTAATACCTTGTGTTAAAACCGATACCATAAACGTCTGCGAATTTATTACTGGAGAATACGGATTTCTTAATGCCTTTGTGCCGTATCTCCTCCAATCTCCCTATTATTGATAACACTTCACCAAAATTATTCACACTTGTCTTCCTATTTCCACATAATCTGCCATGGTTCACCGCCCCGGTTCACCGCCCCAACGGGGCACACAACTAACCTTCCATTCACACTTTTATGGCCAATACAACTAGGCTCTCACCCTGTTATAGCTATGCAGGGAACCAACCCCACTGGTATTTACCCCCTAGGACTCACCCTTCACAGGTTCCAGCCTGCGTGAGTTTACCTTCTGGGACTCACCCTATATTAATAATAATCACAGGTATTAATCCACTGGGATTTACTATTGACTTTATAGTACTAGCAGGAACCAACCTACTAGGGAGTTACCCCCTAGGACTTACCCTACAGGTAGCAAGCAGCCTGTATGAGTTTACCTTCCGGGCCTTACCATTTACTATAAAGCTACGACCGGTCGTTACACAATGGGCCTTTTGAATAAACTCAGGCTTCAAAAGGCTGTATTCTATAATTGTTCAGCCTACGATTCTCATCTCCCCAAGATGTCAGAATGAGTGGTAACAGGTGTAGGAATGTGCCTACCTTATTTGCTGTGCCGGCTCCTGTTCCACTGATCTGGACTCTTTGGTTTGATGAAATCGTGGTGAATCCTGTCGACAACACCAACTGTTAGGTTCTTATTTTTTTTGTGAGTAAATAACTCACAAACACTAGAGAAGCTTTAACCAAGTTTAATCTTTCCAAAGATTCTGTGCAGCTGAAATCAGACAAAACATTTCAGACATCACAGTTTATATACATCCTACTTAAGACATTCCTCTTCCTTACAGTTTATGGCTCCACAGGAAAGAAGGTAACCAGATACAGTGGGGAGAACAAGTATTTGATACACTGCCGATTTTGCAGGTTTTCCTACTTACACACTGCTGCAGTGTGTGCAAACCTGGTCAAGAACAACAGGAAACGTATGATCTCTGTAATTGCAAACAAAGGTTTCTGTACCAAATATTAAGTTCTGCTTTTCTGATGTATACTTTCTGATGTGTACTTATGTCATGCAATAAAATGCAAATGAATTACTTAAAAATCATACAATGTGATTTTTTCCGGATTTTTGTTTTAGATTCCGTCTCTCACAGTTGAAGTGTACTTATGATAAAACAATACAGACATCTACATGTCTGGAAAACCTGCAAAATTGGCAGTGGATCAAATACTTGTTCTCCCCACTGTAGCAACCCTGATTACTCCCTTAAGGGGAACTGACCTCACCTCTCACCTCCTGACCGACAGATATCCATCTGTCTTCCCTATATCAACACATCGCTCTCCTCTCCTCCATCAAACACATCCTTTTACAAACTCTTTCTATTCAAGTATTTGTCTCTATCATTTATTTAATATCTCAATGTTCAAAGTTTAGCCGATTCCAACACCAGACAACAGTGTGTGTGAGACGTGTTTGTAGAGGTGAAGGACAAAAACTGGTGTTGGCCTCTCCAACACCATCAAACAAGTACTAGCTCCACTGAATGTCAAGGAGAAGCTGAGAAGCTGGTTGCACCAACCTACCATTGGTCAGCGCTGATGAGTGGTAATGTACGTGGTGTCCAAACGCTACTGATGGATTCCTTTCTGGACTGCAGAACTCCAGTGTTCTACCCAGCTATGGCTTGTGGGTAACCAGGAGAAGCTGAGAAGGGAGCTGTTCCCTGTCTACCGGCATCCTGAGCTGCACACTGGAAAGACAACACTTTCTTTATTGAAATCACTCTACGAGAATAACCTGCAGGAGGCCTTGTCTGAGACGGTCTCTCTTCTCAAAATCATCATCATCACCACTCCGATGACAACTGTCGAGTCGGAGAGAAACTTTTCTACCTTTTTTTAAAAGGATAAAAACCTTCATACGCAACTCCATGGGCCAGAAAGGTTAAATGCTTTGGCCATGCTGTCAATCCAGCATGACATCATCCAGAGAATGTGTATGTTAGTAGCCCATGTGCCTCACCCTAAGAATTTGGTACCCCCCCCCCCCCCTAAGAACTTAGCCTACTGTTCTGACTTGGTGGTGCACATGTAGCCTATAGCCTGTTTTAGAAACATGTAATTTAATATTGTAACAGCCTGCATACCTGCCCCCATTTGTAAGAACTTTTCATTTATTTTAAGCGCAAGTTTTTTTTTTACGTGTAATTTAAAGTGTGTGCCCTCGTCTAATGTGAATTCATGTTTTGTTGTCGATGTTTAACTACCCGGTCTATTGAAATTAGATCATTGAACAATTGTTTTTATTTTTGTATTTTTTTAAGAGAATAAAGGAAGTGCCAGAACTAAAAGACAATAACTTTTGTCCGTTTGTCTTTATTACTACAGGCCGACTCAGGTCAAGTCTGAGGCCAGAAACATCAACAGTGAGGACAAACCCAGCCTGCCTCTCTCCTTCCACACTGAGTCCAAACCTACAGTCACTGGGTCCTGATTGTGACAGTGGAGCCCATTTTGCACTGCAGGATCCAGAGATGGCATCAGTGAAGCTGGAAGACTGCAGTCAAACACTGGAGCTGAATGTCAACCTTAAAGATGAAGAAGAGGAGGAGAAGATTGGGAAATCTGTTAATCATGGTAAGAGCAGGTTCTATCTATAAGTTCCCTTCATAGGTTATACCTCCATTAGTTATGACCCAGTCTATTGCTATTGTGAATTCTGTCATTCTGACATCACATCCCTGATGAACACCAGACTGTACAAAACTTGTTTTTCATTCCAACTTCCCACTGTGTATGAAAAGTGGTTTGACACCAGTATTGTCAGCATTTGATTTATTCACTGGACTGTCTGGAGTGATCAGAGAGGAGACTAAAAAAGTGAAGTAGACAAACTGCCAGTGTTTTAAAGTTCTATGAAATGAGTCTGTAGTTACTAACCCTTGTGATAGTGAGTGGAGGATGATATGAAATGAGTCTGTGTAGTTACTAACCCTTGTGATAGTGACTGGAGGATGATATGAAATGAGTCTGTGTAGTTTCTAAACCTTGTGATAGTGAGTGGAGGATTATATGAAATTAGTCTGTAGTTACTAACCCTTGTGATAGTGAGTGGAGGATGATATGAAATGAGTCTGTAGTTACTAACCCTTGTGATAGTGAGTGGAGGATGATATGAAATGAGTCTGTGTAGTTACTAACCCTTGTGATAGTGAGTGGAGGATGATATGAAATGAGTCTGTGTAGTTACTAACCCTTGTGATAGTGAGTGGAGGATGATATGAAATGAGTCTGTAGTTACTAACCCTTGTGATAGTGAGTGGAGGATTATATGGGTCTGAATTTTCACTCCTTTTTGGAATCAGCTGTTGTCCACTTTTAGAATGGTTGTATTCTCCTTTTGTATTGGACAGTACAGAGCCTTCAGAAAGAATTCATACCCCTTGACTTATTCCACATTTTATGTTGCAGCCTAAATAAAAAAATAAAATAGAAATTGAGCCATCTACACACAATACCCCATAATGACATCACAATACCCCATAATGACATCACAATACCCCATAATGACATCACAATACCCCATAATGACATCACAATACCCCATAATGACATCACAATACCCCATAATGACATCACAATACCCCATAATGACATCACAATACCCCATAATGACATCACAATACCCCATAATGACAGGCAAAACATGTTTTTTTTAAATGTTTGCAAATGTTTAAAAATAATTATAATAACGCAGAAATATCTAATTTACATAAGTATTATGGTGGAAGATTGCAAGATTATGTTATAATACTTTTATTGCATCAAATGGTTGTTTTATTCGACAGAACAGAGTATTCTTAACTATTGTGTGTGTGTGTTCTACTGAGGAAGGGCCTCTGGGACATAACACTGACAGGAGATTTACCATGTCTTCTGGGTGATAAAACCTAAAGAGCATTCCAGAGCATGAGTTAATGTTTCTGTTCTATACCGTACCAGGGAGAGATGGTTCCAGTAGGTCCAGACACTGGTCTCTACGCAATGAAAACTGTCTGCTGTGAATTATAAGTATCTTTCATACAATATGGTACCAGAGAGAGATGGTTCCAGTATGGAGTCAGAGGACCAGACACTGGTCTCTCTCTACACAATGAAAACTGTTGACACAGCAGATGCTGTCTGCTATGTATTATAGGTATATTCCATACAAATCTTAACCTTGTGACCCATTCTATGTATCTGTTGTTTGTCATGTAGACTGAAAGAGGATGGACTTTGTACTTTTGTCTCTGGGTTCTCAATAAATCATCTGAGCGTGAATTTGTCGACCAGCCATGTATCGTAGAGCACTCAATCAATTCACTTTGTATGTGTGCGTTGTATTAACCTGCTCCCTTATTAATAAGAGATTTAAAGATTTAGTTTAAGTATAACTCTGACTTGTGTGATAAGTTTGTCTCTCCTCATTTGATTGTAAAGAAATGAACCACCACAGTATTCACACCCCTGAGTAAATACTTTGAAGAAGCACCCTTGGCAGTGATTACAGCTGTGAGTTTTTCTGTGTAAATCTCTAAGAACTTTCCACACCTCGATTGTACAATATTTACACATTTATTCTGGAAAAAAAGTATTCAAGCTCTGTCAAGTTGGTTGTTGATCATTGCTAGACAGCCATTTTCAAGTCTTGCCATAGATTTTCAAGATGATTTAAGTCAAAACAGTAACTAGGCCACTCTGGAACATTCAATGTCTTGGTAAGCAACTCCAGTGTGTATTTGGCCTTGTTGTTTTAGGTTATTGTCCTTCTGAAAGGTGAATTTGCATACCAGTGTTTGTTGGAAAGCAGACTGAACCAGGTTTTCCTCTAGGAGTTTGCCAGTGCTTAGTTCTATTCCATTTATTTTTTATCAACGAACAAAAAACGTCCAAGTCCTTGCCGATGACAAGCATACCCATAACATGATGCAGTCACCTCCATGTGAGGAGTGGTACTCTGTGATGTGTTGTGTTCAATTTGCCCCAAACATAACACTTTGTATTCAGGATTTTAAGTTAATTATTTTTGCCACATTTTTTGCAGTTTTACTTTAGTGCCTTAATGCAAACAGGATGCATGTTTTGGAATATTTTAATTCTGTACAGCTTTGCTTCTTTTCACTCTGTTATTGATGTTAGTATTGTGGAGTAACTACAATGTTGTTGATCCATCCTCAGTCTAACTGTTTTAAAATCACCATTGGCCTCATGGTGAAAACCCTGAGCAGTTTCCCTCCTCTCCGGCAACTGAGTTAGGAAGGACGCCTGTATCTTTGTAGTGACTGGGTGTATTGATACACCATCCAAAGTGTAATTAATATCTTCACCATGCTCAAAGGGATAGTCAATGTCTGTTATTTTTCTTGTTTTTGTTTTATATTATGTGGTATTCCGCTGGCGTTATGGGGTACTCCGCTGGCGTTATGGGGTACTCCGCTGGCGTTATGGGGTACTCCGTTGGCGTTATGGGGTACTCCACTGGCGTTATGGGGTATTCCACTGGCGTTATGGGGTACTCCACTGGCGTTATGGGGTACTCCACTGGCGTTATGGGGTACTCCACTGGCGTTATGGGGTACTCCACTGGCGTTATGGGGTATTCCACTGGCGTTATGGGGTACTCCACTGGCGTTATGGGGTACTCCACTGGCGTTATGGGGTACTCCGTTGGCGTTATGGGGTACTCCACTGACGTTATGGGGTACTCCACTGGCGTTATGGGGTACTCCACTGACGTTATGGGGTACTCCACTGACGTTATGGGGTACTCCACTGGCGTTATGGGGTACTCCACTGGCGTTATGGGGTACTCCACTGGCGTTATGGGGTACTCCACTGGCGTTATGGGGTACTCCACTGACGTTATGGGGTACTCCACTGACGTTATGGGGTACTCCACTGGCGTTATGGGGTACTCCACTGGCGTTGTGGGGTACTCCACTGGCGTTATGGGGTACTCCGCTGGCGTTATGGGGTACTCCGCTGGCGTTATGGGGTACTCCGCTGGCGTTATGGGGTACTCCGCTGGCGTTATGGGGTACTCCGTTGGCGTTATGGGGTACTCCGCTGGCGTTATGGGGTACTCCGCTGGCGTTATGGGGTACTCCGCTGGCGTTATGGGGTACTCCGCTGGCGTTATGGGGTACTCCTCTGGCGATATGGGGTGTTCCGTTGGCGTTATGGGGTGTTCCGTTGGCGTTATGGGGTGTTCCGTTGGCGTTATGGGGTGTTCCGTTGGCGTTATGGGGTGTTCCGTTGGCGTTATGGGGTGTTCCGTTGGCGTTATGGGGTGTTCCGTTGGCGTTATGGGGGTGTTCCGTTGGCGTTATGGGGGTGTTCCGTTGGCGTTATGGGGGTGTTCCGTTGGCGTTATGGGTGTGTTCCGTTGGCGTTATGGGGGTGTTCCGTTGGCGTTATGGGTGTGTTCCGTTGGCGTTATGGGGTGTTCCGTTGGCGTTATGGGGGTGTTCCGTTGGCGTTATGGGGGTGTTCCGTTGGCGTTATGGGTGTGTTCCGTTGGCGTTATGGGTGTGTTCCGTTGGCGTTATGGGTGTGTTCCGTTGGCGTTATGGGGTGTTCCACTGGTGTTATGGGGTGTTCCACTGACTCATATGGTATAAGGACTAAACACTTTTTATATAACACTTTCTGGCCAACTGGTGGTTTAGTTCCATCTGTCCTCCAACTGTTGGTTTAGAATCTACAGATGTGGTTTTCATATTCAGATGGTAAATAGTCATTGTAAAATTCATGTTGATACAACAATATCCAATATCTAGTCATGTATCCATGCCCTTGTATGTGTGTGGTATTGTGTGTAGGCCAATGACTCAATTTAATCCATTTTTAAATTCAGGCTGAAACACAACACAATGTAGAAAAGGTCAAGGGATGTGAATACTTTCTGAACACACTGTATATGAAGTCATATGTATATCCCACTGACTGGTTCTTCTGATGTTGTTCACACAGGAAACCATGTTGAGACATTCTCTACATCCAGAGAGCAACAGCAGGAAGATCACAGAGCTAAGAGGTCTCACCACCTCCCACATTGTGAGGAGATTTTCCCAGTTCTATCAAAGCTAAAAATACATCTAAAAATACACACAGTAGAGAATCTGAATTCCTGTACTGACTGTGGGAAGAGATTCACAACATCACAAGCTCTGACAATTCATCAGAAAGTGCACAGTGGAGAGAAGGCTTACTCCTGCTCTGACTGTGGGAAAAGTTTCTCCAGATTGGATAAGTTAAAAAGTCACCAACTAATACATAGAGAGAAGCCATTCTCCTGCTCTGAGTGTGGCAAATGCTTCAAAACATCAACTGAGGTAAAAGTTCATCAGAGAACACACACAGGAGAGAAGCCTTACTTCTGCTCTGCCTGTGGAAAGAGTTTCTCCCGATTGGATACCTTAAAAGTACATGAACGTGTACATACAGGAGAGAAGCCATACTCTTGCTCTGACTGTGGAAAATGCTTCACCACAACATCTGATCTAACAGTTCATCAGAGAACACACACAGGAGAGAAGCCTTACTTCTGCTCTGACTGTGGTAAATGCTTCAAAACATCAACTGAGGTAAAAGTTCATCAGAGAACACACACAGGAGAGAAACCTTACTTCTGCTCTGACTGTGGGAAGAGTTTCTCCCGGATGGATACCTTAAAAGTACATGAACGTGTGCATACAGGAGAGAAGCCATACTCTTGCTCTAACTGTGGAAGATGCTTCACCACAACGTCTGATGTAACAGTTCATCAGAGAACACACACGGGAGAGAAGCCTTACTTCTGCTCTGACTGTGGTAAATTCTTCAAAACATCAACTGAGGTAAAAGTTCACCAGAGAACACACACAGGAGTGAAACCTTACTTCTGCTCTGACTGTGGGAAGAGATTCACAACATCACAAGCTCTGACAATTCATCAGAGAGTGCACACTGGAGAGAAGCCTTTCTCCTGCTCTGACTGTGGGAAAAGTTTTTCCCGATTGGATAAGTTAAAAAGTCACCAACAAATACACAGAGAGAAGCCATTCTCCTGCTCTGACTGTGGTAAATGTTTCAAAACATCAACTGAGGTAAAAGTTCATCAGAGGACACACACAGGAGTGAAACCTTACTTCTGCTCTGACTGTGGGAAGAGATTCACAACATCACAAGCTCTGACAATTCATCAGAGAGTGCACACTGGAGAGAAGCCTTTCTCCTGCTCTGACTGTGGGAAAAGTTTCTCCAGATTGGATAAATTAAAAAGTCACCAACTAATACACATAGCGAAGCCATTCTCCTGCTCTGACTGTGGTAAGTGCTTCAAAACATCAATTGAGCTAACAGTTCATCAGAGAACACACACAGACGAGAAGCCTTACTTCTGCTCTGACAATGGAACGAGTTTCTCCCAATTGGAAAAGTTCAAATGTCCCCAGCGAATACATATAGACAAAGTCTCACTTCTGCTCTGACTGTGGGAAGAGTTTCCCCCGATTTAGATACCTTTTAAAATGTCACCAGCGTATACATACAGGAGAGAAGCCTCATCAGTTCTCTCAGACCAGCTTAGAGTAAAGTCATTACATCACTTCATTCTCATCTCATAAATGAAGTGCTAACAGTGAATTTGATAACATTTAAGAAAGAATAAAACACTATTGGGATCCTATTGTTTCTCACTGAGAGAACTGTGCAGAGGAAAGGGCGTGTTATAGAATGTTAGCTTCTTGTTATTTTGCTGATCAGTGAGCACCTTGTCAGTTTTTTGTTGTGTTTTGTTAGCTTTTACTCTAAAGATATTGAGAGTTCCTTGGATTTGCCTTTAGGGTTGAATGTCCTACGAGGCTTCTTACGTTGAAACAATGAAGTCTGATTGTTGACTGTGTGGTACTCTGTGGGAATAAGTTAAGAAATGTCAGATAGAGATGGTGTGATGATCAGTTTTCCGTGGGAATGAGTTAGTAGACAACATGTATCAGATAGATGATCAGTTTTCTGTGGGAATGAGTTAGTAGACAACATGTATCAGATAGAGATGGATCAGTTTTCTGTGGGAATGAGTTAGTAGACAACATGTATCAGATAGAGATGATGTGATGATCAGTTTTCACCATTTAGTTTTGTTGTTGTTTTGTTTTACTACTAAGCAACTTTTGTTTAGTGATATACATACTTTGAAACAATAAACATGTTAATTAAATTGTCTTAAATAGATGTATTATTTTTGTCATTGATGAATGTATTTGGATGTCTGCATTGAACTTAATTGATGTGCGAATGAAAAATAAATATTCTACTTGAATTTGTGCTGGTCAAACTTTGGGTTATCTATACAGACAATGCAATGTTTTTGTTTAATTGATGTTATTCAAACTAATTTAAATGTCTATGTATCTACTGAATACATGTCACTACACCTCTACATGCCAATTAGCTAGTCCCCAGTATGTTCTACAATGCATACAAATCATGTTTTGCAGTATAAAGGACATGTTTTCATATTTAAATAAAAGTTAAATAAAATAACATTTATTTTGTCAATGTATAATTGTAATGTGTTTTCTATGGTGCCAAGTCCAGGGACAATATTACTACCACAATTCAAGTATGATCCACTTACTATTGGGGAATGGAACCAGAGAGGAAGCTTGTGTTACCCCTTTCCCTGCCCCATTATTCAGAGTGGAAGAGCTGTGAACTCACCTGTGATGGCCCACATCAACCACAACCTTTCCTAGTGTGTTAGTCAGCACCATGGCATTTTAGGAAGCCATTGTCAAAATGTTTTCATACACACAGTAACAATAGGAGGGGGTTTGGCCTGCACAGGGGAGAACCAGGAAGTTGATCTCAGACTTCTGTTTAGGACTGGGATTCTATCCAGAGTTGACAGATTGACATTGAGGACAAACCCAGCCTGCCTCTTTCCATCCACACTAAATCCAAACCTACAGTCTAGTGATGGGCATTCCAGCCGTCTCTTTTGGCTCTGTCGTAGCAGAATCAGAATTAGTTAGGTAACATTGATAAATAAGATGTTCTATCTACTTTCATAAATATGCTAATGTGGGGGAAATGACTTGGGCCCCAGAGAGGGGAGAGGTCAGGCTTGTCTTCATATGTGAACATATCTTTTAAAACACGTGAAGGTATGATTGAGGGGGAACCAATTATCTCTTGGCTCCACAATGTCTGTGTGCTAGTCACTCCCTACTTTTCCCATTTGGGGGAAGAGTATAGCAGTGTCTGGAACCATTGTATGTCCCCTCTGATGTTGCCCTTAACTTGACCTAGTATATGACCTAAGAGGCTCACTCTGCTCTGTGAGCTTGTCCAGGTGGAGGGGGTGTATTTGAGATAAGAGTATCTAGAATTGACAATTGATATATGCCATTGGATGAGGTAATGTTTGGTAATGGGAAGTACCAAGAACGAGAAGTAGAACCTCGTCTAAGAGAGCGAACTGAACGATAATTTATAGCTAATGCTGTCTGGCTATGGCATACTCCTCTCTCAAGTAAAAGTCTTCCTGTGTGCAGTTTTCCTAAGACCTGTGGTTCATCATTGTGAGTTGGGAGGGGTGGATCTTTGCTATAAAAGATCCCATTTGCCATTATGTTGACACTCAGAATTCATTTATAGACACTGAATTGATCTGAGAGTGACATTTAATTAAAATATTAAGTTTATGTATAACTCTGACTGGTGTGTGGTTTGTAAACTCTCCTTTCACTTAGTAATACAGGATTTTTGTTTATTTTTTTTAACTAGGTAAGTCAGTTAAGAACAAATTCTTATTTTCAATGACGGCCTAGGAACAGTGGGTTAACTGCCTGTTCAGGGGCAGAACGACAGATTTGTACCTTGTCAGCTCGGGGATATGAACTTGGAACCTTTCGGTTACTAGTCCAACGCTCTAACCACTAGGCTACTCTGCCATACTCTGCCATGACAGCTCCCAAACGGCTCTTTAAAAAAAGTATGTTTTGTTATTTTTCAAGTCAAACAGTTTGCGATAGTTTGACTATGATTGGTGTTAAAACAATTCTAATGAAATGATTTAATGAAATCATACTCTACCATAACCACAATGTATTTAAAAATGCATTGGTTTGTAATTAAATAGAATGCTATTAAACATTTGCATTTAATCCTCAATTCACGGGGTTGCATTCCCTTTAGACCCGGAGGTCTGTCTACTGGGTACCTTTACTAACACCAATCTTAGGCAAAGCCATACTATAAAGCTAACAGAAATATTGCTAGCGATTGCCAAGAAATGTATTGCCTTGAAATGGAAATTGGATTCCTCCCTGCCAGTTGCAATGTGGCTATCGGAAGTTAATAGTTGTATCCCTTTGGAGAAAATCACTTACTGCTGGAGGAATAAGTTAAAGACAGAATTTACAGAATTTGGCAACCTTTTATGGACTATATGGAGAATCTCCCCCCACATCTCATTGATTGAATCTCTACATAATCCTCACATAATGTTTCACACGTAATGTATAATATGTAGCCTATGTCTCGTTATTATTTTTTTCTTATTGTATGTTTGTATATATATATATATATATATATATATATATATATTTATTTTTTATCTGAGGACTGTTTTTAGCAGGGACGGAGTAACGCCTTTGGTCCTAACCACAGCTCCATAATTGCTGTCCGTCATCCTCCCTCCTCGTGGTGTGACTGTTGGTGCGCTGTCCAACTGTTGCCTGTCGTTTAGCCTCCTGCTGCTCCACCGACAGCACCCTGCCAGCCAGGATGCCTGCATGCCCCAGGTGCCCTTGTTCTAACAATGTCTGGTACAGACAGGGATGACGTGGAGGGTAGCGGTTGTTCTGGCTCAGGTTCAAGAAGACATTTCTTTCCACTGAACCTGCCCCAGAGACTGTTCCTTACCCTCTGATGATCCTCCTCTGTGGGCTCTCGGGACAGAGGGTTGTGGTCTTCAGCCGGGTACAGGTCCTCCACTGACTGCACCTGGTTTGGCACGGCTGGCATCCGTAAAGACGATATTGTGAATCGCCAAAATAGGCTGCATGGCTCCACTGATGAGCTCCGCGGAGGCATTCTCATGTTGTAGAGAGAATCCCCTGGTCACCTATAGAGACCTGCCAACAGGAAGGATGTTAAGTGACACATGCCTTTCAATGAATGACTTGGAACACCTTGAAATGCGTTTGTTGTAAGAAATGTGCCAAATAAATAACGTTTGATTTGATTGATGACATTACCGCTGTAGAATATTTAATAAACAGTCATTTTCAGGACTGTTTAATTGATAACTTGGGATTTTATCACTTGGCATCAATCACACAGTGGGAAGGACCCTATAGATTGTCATGACGTGGCCCTTTCTGGGTATAGCTAGTGGCTTCCCCCTCCTCTCTCTCTCTCCAACACCCAGGTTATTTTATCTCATATCGTAAATTCCTGGAGGAGACTCTCCCCCTGTGCATGCAGAAAGGGACACCTAGAGAGAACAAAGGATTTCACATGGCGAACTCCTAAATTCCCAAAATGAGGATTTGATACAATATGTCCACTTGTGAGAAGGTGGGAATGGTTCGTGGACACTTAAGGGACGGGTATGGCGAATATGTTTCATTTGGTGACCTCAGAGAGGACAGGAAACACACATGACTATATCTCTGAATATGTGCATTTCTCAATATTGGGGTTTGCATCTAATTCTTGTATAAAATGAATGAGTAAAGATGAAACGATTTGTGAAATGATGTAAGGTGATGTTAAACCTTTAATGAAAGAGAATTGTATACCCTTTAAAGTTTAACCAAGTCATTGTCCCGCCCCCGTGAACACAGACATGATCTGGCGTCATGGAACTATCACGTTCTGACCTTAGTTCCTTTGTTTTGTCTTTGTTTTAATATGGTCAGGGCGTGAGTTGTCTATGTTAGTTTTTCTATGATTTTCTATTTCTGTGTTTGGCCTGATATGGTTCTCAATCAGAGGCAGCTGTCAATCGTTGTCCCTGATTGAGAACCGTATTTAGGTAGCCTGTTTTCTATTGTGTTTGGTGGGTGGTTGTTTTCAGTCATTGTGTGTTTGCACCAGACATAACTTTTTCCGTTGTTTCTTTGTTGTTTTTGTTATTCAGTGTTCAGTTTTGATTATTATTAAAAATCTTGAACACTTACCACGCTGCACCTTGGTCATCACCTTCTTACACCGACGACAGCCGTTACAGGAACAGCCCTTTTCAACTGTTACGAATAAAACTCAGTGTAAGCAAAGGTTGTAATGGTTATTGAATTCTTAACCATACCACGTGCAGCATTGGCTACACGGGTGGAAATTGTTACACTCTGTGACTATCGATCCCGACAGAATAAGATAAAATCTTAGATACTATTTACTAGTCTGCAGCTAGAAATGATGTCAAACTGGGATGCGAAGACCGACAACCGCCGAAACAGCTATTCTATGAAAACATTTCTGAATAGTCTTCTGAAGTATCCATGTTAACCACAAAAGACTTGATCTTCAGGGAGGCAGAGAGAGAGATAATGATGAACTGACTCTCCGACAGACAGACGGACGATTCCAACAGAGATCACGACGACACACATGATTAGTTTAATCAAATATATATTGATTATTCCCAAATGAGTGAGTGTTCATGTGCAAAGGATTAGCATTTCAATTAATATAAATATCAACTGTGTCTTGACACCTTTTGTCTTTCCCGCCCTCTTCAGGCCACACCCACTTCCCTTTGTACACCAAGCCGTCATATCGGCTTAGCCCACTAGGGAACCTCCCCTATCATTTCCTTGTAACCATAGCTACTGTTGTTTGTTTATGCATTTCTGTGATTGTTTAGTTAGTTAGTAAATAAATGATTAAGATAATTGATGTATGGATGATTCATAGTAAAGGCTGGGTTCGTGCAGATAACCAACAATTTATGACATTTGGAATGAGACTAATGTGAGGTAAAGAATAATTCATTAATTAGAAGACTAATTGATCAGATATTAAAATATCTGAAGAGTTATATTAGGAAAATTACAACTTTGTAATCTGAAGATTTTCCTCGGTGCCCTGACCGACCTCTTAGATAATTACATTTACATGATTAGTTTAATCACATTTTAATAATTACAGAGAATTGATTTGATAAAGTAAGTCTTCACTTTAATGATGCCAAAGACATGACAAGATCAAGACTGAATGCATGTACCCCTCTGAATAAATAAATACAGTGCCTTGTGAAGATTTGTGTCTGGTCATTAAACTACAAAACAGGCTGGATGTCTAAACAAAGTCAATTCTGAATGTCAATAGATTTAGAATCATTCTCATCAATGGCAACATTCTAGAACTGAGTTATCACTCATGGAAGTCTAGTATCCAGGGTAACCTGGTTAATGATTATATAGTTATGTGGCTCTTTCCTTGTAGAATGTTGACAACTGTATAGAACATATTGTATTGCAAAGATGCTCAAACTTCATTTAATAGCTACACTCACCAGACACAGGATCATCTTTATCCCTCATGCTGGGTATGACCTAACCAGTAAATTGTTGCTTACTATAACTGCACTTCTCCACATGGCCAGACTTCTAGTGGTCTTCTCCTCTTCCAATGCTCTTATGCTAATCCTTGAAAAATACCACGAGGTCTGAAATAGACACCAACGTTGACATACTATACAAACAATTACCTAGGCTAAGTAAAACAATGATGTTTGATCTACTTCTCTGCTAACTAGCTAGCTTATGTGTAGCCAGTGAGTATCTAAAACAGAGAAAGGGAATGTTCATTCATGGATTGGATCCAAGAGGTCTCGCTGATCGAGGTGGTGAACGGTAGCTGACAGTGTCGGCTAGAGACTACCTGTGGGAGCTTCCTGCAGGAATTTGTAGTCTTGCTGAGGATGAGTTTTAGTATGGTCAAATTCCTTGCCTTTATAGTCATTGTGATCAATTGCACAACTAGATGTGGTAGTTGCAGCAGCAAATACATATGTGGGTGTGAGAGATTTTAGTGCAGAAGAAGTTGAGGGAAGTGGGTCCATCCTCCAAGGCAGACTGCCTGGTGTAGGATTGTTTAAGGACAAAGTAGTGGGATGGTGTGGTGAGTTTTTGGGGATAGTGAATCAGTACGGGATTAAATGGTGCAATTTAAGATTTTCCCATTCTCCTTTCCCTGTTTTTTGTTGTGACCTAAATGTGAAATCCGTACCCCAACCTGGGATAGGCAGCAATACGCAAGAGTGTCTTGTCTGCCAAAAATGTACACACAGAAGGTGTCTCCAAATAGGTTTATGTCAACCAAGATAGACCACATCTTGTTGTTCCCAATGGGAGTCATAGTGGGCAGAGCCAAGCACGCGCTAGTGATATCCTATTGGCGTGTTCTAGCAAATCTCTGAATATTTCCTTTAGGCAACGCCTAGTCGGTGAAGCGCTTGTGCGCATTAACTCAATTTGCCTTTGGATTCCTAAGCAAACGTTGTCCACTCTGTTCATAACAGATTGTAGTTTGAGGAACATAAAACTGTATTGAGATAAAATGTTTAATGAATGAGAAAATTTGCCGAATTTCGGCCAAAACCCATATCGTTCCATCTTCTCCCACTCTCTGCCAGTGGGCTTTCCTCTCACTACCATATTTATACATCCAATGAAATATATGTCGCATTGTTCTGTCTGTGATGTCGCATTTGCTCTGTTGCAGTGGTGGACCAGGAAGTTCCGGGAAGGCGCCAGAACTGTGTGGTGAAGACGATATATTTTGTGTCCGTTTCACACGTATTACTACAGGTATGTAATAGCACGTTTACACTTTGTAATATCGAAAGAACATGTCATAACGTGCTGGGTAACACATCCTTTTTTGTATCATCACGTTTGGTAAAGGTTTTATGTGTAAAATTTGTGTCAAGCCGAGTGAGCATAACTATTTTATAAGTCAAATAGCTAGAGACTTTGGGTTTGGCTGATTGAATGGAAACCATTTAGTAAAGTTAATTTAATTTAAAAAATCAAATTATTTGCGATTTTTGAGTTCGTTATTGTTTTTGTGTAAAATTCACGGGAAGGTAAAATGGCGGCTCCCCTTCTGTCTACGTCAACTGAATTCAGTGCAGGCAGCGCGGCTTCACTTATTATTATTATTTTTTACATGTGTAACAATATTCAGACATTCAGGTGTTTCTATCTTTGTCTGTAATTGTTTCTATGGTGTGAAAATGGGAAATACAATATATTTTTTTGCGAGGTGAAATAATACGGTGAAGACATGGTTATTCAGGAACATAGTAAATAGTGCTGCATAAACTACGTGCTTTATCAGAAGGATAGCTCAATATTTACCAGGAAAGATTATTAAGCAAACAACCCAAGCATTAATTGTGAGGCAGGTGAACTACTGTTCTGTGAAAATTATTAAAACATTTTTTTTTTCAAGTCTGAGGTCGGTAACATCAACAGTGAGGACAAACCCAGCCTGCCTCTCTCCTTCCACACTGAGTCCAAACCTACAGTCACTGGGTCCTGATTGTTACAGTGGAGACCATTTTGCACCTCAGGATCCAGAGATGGCATCAGTGAAGCTGGAAGACTGCAGTCAAACACTGGAGTTGAATGTCAACATTAAAGATGAAGAGGAGAAGATTGGGAAATCTGTTTATGATGGTAAGAGCAGATTCTATCTTCAGGTTGATTCTATAATTCTGACTCACACGTCCCCGAAGAGCTCCAGACTGTTGTTCATTTCAACTTCAAACTGCGTTGAAAGTTGCTGTAGAACTGTGTTTTATTCACTGGGCTATCTGGAGTGTTCAGAGTAGACTTTTTACTATTTGTTTAATATCACCTTTATTTAACCAGGTAGACTAGTTGAGAACACCTTTATTTAACCAGGTAGACTAGTTGAGAACACCTTTATTTAACCAGGTAGGCTAGTTGAGAACACCTTTATTTAACCAGGTAGGCTAGTTGAGAACACCTTTATTTAACCAGGTAGGCTAGTTGAGAACACCTTTATTTAACCAGGTAGGCTAGTTGAGAACACCTTTATTTAACCAGGTAGACTAGTTGAGAACAAGTTCTCATTTACAACTGTGACCTGGCGCAGACTAAAGAATTGAAATAGACAAACTGCCAGTGTTCTGAAGTTCTATGAAATGATCAGGAGAAGTTGGGGTAACACTTTACTGTAGGTGTCCTTAGGCATGTGTTAATAAAGCCTTTTATAACACCTATATAACAACAGTAATGAGTAACGGCATACAATCTTATGAAACTAGTTCATAATGGGTGTTTATAGATGACTGTTTATCCTGTTGTCATATGCGCTAATGTCTACTGTTAATAACAACTGGTATTACACAGTCTGCATGACAACTTATGTCCTATTCTATTACATGCTACATAAGTGTCTACATACCAGATGTTATAACGGGGTGTTATATCATTTACCAATCTCTTTGTCACATTATAAAACGGGTTGTTTGGATCCTGGATGCTGATTGGTTGATAGCAGTTACAGTTGATAGGAGTTATCACCACAATCCATGCATAATGCTTGTTAGCAGTTCCATTAGTTTTACCACATCCACTGTCCCACAGCCTAGCCAGTGAATTTATAAACCTCCCTTGGAAAAAAGTGCCTCTGGACAATATTTCTCCATGCTACTAGCCTATCTGACCTGTGCAACATGTTGCATCTCCACTGTGCCATGCATATGAACGTGACGAGACTGACAGCTTCTCTGATCCAGGCCAATTCATTTATCTTGATCATTCTAATGATATATCCATAGAATTGGCAATAGAAGCAAAGGTAGTAGCTAAAACAAATGAAAATGTGCATAGTTTGCTGTCATTTCAGCTGCTTGATGTGATTGTGTGTTAGCTTTAGTTTTCTAGCTAGCAAGCAAAGGAGAATATTAGCCTAGCTATCCCATAACTACACTACATGACCAAAAGTATGTGGACACCTGTTCGTCAAACCTCTCATTCCAAAATCATATGCAGTAATATGGAGTTGGTCCCCCCCTTTGCTGCTATCACAGCCTCCACTGTATTGGGAAGGTGTGGTAGCAACACTATAGGAAGAGCGAGACTGTAGATTCTTCTAACAGCTTTATTATAAGATTTGCAAAAATGAAGCAATCAACCATCACCAAGAAAGGTTCAGAGTTGAAAGCTCAACAAACATAGTCGGGTCTCTGCTTTTTATGGAGAAGTACATCCTTTCTGTGTACGTGGCAGTGAGCAGATAGTGTGTATAAGGTCATTAGTTGTCTGTGCAGATTTAAGATAACGAGGTTGATAGCCCGAGGTCTCCACCGTCTATCTACATTCCCAACAGTAAACACTATAATGTGCTCCTTTCTGCAAGTTTCCATACATGTGACTTCCTGTAGATAGTAAACGAACGGGATGTCACATGCTGCGGTTTCACCCAAACGGACCTTAGTTATGGCTTATGGCTGAGTCCCACAAAGACAAGTTTGTATCAAGTTAGAAATAACACTAGCATATAACAAGAGACCATTCTTTAAGCAGTAAAACATGGGATAACATGACTAATTATGTCATTTTCCACAACAGAGGCTTTCCACTAGATGTTGGAACATTGCTGAGGGGACTTGCTTCCATTCAGCCATGAGCATTAGGGAGGTTGGGCACTGATGTTGGGCGATTAGGCCTTGCTCGCAGTCTGTGTTCCAATCCATCCCTAAGGTGTTCGATGGGGTTGAGATCAGGGCTCTGCAGGCCAGTCAAGTTCTTCCACATCGATCTTGACAAACCATTTCTTTATGGACCCCTGCACGGGGGCATTGTGATACTGAAACAGGAAAGGGCCTTCCCCAAACTGTTACCAAAAAGTTGGAAGCACAGAATCGTCTAGAATGTCACTGTATGCTGTAGTGTTAAGATTTCCCTTGACTGGAGCTACGAGGCTTAGGCTGAACCATGGAAAACAGCCCCATACCATTATTCCACCTCCACCAAGCTTTACAGTTGGCACTACGCATTGGGGCAGGTAGCGTTCTCCTGGCATCCGCCACACCCAGATTTGTCCGTCAGACTGCCAGATGGTGAAGCGTGATTTATCACTCCAGAGAATGCGTTTCCACTGCTCCAGAGTCAAGCTTTACATTACTCAGCCGACGCTTGGCATTGTGCATTGTGATCTTAGGCTTGTGTGCGGCTGCTCGGCCATGGAAACCCATTTCATGAAGCTCCCGAGTAACAGTTCTTGTGCTGACTTTGCTTCCAGAGGCAGTTTGTAACTTGGTAGTGAGTGTTCCAACCCGAGAAGAGGCTATTTTTACTTGTTGGTGATCAAGCCTAGAGGTCACCGATTATGATTTTTCAACGCAGATACCGATACCGATTATTGAAGGACCAAAAAAAGGCTGATAACGATTAATCGGACAATATTTATTTATATATTTGTAATAATGACAATTACAACAATACTGAATGAACACTTATTTTAACTTAATATAATACATCAATAAAATAAATTTAGCCTCAAATAAATAATGAAACATGTTCAATTTGATTTAAATCAAGTGTTGGAGAAGAAAGTAAAAGTGCAATATATGCTATGTAAGAAAGCTAACGATTAAATTCCTTGCTCAGAACATGAGAACATATGAAAGCTGGTGGTTCCTTTTAACATGAGTCTTTAATAGTCCCAGTTAAGACATTTTTGGTTGTAGTTATTATAGGAATTATAGGACTATTTCTCTCGCTTCTTAGACTTGCTTTCAATGAGAAGATCTATAAGATTTTGGTTAAAATTTTGTATGAAAGATACTTATAATTCACAGCAGACAGTTTTCATTGTGTGAAGACCAGTGTCTGGTCCTCCTACTCCAAACTGGAGCAGACAGTTTTCATTGCGTAGAGACCAGTGTATGGCCCTACTGGAGCCATCTCTCCCTGGTATGGTAGAGACCAGTGTCTGGCCCTACTGGAGCCATCTCTCCCTGGTATGGTAGAGACCAATGTCTGGCCCTACTGGAGCCATCTCTCCCTGGTATGGTAGAGATCAGTGTCTGGCCCTACTGGAGCCATCTCTCCCTGGTATGGTAGAGACCAATGTCTGGCCCTACTGGAGCCATCTCTCCCTGGTATGGTAGAGACCAGTGTCTGGCCCTACTGGAGCCATCTCTCCCTGGTATGGTAGAGACCAATGTCTGGCCCTACTGGAACCATCTCTCCCTGGTATGGTAGAGACTAGTGTCTGGCCCTACTGGAGCCATCTCTCCCTGGTATGGTAGGGACCAATGTCTGGCCCTACTGGATCCAGTATACAGTTCCTGTGTAACCTACAATGGATCCAGTATTACAGTTCCTGTGTAACCTACAATGGATCCAGTATACAGTGAGTTGTTGAGGAAGACATGGTGATCCAACCAAATACATGACACCAGACCTGTTAAATAAATGACTAACCTAGAAAGATCCAGAGGTACAGTCACTGATACCCAGGGGGCCGAGCGGTGCCTCCATGGCACACTTTGTCCATTTTGGAGAGGTTCCTGTCATCCTAATGCTTCATCCAATACTAACACAATTACCCGTGTTCTCACCTGAGCTCTAAGCCAATCACATTCACTTTCCTCTAAGCCAATCACATTCACTTCCCTCACCACACATGCATTGACCGGGACCATTACAGTAGAACAGTAATCTAATTTGCCGAAGGTTCAGAAATGGCCCTCTGCTATAAACTCTTTTCTAAACTCATAACGTTGGTAACATAACCTGTTTATTGTTTATTTGATGCCCCATCAATAGGAAGGCAAGGTCATGACATCACCATATTGTTACCTACTGTTCACTGCAGGTAGATTGTATGTTGTAATATTCAATGAAATAAAACATTTAGAATGTATTGGTGAATTATATGAATCATGCATTTGTCGTGTTGTTGCTACCATTAATGCGATGATGGCTAATAATGTAATAATTACATACCACGGTCAATTATTACACGGTTAAATTAACCATATAACAATTGATTAAGTTGTAACCTGGGGCACCACGGGAAAAGTTTATTTAACGAGTTACCGTTTCCCGAATTAACTCAAATGTAGATCAGAATATCTCGATATCCTACCCGTCATCATATTAATCAATTATTAATTATTACCTCATCAGTCTCATAATGAATGTTTAAATTCATTATTATTTATTTACTAACTAATGAAATAATCACACAGAAATACATAAACACACACACAGGATGATTATAGAATACTAACATAATGCAATGAAAGGTCCCTAGTGGACTAACCCGATATGACGGCTTTGTAGACAATGGAAAGAGGTGGGGACAGATAAAGAGCGGGAAAGACAGAATGGACCCTCTACATACAGTTGATAACTATGCTCATGGAAATTATAATACTTTGCACATGAACGGCCGCTCATTTGAAAATAATTGCTATGTACGTATTTACGCTTGTATGTCTTTGTTGTCTCTCTGTTGAAATCGCCGGTCCTTCTGTGGAGAGTAGTTCAACAGAAGACTCTGGTTTGTAACCCGGAGGTCACAATGTCTTTTGTAGTTGTATTAGGATTTTGTTCTGGAGTGTTCGTTAGAATTGATACTACAAGAGTACCACAATGATGAGAGGAATATGTTCTTCTCCTCTCGTCTTCGGTAGAGTTTACTAGACTACTTTACATATACAGCTGCAGACTGTGAATGTGTAGTCTAGTCTTCTTCTTCGTTGAACGTTTCAGAGTTTCTAACCATTTCGTACGGTTCAGCTCACGCTGTCGGTCACGCTGCTCTCAATGGTTGATTATTCAGTGTTTAGCTCCCGACCATTTTAAATGCCAGTAGCAACCCGGCAATGTACTGGTCTAATAGTTTTAACCATTACCCGACGTCCGGCTTACGTCTGCTGCTTGGTCTAATGTAGATTTAGTTAACAAGTGGTTTTATGCACTCACAAAAGGGGGTGTTCCATGACGCCGAAAAAACGCCTGTGCTCTCGCGGGTGTGGTCACTGACCGGGTAGAACTTTCATATGAAAAACTATTCTCATTTAGAAGGCTAACATCACAATTCATCTCCTCACAAATAGTTTAATATTTAATCATATAAGTCTCCCCAACATTTAGATGTGAATCTGATAACTGGGAAATGTACACTTTCAGAGATACAGTTATGTTGTTCTACTGTCCTTAGTGACATCACAAATGAGTAATGAATTCAACAGGATTGTTCTTTAAGGACCCACAGGACCATTCCAAATGATTGGATTCCAGAAACATTGTTTCATTATCCAGTCTGTTGATGTTGGGAGTTTGAGGGAGGACTCCCTTTGTTCCACAGAGGTTCTCTCCCTCATTATTGCATGAGAGATAGTTTCTGTAAGGTATTTACGACCGTCATCAAACTGGCCAACTTCACCCCATTCCCCCCTTCCTCTCTGGTGGAGAGGGGGGGGGGGGCTCTCTCTCTGATTGTCACCCAGAAGGGAAAACCATGACACATTGAACTGCATCCATCTATTCTGCCAACAATGTCTTACTGTACATCATGGAATGTTGAGTCATATGGACCTATTTTTAAAAAGTCTTATGAAGTGGGTTTTGTAGCATAAACTGATGTTTTAAAATATTTTTGACTGATATAGTGATTGTCTGTTTGTTTCATATCTGCAAAGTAGTGAACACGCTGTCAGTTCCACTTTAAGTGCACTTTACATTGTGTAATTTAAAGTGTTCACTTGTTTAATGTGAATGAATGTTTTGTTATCAATGTTTAACTACCTGATATATTGTAATGAGATACTTGGAACAAGAAAAAATATTTAAACTTTTTTTTTTGAAAAAAGAAAGTGCCTGAACTGTCAAGACAATAATTTTTGTATCCGTTTCTCTTTATTTCTACAGACCGACTCAGATCAAGTCTGAGGCCGGTAACATCAACAGTGAGGACAAACCCAGCCTGCCTCTCTCCTTCCACACTGAGTCCAAACCTTCAGTCACTGGGTCCTGATTGTGAAAGTGGAGCCCAGTTTGCTCTGCAGGATCCAGAGATGGCATCAGTGAAGCTGGAAGACAGCAGTCAAACACTGGAGCTGAATGTCAACATTAAAGATGAAGAAGAGGAGGAGAAGATTGGGAAATCTGTTTCTCATGGTAAGAGCAGGTTCTATCTAACTAAGTTTGTTATTCATTCCAACTTCCCACTGTGTATGAAAAGTTGCAGTAGAACTGCTTCATGATGAACTGTTTCAATGAGAAGGTAGATGTTATTTCATGCTACTGACACTTGTATGGTTTGACACGAGGATTGGTTTTATTAACTGGGCTGTCTGGAGTGATCAGAGAGTAGACTAAAGAAGTGAAGTAGACAATCTGCCAGTGTTTTAAAGTTCTATGGAATGAGTCTGTAGTTACTAACCCTTGTGATAGTGAGTGGAGGATGATATGAAATGAGTCTGTAGTTACTAACCCATGTGATAGTGAGTGGAGGATGATATGAAATGAGTCTGTAGTTACTAACCCTTGTGATAGTGAGTGGAGGATTATATGAAATGAGTCTGTAGTTCCTAACCCTTGTGATAGTGAGTGGAGGATGATATGAAATGAGTCTGTGTAGTTCCTAACCCTCGTGATAGTGAGTGGAGGATGATATGAAATGAGTCTGTGTAGTTACTAACCCTTGTGATAGTGAGTGGAGGATGGTATGAAATGAGTCTGTGTAGTTACTAACCCTTGTGATAGTGAGTGGAGGATGATATGAAATGAGTCTGTAGTTCCTAACCCTTGTGATAGTGAGTGGAGGATGATATGAAATGAGTCTGTGTAGTTACTAACCCTTGTGATAGTGAGTGGAGGATGATATGAAATGAGTCTGTAGTTCCTAACCCTTGTGATAGTGAGTGGAGGATGATATGAAATGAGTCTGTGTAGTTACTAACCCTTGTGATAGTGAGTGGAGGATGATATGAAATGAGTCTGTGTAGTTCCTAACCCTCGTGATAGTGAGTGGAGGATGATATGAAATGAGTCTGTGTAGTTACTAACCCTTGTGATAGTGAGTGGAGGATGATATGAAATGAGTCTGTGTAGTTCCTAACCCTTGTGATAGTGAGTGGAGGATTATATGGCTCATCATTTTAGAGTAGTTGTATTCCCCTTTGTATTGTACAGTATACTTACTTACAGTGCCTTCAGAAAGTATTCATACCCCTTGAATTATTCCACATTTTGTTATGTTACATCTCAAATTCAAAATGGATTAAATTGATATTTATTCTGAGCCATTTGCACACACAATACCCCATAATGACATCACAATACCCCATAATGACATCACAATACCCCATAATGACATCACAATACCCCATAATGACAGGCAAAACATGTTTTTTGAAATGTAAAAAATGTAAATACAGAAATATATATTCACACCCCTGAGTCAATACTTTGTAGAAGCACCTTTGGCAGTGATTACAGCTTTGAGTCTTTCTGGGTAAATTTCTAAGAGTTTAGCACACCTGGATGATACAATATTTGCACATTTATTATTTTTAAAATTCTTAAAGCTCTCTTAAATTGGTTGATCATTGCTAGACAGACATTTTCAAGTCTTGCCATAGATTTTCAAGCCGATTTAAGTCAAAACTGTGACTAGGCCACTCTGGAACATTCAATGTTGTCTTGGTAAGCAACTCCAGTGTATATTTCCTTATGTTTTAGGTTATTGGTTATCGTCCTGCTGAAATGTGAATTTGTTTTCCAGTGTCTGTTGGAAAGCAGACTGAACCAGGTTTTCCTCTAGGAGTTTTCCAGTGCTTAGCTCTATTTAGTTTAATTTTATATCCCCAAATTAACATCCAAGTCCTTGCCGATGACAAGCATACCCATAACATGATGCAGCTACCACCATGCGAAGAGTGAAGAGTGGTACTCCGTGATGTGTTGTGTTGGATTGGCCTCTTCTCCGGGAACTGAGTTGGAAAGGACGCCTGTATCTTTGGAGTAACTGGGTGTATTGATACATCATAGAAAGTGAAATGAATAACTTCACCATGCTCAAAGGGATATTCAATGTATTTTATTAAAACATTTACCCATCTACCAATAGGTGCTCTTCTTTGTGAGGAATATACTGCTTGACTGAGGAACCTTACAGATAACACAGTATGTGTGGGTTACAGAGATGAGGTAGTGTGGTGGAATATTCTATTCAAGTGAGAGACTTTGTCATTTCTTCAAACATTCATCTTTTTTAATATTGATTCATTATTGCAATAATGACACCAGTCAGCCCAACAGTCTTGACTTGTTGAGCTGAGCAGCCCAACTGATAATAATAAAACCGAGACCTTATATAGGACTTAAAAATGCTAAGTCAGGCTGGTTCCAACTCCCATAAGCCACCTTGGTTATTTACACAGGATGGTGTTCTACCCCAACCCGGCTTAGTTTCCCAGATGCCAGGAAGATGAGACAATGAGGCATTGTTCTAAACTCTTCCAGGCTATCTCGGGTCACACACACCACATATTGTCTATGGAATGATAGCTTTAGGTAATTATCACCAAGTCAATGTCAGCCCAAGCTATCTAGCAAAAACCAATTTCCTTGACCCTACACCCAGACTAACTGCAGGAAGCTCAACTGGAAACCATCTCTTTATTAGTTGCCAGCCCAAGCTTCAAAAAGACTCCTCTCAGTTAACTCAGAAAGGGAGAGAGAGAGAGTCCTAAGAACCTTACTCAGACCATCCCATTCTCACCACATCACTCTCTGACATCATCACTCTGCGCCATTAGGATTTATTTAATAAAACTACCATTTGGTGCTTAAATGTAACAATCTTGTAATCCTGCTACCACAGTAGTCATTCAAAATGAATTTTAAACACTATTATTGCACACAGAGTGAGTCCACGCTGCTTATGTGACTTGTTATGCAACATTTTAGGCCGTAACAAAGATTGAATACTTATTGACTCGAGATTTCCGCTTTTCATTTTAAATTCATTTGTAAACGTTCAGAAAAACTTAATTCCACTGACGTTATCGGGTACTCCACTGGTGTTATGGGGTACTCCACTGACGTTATGGGGTACTCCACTGGCGTTATGGGGTACTCCACTGGCGTTATGGGGTACTCCACTGACGTTATGGGGTACTCCACTGGCGTTATGGGGTACTCCACTGGTGTTATGGGGTACTCCACTGGCGTTATGGGGTACTCCACTGACGTTATGGGGTACTCCACTGGCGTTATGGGGTACTCCACTGGTGTTATGGGGTACTCCACTGACGTTATGGGGTACTCCACTGGCGTTATGGGGTACTCCACTGACGTTATGGGGTACTCCACTGGCGTTATGGGGTACTCCACTGGCGTTATGGGGTACTCCACTGACGTTATGGGGTACTCCACTGGCGTTATGGGGTACTCCACTGGCGTTATGGGGTACTCCACTGGCGTTATGGGGTACTCCACTGGCGTTATGGGGTACTCCACTGGCGTTATGGGGTACTCCACTGGCGTTGTGGGGTACTCCACTGGCGTTGTGGGGTACTCCACTGGCGTTATGGGAGTATTCCACTGGCGTTATGGGGTACTCCACTGGCGTTATGGGGTACTCCACTAAACACTTTTCGGGCCTACCACTTTCTGTCCTGACAAATCAGTTTACAGGCCTCCCATATATAACACTTTCTGGCCAACTGGTGGTTTAGTTCCATTTGTCCTCCAACTGGTGGTTTAGTTCCATCTGTCCTCCAACTGGTGGTTTAGTTCCATCTGTCCTCCAACTGGTGGTTTAGTTCCATCTGTCCTCCAACTGGTGGTTTAGTTCCATCTGTCCTCCAACTGGTGGTTTAGTTCCATCTGTCCTCCAACTGATGGTTTAGAATCTACAGATGTGGTTTTGTTCCATCTGTCCTCCAACTGGTGGTTTAGTTCCAGCTGTCCTCCAACTGGTGGTTTAGTTCCATCTGTCCTCCAACTGGTGGTTTAGTTCCATCTGTCCTCCAACTGGTGGTTTAGTTCCATCTGTCCTCCAACTGGTGGTTTAGTTCCATCTGTCCTCCAACTGATGGTTTAGAATCTACAGATGTGGTTTTCATATTCAGATGGTAAATAGTTGTAGTAGAATTCATGTTGATGCAACGATATCCAATATCTAGTCATGTATCCATGCCCTTGTATGTGTGTGGTATTGTGTGTATAACAATATCCAATATCTAGTCATGTATCCATGCCCTTGCATGTGTGTGGTATTGTGAGTAGGCCAATGACATAAATCCTCAAATGTAATCCTTTTAAAATTCAGGCTGACACATAACAAAGTGTAGAAAAAGTCAAGGGATGTGAATACTTTCTGAACACACTGTTAATGATGTCGTATGTATATCACCCCAACTGACTGGTTCTTCTGATGTTGTTCACACAGGAAACCATGTTGAGACATTCTCTACATCCAGAGAGCAACAGCAGGAAAATCACAGAGCTAAGAGGTCTCACCACTGCCCACATTGTGAGGAGATTTTCCCATTTCTATCAAAGCTTAAAATACACATAAAAATACACACAGGAGAGAATCCGTATTCCTGCACTAACTGTGGAAAGAGATTCACAACATCACAATCTCTGACAGTTCATCAGAGAGTGCACACTGGAGAGAAGCCTTACTCTTGCTCTTTATGTGGGAAGAGCTTCTCTCAACAGATCCACTTACAAACACACCAACATGTACATACAGGAGTGAAGCCATACTCCTGCGCTGAGTGTGGGAAGAGGTTCTCTCAACAGTTCCACTTACAAATACACCAACATGTACATACAGGAGTGAAGCCATACTCTTGCTCTGACTGTGGGAAAACTTTCTCCCGATTGGATACCTTAAAAACACATGAACGTATACATACAGGAGAGAATCCGTATTCCTGTACTGACTGTGGGAAGACTTTCTCCCGATTGGATACCTTAAAAACACATGAACGTATACATACAGGAGAGAATCCGTATTCCTGTACTGACTGCGGGAAGAGCTTCACAACGTCAGGGACGCTGATAATTCATCAGAGAGTCCACACTGGAGAGAAGCCTTACTCCTGCTCTGACTGTGAGAAGAGGTTCTCTCAACATATCCACTTACAAAAACACAAACGTCTACATACAGGAGAGAAGCCTTACTGCTGCTCTGACTGTGGGAAGAGTTTCTCTCAACAGAACCACTTCAAATCTCACCAGCGAATACATACAGGAGAGAAGCCTTTCTGCTGCTCTGAATGTGGGAAGAGTTTCATCCGATTGGAAATATTAAAATGCCACCAGCGAATACATACAGGAGAGAGGCCTTACTGCTGCTCTGACTGTGGGAAGAGTTTCTCACAACTGGGCAACTTAAAAACACACCAACTTATACATAAAGGAGAGAAGCCTTACTCCTGCTCTGACTGCGGTAAGTGCTTCACAACATCAACTGATGTAAAAGTTCATAAAAGAGCACACACAGGAGAGAAGCCTTACTACTGCTCTGACTGTGGTAAGAGTTTTGCCAGATTGTATACCTTAAAAACACATCAATGTATACATAAAGGAGAAGCCTAATCAGTTCTCTCAGACCAACTAAGATTAAAGTCATTGCATCATTTAATTCTCAAGAAAGCATAGCACACTATTGTAATCCGATTGTTTCTCATTGTGAGAGAACTGTGCCGAGAAAAGGGAGCGTTATAGAATGTTAGCCTCTCTTTACTTTACTGATCAGTGTGCACCTGGTCAGTTTTGATGTGTTTTGTTAGCTTCTACTTTACATATATTGAGAGGACTTTGGATTTGCCCTCAGGGTTGAATATCCTCTGTGAGGCTGGTTGACTGGGTGGTACTGCTTTCCTCTGCATTTTTCTGTGAGGAATGAGATACAACATGTATCAGATAGAGATGGTGTGATGATCAGTTTTCTGTGGGAATGAGTTAGTAGACACAACATGTTTCAGATAGAGATGGTGTGATGATCAGTTTTCTGTGGGAATGGGTTAGTAGACACAACATGTATCAGATTGTGATGATCAGTTTTCTGTGGGAATGAGTAAGTAGACACAACATGTATCAGATTGTGATGATCAGTTTTCTGTGGGAATGAGTAAGTAGACACAACATGTATCAGATTGTGATGATCAGTTGAGAGTGGGAATGAGTTAGTAGAAAACATGTATCAGAAAGAGATGATGTGATGATCAGTTTTCTGTGGGAATGAGTTAGTAGACAACATGTATCAGATAGAGATGATGTGATGATCAGTTTTCTGTGGGAATGGGTTAGTAGACACAACATGTATCAGATTGTGATGATCAGTTTTCTGTGGGAATGGGTTAGTAGACACAACATGTATCAGATTGTGATGATCAGTTTTCTGTGGGAATGAGTAAGTAGACACAACTTGTATCAGATTGTGATGATCAGTTTTCTGTGGGAATGAGTTAGTAGAAAACATGTATCAGATAGAGATGATGTGATGATCAGTTCTCTGTGGGAATGAGTTAGTAGAAAACATGTATCAGATAGAGATGATGTGATGATCAGTTTTCACCATCATTTTGGGGGGGATTGTTTTAGCTATTAAAGGACTATTTGTTTAATTATATACAGTTTATGAAACAACTACATGTGTTTTATTACATTGTATTTAAAAACTAAATTAGTTATTTTCATCATTGATGATGGATATGTTTAGGTTACTCCGTTGAAGCCAACTTAATTGACATGCCAATAAAAAGTAAATGAAATTGTAAATGAATTTGTACTGGTCAAACTCTTTTCTTTTATAGTTAGTTATTTTATATTATATCTGACACTATGAATGGTTCTTATGGTTGTATTCAGTTCTTCATATTAGATCTGACAGTATGAATAGTTCTTATAGGCTAAGTGCCTGGAGTGTTTTGGTATGACTACAGATAGGAGTTCTCTCTGACCCTGCGATGTCACCAGGACGGAACCACATGTCTCTATCACACTCCAGCCCAGAAGGTGGCAGCGATGCACAGTGAATGTTGGTTTGCGCACTACAAATAAAGACCATAAAAGAAGACTGCATACTTAGTGACCTCACCACCTCCCCATGCAGGAGAACAATGTATGTGCATTCAGTGACTGCACACTATTAAACTTTAGTTTAGTTCTTAGTACTTTTAATTTAACACCGATGTCAGATTTTGGTTTGTCTCTAGTGATGGGGAATCAAAGCTTCCTGAATCATTGAGGTGTTCCAGCCAATTGTGTCAAATAGATTAATTATTCAAGTCTTTGATCAACACAGTGTACGCCTGTGGCACCTGCTGGTTAAAATAATTTAGAGCAGCCTAATTCTAAAGGACGATGTCCCACACCCTGTAGCGCAGGGCTGTCCAACCCTCTTCCTGGAGATCTACTGTCCTGTCCTGGAGATCTACTGTCCTGTGGGTTTTCAGTCCGACCCTCTTCCTGGAGATCTACTGTCCTGTAGGTGTTCAGTCCCACCCTCTTCCTGGAGATCTACTGTCCTGTAGGTGTTCAGTCCGACCCTCTTCCTGGAGATCTACTGTCCTGTAGCGCGTGCGCACCGTAGTCTTTTTCCCTTCAAGCAAACCAATGAGGTGGTTGTTTGAAGAAACAAAGTTTCGGGGGTCATTGATCACGTCCTTCTGATAAAGTGATATAGGCATCGGCACACTGCTTAGCGATTACGATGCATGCCTCAGTGCTCTGGCATTAAACGTAACATCACTAATTGTCACCTAAATGCAGTGTTGATTTTAGCATGTAAATCTTGGTGGGGAATACAACCCCCAAAATGTTTTTGATGCATGCCTGCAATGCCACTGCACAATACATCAATTGCACTATAATAATGCCCACAAACTGTTAGGGCCTACATAAAGCTGTCCCAACATCAGAGCTGTTATTTCAGCAACATGTAGTGAATTCTTACCACTGCTACAACTGGCTATCAGCAGACCTTTGTCTGGCAGTGAAACAGTCATCCAGCCTAATTTACTGCCTATATAAAACATAGCTGATATGGCTGACTTCCTTAAACAAATGTGGTTTCTATTGACAATTCAGATGTACAAACTATGGCATAAGGGGACGATGAGCTGATAAGAGGCAATCCATAATTTTAATGAGACATTAATGAGCGAGCCAGGACGGACGTAGTCAATAACTATTTATTCAGCACTTTTGAAATGTACAGTGACAGAATTCAGAACATGGGCCGTTCTTAAAGTATCCCCCTTGTACACCAAGTCAGAACCGTAGGATAAATAAAGGGGTAATGTAAGCAGACAATGAAAGCTCGTACAATATTCGATGATTACATTTATCTAAAACAGGCTATAGGCTACATGTGCACCACCAAGTCAGTAGGCTAAATGATGGGGTGGAAAGGGACCAAATTATTAGGGTGAGGCACAGGGGCTACTAACAAATTACTACACAACATACACTTAGTATTACTTTCTTAGCTACAGTATTCATGCTCCCTGGCATATTACATTATTTATGCAGCAGCATACAAGATCTTTTTGGACTCACCTTGTTGTGCCGTGTTCAGTTGAACAGGAAGGTGACGCGGCGGTCCTTCTTGTGGGCTCTAGAACGAGGCCAGAGTTCCCGAATTGGAATTCCGAGTTGGATTACCGTTCAAAATTATTTCCCATATTTTCCCAGTTGCGAGCTAGTTTTATCGGAGTTCCTTGTTGTCTTGAACTCACTGAAGTCTGAGATTTCCCAGTTCTGACTTTCCAGTTGGTTTGAACGCAACAGAAGTCATGCTGGATTGACATTATGGCCAATGTATTCAAACTCTTCTGGCCCATGGCGTTACCCCGTTTTTTTGTGATATCCAATTGGTAGTTACGATCTTGTCTCATCGCTGCAACTCCCCTACAGACTCAGCGAAGGTCGAGAGCCAAGCCACACAAATGTGTTGGAGGAAACACTGTTGAACTAATGACCGAGTCAGCTTGCAGGCACTCAGCCCGCCACAAGGAGTCGCTAGAGCACCATGGGGCAAGGACATCTTGGCCGGGCCAAACCCTCCCCTAACCCAGATGATGCTGGGCCAATTGTGCCCCACCTCATGGGTGTCACGGCCGGCTGTGACACAGCCTGGGATTGAACCCGGGTCTGTAGTGACGCCTTGGCACTCATTGTTGAATTTGCGATTAACATGTATTTATTTTTTGTTAAACCGGTGGGACTCAAAACAGGCTCTGCCCTGAATGACACGTGGCCACTGCCCTAAATCTATTATCACTGCGCTTTCAACCATATAAAAGCACAACAAAGTCCAAATGGGAAAACAATGTTAGATATTTAGTTTATTTATCCAACAACAATGTGTTCTCACTGTGCTTTAGTTGAGTTTGCATTAATAGTTCATGGTGCAAGTGGTAAACGCTGTTCAATAAGGTTCTGACAGATTATTACAACAATTATGAAGATCTCACAGACGTATAACCTGCTGTCCTGAGCAAGAATGTTTTGTTTGATTACATAAGAACATTATAGTTACAGTCACCCCAAAATATGTCCATGGATGTTTTATTTGTTTAAAGGTTGAATAAATACTATTACATTAGTTTGTAAGACAACCTTCACTTCTGACTATATACTTTATCACAAAAGTAATATTGAATTGTGTTTAATAATAACATTTGAAGGAGATGTATAGATGTATCTACTGCTTGGATAGTTCCATATGTGCCACTGGCTTAGTCCTAGTCTTTAACTTGGATTATTGGTTGAGATGGAGACGTGAATCGAACATGTCAATTATTGAGATCCCTCAATCAATGTTCCCTATAATTGTTTTGGGCATTGAGCAAATTTCAGGTCTGCTGAGCAAAAAACATTAATGTTGTCAAAATTCTGTGCAACTTCCTGTACCTACTTTAAGTTACAGTTCTAACAGTGGCCAAGTAGGCTACAGTGGCTATTTAATCATAATGTAGGCCTACCAGAGTGGCATACCATCAAAAACAATGGAGAAGAATGCATCCCATAATATTTTAACATGGAAATAGCTGTTCTATCATTCAGCCTACAGTAGCAGCCAATGTGTGGTGTTCGATGTCGATCTACATTCCATGAGACTTTAAAATAAAATAAACACGCAGGGCTTGACATGAACCTGTTTCTCCACTTGTCTTTCAGACAAGGAGACAAAAAAATGTGTTTGATGCAAGAAACCACTTTAGAAAACAAAATTCATTATTATTCCCATATCATTATCATAAAGAATGGGATTAATTATGCTACCCTCTGCTTATTGGCTACTTGGCTTATTCAAGACCTTCTTAACAGTGCCCCTTTAAGAGGTTTAAAAAAAATAAGCTTTTTACTTTACTGGCTTTTCAAAGATGGCTAGAAATGCAGACATTTTGTGCTCTTGTAGGAAGCAACCAGTCCCCCATTGTTGACTAGAAATGATCTTTAACTGGGATAATAACTCACTAACTACCACTACATGCAGCTCTCGCTTTGATCTCAAAACAAGCACATCTACTTGTGACCACTCGTACTGTAAACACAGTCCAGTTCAAAGTGAATGGCAGATCCATATATGACAATGGGCTATTTGCATTGAGGTCTACAGCAGCTCTGATTGGTTATGGCGCAACGGTCTGTGTAGAGTAATGACCTGAATCTTGTCTGTCAATGAAATAGAATCTTACTCCAATGCGCTCTGTCTACAAGAATATTCCTTGCACAGTTTAGCATACTAAAAGCCTTTGCATAGTTTCTGACGCTGAACAAGACAGGAAGTTGAAATGAGCATCACAAAGCTAAATCTGACCTATTCTCTAACATGTTTTGTCATCATAAACAGCTGTGAGACCTGCTAGAGTACTGGAACTGTGTTGATCTACTGAATCATTGTAGTTATGGGGGGTTAACTTTACAGTAAATATAATGCTTTTGTTTAATTCATGGAATTCAAAATAATGTATATTTGTATTTATCTACTCAATACATGTCACGACAACAGTACACATTGGGGCAAGAGAATTTGCTAGTCACCAATATTATCTAAATCAAATCAGTGATGACTGTTGAACAGTCTTATGGCCTGGAGATAGAAGCGGTTTCATTGTCTCTGTCCCAGCTTTGATTCACCTGTACCGTCTCCGCCTGATGGTAGCAGGGTGAACAGGCCGTGTCTCGGGTGGCGGAGGTTCTTGATGATCTTCTTGGCCTTCCACAGAGATCCTCTACAATATATATGTAATGGGTTGAAAACCTTAGACACTAAAACAGACACTGCTTTAGTTTTCTTGAATCAAAGTTTATTTGTCGAGATAATCAATCTCACTTTTATATTCTACATGGTTTAGTAGTAGTTAGTCCATCAGTCCAATAATGTCGCTGTTGCACTGTGGTAGTGGGGGGACAGGAAGTTCCGGTAGGTGCCCACCATTCTTCGGAATAAAGAAAACGTCAGAACTGTGTTGTCGTTATTACTACAGGTATGTAATAGCACGTTTAAACTGTCTAATGTCGAAATAAGGTCATAACGTGTTAGATAACACATCCTTCAAGGTAGGATCACGTTTGGGAAAGGTTTGGTCTTGTTTTTCTGTGAAGAACGTGATAAAAAAACTATTTTACAAGCACACACGTTTTCATTTGTGAGGCTTTCGTATATAGCTCAGTGTGTTTCGCCTGGGGATTTCAGTACGAAACGTTTTGGATAGTTGCAGATAGAAATCCTCTGAATAGAACTGACATGATTCCTTAGAATCAGAGGCATGTTTGTTCTACATAATACATGTATATCTGATCGTGGCCAACGTCTCCCGTCTCCCCGCTTGTCCCTACCTATGTGGAGATAGCCACAATAACGATTAGCCACAATAGTGAAATTTGCGTTTCGACCTCAAAATAAAAGTCCCAAATGAAAGTGATTACAAACGGATAGAAAATAGTGGAATCATGCCATATTTGGACTAGAAACGCTAAACATTGTTGGAATGTTACTTAGTTAAAAATGAATTACAATAATTCATTAAATTGAGAATAAACAGGAAAAACGGTTGAAATCCCACTGTGGATGTATTAGACGCATAATTGCATTGGGGACATTTTTCTACGAACTGAAACGGGTTGGATTGTGCACCCATATAACGGGTGACACCCACAGAATACAATTACCAATAGTTAACACATATTAATGTCTTAGCTCTTATTGCAGGACTTTGACTGAATACTCACCTTCCCAGTCAGTCTATTACAGGGGTTCTCCAGTACTATTTCAGAAGGTCCAGTCACACACATTTCCTAGGTGGCAAAGGTCCAGATGGATATTGTCATTTATTGGCGTAGTAACAAACTCCCAATTTGCAATTGTTCAAACTGTTCACAACCCTCTTGTTGGCAGAGAGAACATTTATCAGTTTTAATGCTAATATCCCACAATTCAACACATTAGGATGGGGCTGAGATTTCTCTTTTTTTAAGTTAATTTCCTACAGTTCTACACGTTTCCATGTCTTCTGTGTTTATATGATACCAGGGGTCGAAGCCCAACCAAAAAAGTATTATTATGTATATATTTGGGTTCTGTGGTCCGTATTGACCCCATTCTGGATCTGGACCGAGGTCCGTATTGACCCCATTCTGGATCTGGACCGAGGTCCGTATTGACCCCATTCTGGATCTGGTCCGAGGTCCGAATTGACCCCATTCTGGATCTGGACCGAGGTCCGTATTGACCCCATTCTGGATCTGGACCGTGGTCCGTATTGACCCCATTCTGGATCTGGACCGTGGTCTGTATTGACCCCATTCTGGATCTGGACCGTGGTGAATTGACCCCATTCTGGATCTGGTCCGAGGTCCGAATTGACCCCATTCTGGATCTGGACCGAGGTCCGTATTGACCCCATTCTGGATCTGGACCGTGGTCCGTATTGACCCCATTCTGGATCCGGACCGTGGTCCGTATTGACCCCATTCTGGATCCGGACCGAGGTCTGTATTGACCCATTCTGGATCTGGACCGAGGTCCGTATTGACCCATTCTGGAGCCGGACCGAGGTCCGTATTGACCCCATTCTGGATCCGGACCGAGGTCTACCAGTTGAGTATGGAGGGTCTTTTGTTTGTGTTGGACATTCATATTGCACTCTACAGTCTTACCTATGGATTGTTCAGCCTACTCAGTGACACCCACAGAACACAACTATGTAGAGTTTACACAAATATTAGCATCTCAGCTCTATTGCAGGACTCTGAAACCTCTGTTGTCCGGGAGTATGCTCTTTTTTTCTCATTGTAATATTTTATCAAAATAGTTTAACCTGCTTTTTTGTTGTTGCAATAAACACTGATCTGGTTTTCAAGTCTGTAAATGAAAATGCCCTTTTTTGTTACAAATTGACTAACTAATTGTGGCAGGTATTAGGCTATAGAATATTAACACAGGTCTCATCATCAATCTCTTAAGGCTATGTGTTAGTGATTAGCCAGCTAGCTAACAAGGTAGAACAGTTGAATTGTTATGAACACACCCTGTTTGAAAAGCTTGTTGGCCTGTCCACTTTGTTCAGATGTTAAATCAAGGGGCCTATCTTATTTCTCAGAATGAGAACGAGTTGCCAATACTTTATATAATTGTGTTTTTATGCTTATTAGACATTTATAAAACACAGACTGGGCATCTGGTATGATGGTCTTTGACTAAAATACTGCTAGCGTCTAGCGGTACCAATGACGCATGAGACAAACTGAGCATTACTTTTCTAGAATAAATGTTCATTGATACACTACTAAAACCAGAGTAACTCTGCTCTCAATCTGAGTAGTTGAGACATAAAAAGGGTATTGATAGAAAAGGTAACTTCTCTATTACAGTAAAATAATGTCTCAATGCGTTTTGGTGTCAATATGAACCATTATTTTGGACCAAACCACAAATGTAAATAGTTAGTTGAAACCGCTTGACAGAGGGGCAGCGCACAATTGTCCCAGCGTCGTCCGGGTTTGGCCGTCATTGTAAATAATAATTTGTTCTTAACCGACTTGCCTAGTTAAATAAAGGTTCAATTAAAAAAAAAAAAATAGGTAGATGTGGTCTCGCAACTTTCCTGGCGTGAACGGTAGGGGCTTGGTGTGTTTGGATATCCTAGAGGAAGAGGCGAAGCGAGAGAATTCACTCTCACAAAAAATCTGTCCAAAATAAGGCCAAAGCTTTTCTATGGGCTTGCTTTGGACCTAAGCTTGTCCCCTGCCTTCCCGCCTTTGGGACACCGACTCCCATTGTCAGGGCGGAGACGTGCATCTCCTCATTATATACAGATCTCTGGTGTAAATGGGAAGGTGTACACGGCACAGAGACCCGACGGAGACGAGACCAAAAATACAACATGACAACAAGCCGACATAAACGCTCATAAAAATGAAAAATAACAAAACCTTGCGATACAGGCATATGGAATATAGCGCAAAAACAAATTCATATTCATTCGATATGTTTACTCCAGTACTGCAGGTGGCGCTAACTCAGTAGCGTCAACGGACTTCAGTTCAGGCAAAGTGGGTGATTGAGAGACAGCATTTCAAGGTCGCTCTACTGTTTTGAAGCTGAATGTGTAGTAGAATTTCAACACATTCAGTTTCTATCTTTATCTATAATTGTTAATATGGTGTGAAATTGGAAATCCTGTTGTTTTTTGAGTGAAATAATACAGTGAAGACAAGGTTATTCAGGAAAATAGTACATAGTGCTGCCTGAAACATACTGCAACCTTGTACTACATGTTTTTTTGAGTCATTTATGTCAATTCAGAAATCTACTATAGATTAAGTGCACTTACGTTGTGTAAATTTGTGCACTTGTGTCTAATGTGAATTAATGTTTTGTTGTGAATACTTAACTACCTGATCTGTTGAAATGAGATAATTGAACAAGAAAAAATATAATATATTTTTAGAGAATAAAGTGCCAGAACTGTCAAGAAAATAACTTTTGTGTCCGTGTCTCTTTATTACTACAGGCCGACTCAGATTAAGTCTGAGGTTTGTAACATCAACAGTGAGGACAAACCCAGCCTGTCACTCTCCTTCCACACTTAATCCAAACCTACAGTCACTGGGTCCTGATTGTGACAGTGGAGCCCAGTTTGCACTGCAGGATCCAGAGATGGCATCAGTGAAGCTGGAAGACTGCAGTCAAACACTGGAGCTGAATGTCAACATTAAAGATGAAGAAGAGGAGGAGAAGATTGGGAAATCTGTTTATCATGATAAAGGCAGGTTCTATCTTACTAAGTTATGACCCAGTCTATTGCTATTGTAAATTCTGTAATTCTGCCATCACATCCCTGAAGAACACCAGACTGTACAACAAAGCTTGTGTTGTTCTTTCCAACACCAGTATTGTCAGCATTTGTTTTATTCACTTGGCTACCTGGAGTGATCAGAGTGTAGATTAAAGAAGTGAAGTAGACAAACTGCCAGTGTTTTAAAGTTCTATGAAATGAGTCTGTGTAGTTACTAACCCTTGTGATAGTGAGTGGAGGATGATATGAAATGAGTCTGTGTAGTTACTAACCCTTGTGATAGTGAGTGGAGGATGATATGGGTCTGAATTTTCACTCTTTTTTTGGAATCAGCTTGTTGTCCACTTTTAGAATGGTTGTATTCTCCTTTTGTATTGGACAGTACAGAGCCTTCAGAAAGAATTCATACCCCTTGACTTATTCCACATTTTATGTTGCAGCCTAAATTCAAAATGGATTAAATTGATATTTAATATACCCAATACCCCATAATGACATACATAATGTATTTAGAAATGTTTGCAAATTTATACAAATTGAAGTGCAGAAATATCTCATTTACATAAATATTCACACCCCCGAGTCAATAATTTGTAGAAACACCATTGGCAGCGATTACAGCTGTGAGTCTTTCTGGGTAAATCTCTAAGAATTTTACACACCTGGATGGTACAATGTTGTACAAATTCTTTAAGCTCTGTCAAGTTGGTTGTTGATCATGGCGAGACATCGATCTTCATGTCTTGCCATAGATTTGCTGATTTAAGTCAAAACTGTAACTAGGCCACTCAAGAACATTCAATATTGTCTTGGTAAGTAACTCCAGTGTATATTTGGCCTTGTTTTTTAGGTTATTGCCCTTCTGAAAGGTGAATTTGTTTCCCAGTGTCTGGTGGAAAGCAGACTGAACCAGCTTTTCCTCTAGGAGTTTGCCAGTGCTTAGCTCTATTCCGTTTCTTTTTATCCCCCCCAAAAAACGTTCAAGTCCTTGCTGATGACAAGCACACCCATAACATGATGCAGCTACCACCATGTGTAGAGTGGGACTCTTGATGTGTTGTGTTGGATTTGCCCCAAACATAACATTTTGTATTCAGGATATGAATATGGTTGCATCACTGCCTGGTATGGCAACTTCTCGGGCCTCCGACCGCAAGGCACTACAGAGGGTAGTGCGAACGGCCCAGTACATCACTGGGGCCAAGCTACCTGCCATCCAGGACCTCTATACCAGGCGGTGTCAGAGAAGGCCTTAAAAATTGTCAGACTCCAGCAACCCTAGTCATAGACGGTTCTCTCTGCTACCTCACTGCAAGCAGTACCAGAGCGCCAAGTCTAGGTCCAAAGTGGCTTCTTAACAGCTTCTACCCCCAAGTCATAAGACTCCTGAACAGCTGATCAAATGGCGACCCAGACTATTTGCATTGCGCCCCCCCCTTATTTTACACTGCTACTACTCTCTGTTATCATCTATGCAGAGTCACTTTAATAACTCTACCGTGACCATATTACCTCAACTAACCGGTTCCCCTGCACATGTTATTTTACTGCTGCTCTTTAATTACTTGTTACTTTTATTTCTTACTCTTATCTGTATTTTTTTTAAACTGCATTGTTGGTTAGGGGCTTGTAAGTGGGCATTTCACTATAAGGTCTACTTACACCTGTTGTATTCGGCGCGCATGTGACTAATAAAATTTGATTTGAAGTGAATTCTTTTTGACAGTTTTTTTTTGCAGTTTACTTTAGTGCCTTAATTCAAACAGGATGCATGTTTTGGAATATTTTTATTCTGTACAGCTTTGCTTCTTTTCACTCTGTTATTGATGTTAGTATTGTGGAGTAAATACAATGTTGTTGATCCATCCTCAGTCTAACTGTTTTAAAGTCACCATTGGCCTCATGGTGAAAACCCTGAGCGGTTTCCCTCCTCTCCGGCAACTGAGTTAGGAAGGACGCCTGTATCTTTGTAGTGAATTTAGTAGTGAATATCTTTGTAGTTAATTTAATAACTACACCACGCTCAAAGGGATAGTCAATGTCTTTTATAAAATGTTTTACCCATCTACTAATAGGTGCCCTTCCTTGTGAGGCATTAGAAAATGTCCCTGGTCTTTATGGTTGAATCTGTGTTTGAAATTCACTACTTGACTGAGGGACATTTACAGATAATTGTATTTGTGGGTTACAGAGGTGAGGTAGTCATTCAGAAATCATGATAACCATTATTATTGCACACAGAGTGAGACCATGTGACTTGTTAAGCTTGCCATAACAAAGGGGTTGAATACTTATTGACTCAACGTTATGGGGTACTCCACTGGCTTTATGGGGTACTCCACTGGCGTTATGGGGTACTCCACTGGCGTTATGGGGTACTCCACTGGCGTTATGGGGGTATTCCACTGGCGATATGGGGGTATTCCACTGGCGTTATGGGGTACTCCACTGGCGTTATGGGGTGTTCCACTGGCGTTATGGGGTACTCCACTGGCGTTATGGGGTACTCCACTGGCGTTATGGGGGTATTCCACTGGCGTTATGGGGGTATTCCACTGGCGTTATGGGGTACTCCACTGGCGTTATGGGGTGTTCCACTGGCGTTATGGGGTACTCCACTGGCGTTATGGGGTGTTCCACTGGCGTTATGGGGTATTCCACTGGTGTTATGGGGTACTCCACTGACGTTATGGGGTACTCCACTGGCGTTATGGGGTACTCCACTGGCGTTATGGGGTACTCCACTGGCGTTATGGGGTACTCCACTGGCGTTATGGGGTACTCCACTGGCGTTATGGGGTACTCCACTGGTGTTATGGGGTACTCCACTGGCGTTGTGGGGTACTCCACTGGCGTTATGGGGTACTCCACTGGCGTTATGGGGTACTCCACTGGCGTTATGGGGTACTCCACTGGCGTTATGGGGTACTCCACTGGCGTTATGGGGGTATTCCACTGGCGTTATGGGGGTATTCCACTGGCGTTATGGGGTACTCCACTGGCGTTATGGGGTGTTCCACTGGCGTTATGGGGTACTCCACTGGCGTTATGGGGGTATTCCACTGGCGTTATGGGGGTATTCCACTGGCGTTATGGGGGTATTCCACTGGCGTTATGGGGGTATTCCACTGGCGTTATGGGGGTATTCCACTGGCGTTATGGGGTATTCCACTGGTGTTATGGGGTAAAGACTAAACAGTTTACAGGCCTGCCATATATAACACTTTCTGGCCAACTGGTGGTTTAGTTCCATCTGTCCTCCAACTGTTGGTTTAGAATCTACAGATGTGGTTTTCATATTCAGATGGTAAATAGTCATAGTAGAATTCATGTTGATGCAACAATATCCAATATCTAGTCATGTATCCATTCCCTTGCATGTGTGTGGTATTGTCTCACCAGTGGAGTACCCCATAACGTCAGTGGAGTACCCCATAACGCCAGTGGAGTACCCCATAACGTCAGTGGAGTACCCCATAACGTCAGTGGAGTACCCCATAACGTCAGTGGAGTACCCTATCTGATACAATCTCAATTTAATCCATTTTAAATTCAGGTTGAAACACAACACAATGTAGAAAAGGTCAAGGGGTGTGAATACTTTCTGAACACACTGTATATGAAGTCATATGTATATCCCACTGACTGGTTCTTCTGATGTTGTTCACACAGGAGACCATGTTGAGACATTCTCTACATCCAGAGAGCAACAGCAGGAAGGTCACAGAGCTAAGAGGTCTCACCACCTCCCACATTGTGAGGAGATTTTCCCAATTCTATCAAAGCTAAAAATGCAAAGAGGAGAGAATCTGTATTCCTGTACTGGCTGTGAGAAGAGCTTCACAACATCAAGGGCTCTGACAGTTCATCAGAAAGAGCACACTGGAGGAAAGTCTTACTCCTGCACTGACTGTGGGAAATGCTTCAATAGATCATCTAAATTAACCATTCATCAGAGAGTGCACACAGGAGAGAAGCCTTACTCCTGCTCCGATTGTGGATCGAGTTTCTCCCAATATGGCCACTTAAAATCACACCAACGTATACACACCGGAGAGAAGCCATACTTCTGCGCTGACTGTGGGAATAGCTTCACAACATCGAGGGCTCTGACAATTCATCAGAGAGTGCACACTGGAGAGAAGCCTTATTTCTGCTCTGATTGTGGAAAGAGTTTCTCCCGATTGGACACCTTAAAAAATCACCAATTAATACATCAAGGACAGAAGCCTTACTCCTGCTCTGACTGTGGGAAATGCTTCATTAAATCAGCTAAATTAACCATTCATCAGAGAGTGCACACTGGAGAGAAGCCTTACACCTGCTCTGACTGTGGAGAGAGTTTCTCCCGATTGGATGCCTTAAAAAGTCACCAACTAATACATAAAGGACAGAAACCTTACGTCTGCTCTGACTGTGGGAAGAGTTTCTCTCAACTGGGCAACTTAAAAACCCACCAACGTATACACTCAGGGGAGAAGCCATTCTCCTGTTCTGACTGTGGGAAGGGATTCTCAGTATCGGGCAACCTAAAAACTCACCAACGTATACATAAAGGAGAGAAGCCATTCTCCTGCTCTGATTGTGGGAAGAGTTTCTCCATGTCAGGCAACTTAAAAACCCACCTACGTATCCATAAAGGAGAGAAGCCCTACTCCTGTTCTGACTGTGGGAAAGGCTTCAAAACATCAGCAGAGGTAAATGTTCATTGGAGAACACACACAGGAGAGAAGCCTTACCACTGTGACTGTGGGAAAAGTTTCTCCAGGTTGAATACCTTAAAAACCCACCAACGTATACACACAGGCGAAAAGCCATTCTCCTGCTCTGTCTGTGGGAAGAGTTTCTCTGTATCATGCAACCTAAAAACCCACCAACGTACACACACAGGAGAGAAGCCATTCTCCTGCTCCGACTGTGGGAAGAGTTTCTCCATATCGGGCAACCTAAAAACCCACCATTGTATACATAAAGGAGAGAAGCCTTACTCCTGCACTGCTCGTGGTAAATGCTGAAGTAAACGTTCATTGCAGAACACACAGGAGAGAAGCCTTACCACTGTGACTGTGGACAAGAGTTTCTCCAGATTGAATACCTTAAAAACACACCAACATATACATAAAGGAGAGAAGCATCATCAGTTCTCTCAGACCAGCGGAGATTAAAGTCACTCCATCACTTAATTCTCATCTCATAAAGGAAGTGGTAACAAACAGTTCATTTGATCAAAAGAAGAAAGTGTAGCACACTGTTGTTTCTCACTGTGCAGTGGAAGAGGAGCGTTTTCTACAACGTTAGCCTCTACTTTACCGATCAGTGTGTTTTGTTAGCTTCTACTGTAGAGATATTGAGATCACCATGGATTTGCCCTTAGGGTTGAATACCTTCTGAGGTGTCTCTCATTGAAACAATAAAGTCTGAGGGTTGACTGGGTGGTACTGCTTTCATCTAAAGTTTTCTGTGGGAATGAGTTAGTAGACACAACATGTATCAGATAGAGATCATCACATCATCAGTTTTCACCATAAATTTGGCTGGATTATTTCTTGCTACTAAATTACTATTTGTTTAATGATACACAGGCTATGAAATGACTACATGTTTATTAAGTTGTTTTTTTAACAAACTACATTTGTTATTTTAGTCATTGATGATGAACATGTTTGGATAACTGCATTGATCTGCCAATACATTATGTAGGTGTATTTGTGTTGGTCAATCTCTTCTCTTTTGTATTATTCTTGTGTACAGCTGGCTGGAGTGTTTACGGACATATGGGGGGTAGAAGCTGTTAAGGAGCCTTTTTGATCCGTTACCGCTTGCCGTGCGGTAGCAGAGAGAACAGTCTATGACCTGGGGGATTGGAGTCGTTGACAATTTTTGGGGCTTTCCTCTGACACCGCCTAGTATATAGGTCCTGCTTGGTCCTAGTGGTTTACTGGGCCGTACGCACTACCCTCTGTAGCGCCTTACGGTCAGATGCCGAACAGTTGCCATACCAGGCAGAGATGCAACTGGTCAAGATGCTCTTGATGGTGCAGCTGTAGATCTTTTTCAGAATCTGGGGACCCATACCAAATCTTTTCAGTCTCCTGAGAAGACTGAAATATACTAATTCCTTATCCATGTCTGCATTTCTGAACTAAATCATATCAAAACCATTCAATTGTACAACATGTCCTGTTATCTTTGTAACAAAATTATGCATGTTAATTAAAACAATTATACTATAAATACAGGCAAAATAAACATCCACAGAAATCCCAATTATACTCATTATTCAGCTTGAATCTTTCCAAAACATGTTTCGCGGGATAAATGCTTTATAAAAATCAATAAACATACGAAAACTATCATCAAGGATGAGGTCATTATAGTCAATCATATCTAAGATCAACCTGAGATTATTACTAATGTGTTGACCATGCAGAAAACCAGATTGTTCTTCATCAGTGATAAGATGTAAACCTTGCTTTAAACTACCAACTACAAGGGCAAATTACTTTCCATCCCAGAATGGAACAAAAAGGGCTGAAAATTGGTGTGTGGAAAATGATTCTGATGAATCGTTGCTTGTTGGACAACGTTTTTTAGGAAAAGGATGTTCATTTGGGAAACCCTTTAGAAGGCACGAGGACGGTGAAGAAGGCGCGGTGAAGAAGGCACGGGAACGATGAAGAAGTCACGAGGACGATGAAGTCGGCACGGGGATGGTGAAGAAGGCACGGGGACGATGAAGAAGTCACGAGGACGATGAAGTCGGCACGGGGACGGTGAAGAAGGCACGGGGACGATGAAGAAGTCACGAGTACGATGAAGTCGGCACGGGGACAGTGAAGAAGGCGGTGAAGAAGGCACGGGGACAGTGAAGAAGGCGCGGGGACAGTGAAGAAGGCGGTGAAGAAGGCACGGGGACGGTGAAGAAGGCGCGGTGACGGTGAAGAAGGCGCGGTGACGGTGAAGAAGGCACGGTGAAGAAGGCGCGGTGACGGTGAAGAAGGCGCGGGGACGGTGAAGAAGGCGCGGGGACGATGAAGGAGGCACGGGGACGGTGAAGAAGGCACGGTGACGGTGAAGAAGGCACGGGGAACGGTGAAGAAGGCACGGGGACGGTGAAGAAGGCACGAGGACGGTGAAGAAGGCACAGGGACGGTGAAGAAGGCACAGGGACGGTGAAGAAGGCACGGGGACAGTGAAGAAGGCACGGGGACAGTGAAGAAGGCACGGGGACAGTGACGAAGGCACAGGGACGGTGAAGAAGGCACAGGGACGGTGAAGATAGCCCGAGGACGGTGAAGAAGGCACGGGGACGATGAAGAAGGCGCAGGGACGGTGAAGAAGGCACGGTGAAGAACGCACGGGGCGCGGTGAAGAAGGCACGGGGACGGTGAAGAAGGCACGGTGAAGAAGGCACGGTGACGGTGAAGAAGGCACGGTGACGGTGAAGAAGGCACGAGGACGGTGAAGAAGGCACGAGGACGGTGAAGAAGGCACGGGGACAGTGAAGAAGGCGCGGGGACGGTGAAGAAGGCACGGTGAAGAACGCACGGGGCGCGGTGAAGAAGGCATGGGGACGGTGAAGAAGTCACGGTGACGGTGAAGAAGGCACGGTGACGGTGAAGAAGGCACGAGGACGGTGAAGAAGGCACGGGGACAGTGAAGAAGGCACGGGGACAGTGAAGAAGGCACGGGGAGAAGTGGATGCAGTCTAAGTAACCAGGAGTGGTATGGTGTTGATATCGTGTAGTCATAGTAACCAGGAGTGGTATGGTGTTGATAGCGTGTAGTCATAGTAACCAGGAGTGGTATGGTGTTGATATCGTGTAGTCATAGTAACCAGGAGTGGTATGGTGTTGATATCGTGTAGTCATAGTAACCAGGAGTGGTATGGTGTTGATATCGTGTAGTCATAGTAACCAGGAGTGGTATGGTGTTGATATTGTGTAGTCATAGTAACCAGGAGTGGTATGGTGTTGATATCGTGTGTATCTAAAGAGCAAAATGAGCGTGCATTGTGGATCACGAAGCTAACGCATGAAGTGGACAGCTTTGATTTTCAGAGCAGGGCACCGGTAAAAGCTGTTTTGCTGAGTGTGTACTGCTGTATGGAGAGTGGTGAATAGAAGCAAAGTTTATCTATAGTATTGATGTTTTGCTGAGTGTGTACCGCAGTATGGAGAGTGGTGAATAGAAGCAAAGTTTATCTGTAGTATTGATGTTTTGCTGAGTGTTGCCTTGTTGTCATGGAAATTCTAACGAGAAAGGAGAGAGACTAGATTCTTCAAACAACCTGAATTTTAATTAAGATTTGCAAAACTGAGACTGGTCAAACATCACCTCAATGGTGTATGGTTGAGAGCCCAGTGATACAAAGATAAGTTATTTTATAGTACATGCATAAACGCCCTTTGCACAACATTCTACCCAATAATCATAAGTGCAGAGCGAAGAGTCGTTCTCCTTTTCTCTAGGCCCTAGCCAACAGGACACATGCCAGGGCCCCCCAGCTCATTATGCTGAGTCATGTTGACTATGTTACTTTGTTCGTCTCAACAATAGGATGCATTATTATGGGGTCAATTTCACGTCATATTGAATTCAAAATAAAATAAATTGTGAACATTAAAAATAAAGTTGAGAATGTAAACATATTTTCGAGGACAGGTGAAATAATGGATGTTAAAATCAAAAACCAGTCAATTCAAATATTTTTAAAAAGAATTTGTCTTATGTCTTATTTTTGTTTACAATTCTATACATTTTGCTTTCAATTGATTGGTTTTTGATTTAAACATCTATTATTTCACCCGTCCTCAAAAATATGTTTACATTCTCAACTTTATTTTTATGTTCACAGATGATTTTGAATTCAATACATATGGCGTGAAATTGACCCCATACATTATCATGGTTGCAAGCTATATTGGCGCTGCATCTAGACGTTAAGGAGAAAGAGGTACAGAGAATATTTAGGAGAAAGAGGTACAGAGAATATTTAGGAGAAAGAGGAACAGAGATTATGTAGGAGAAAGAGGTACAGAGAATATTTAGGAGAAAGAGGTACAGATAATATTTAGGAGAAAGAGGTACAGAGAATATTTAGGAGAGAGGTACAGAGAATATTTAGGAGAAAGAGGTACAGAGAATATTTAGGAGAAAGAGGTACAGAGAATATTTAGGAGAAAGAGGTACAGAGAATATTTAGGAGAAAGAGGTACAGAGAATATTTAGGAGAAAGAGGAACAGAGAATATTTAGGAGAAAGAGGAACAGAGAATATTTAGGAGAAAGAGGAACAGAGAATATTTAGGAGAAAGAGGAACGGAGCCTTCGTCCTAAGAGGAAGCCACAGAGAAACTTGTGAAGTCTGCAGTGCTCGTTCTCTTATGGTCATAGGTCTGTCTTCCCACACACACAAGTTCATTAATGCAGTAGTTTAAGCATTTAATCACAAACAAACCTTAATTCCTAATACTCTTAATTTCTGTCACCACACTCTGTAAAGCTGGGATATATCAGTTACGTAGTAAGAGCGTTCATGTAAAACCTGATGCAATGCAAGAAGTCTAAAAAGTGTAAAGTGTTTGCAGACAGAAGGAATATGTTATTGAAGAGTCTGAATGTAAAATGTTTCAACTGTGGTGGGGGTCCTATTCCTGAATTCCCAGAGTGCCCTGTTAGGGTGAAAGAGGTTGAGGGGTCAAGGATCAGGGCATTACAGCAAATCGTCAATGTGGAGACGGTGAAGAGAGTTGAAGGGGGAAAAGGCCACAGTTTTGAAGAAAATCGCAACCAGTTGCAAATATTGTACGTCAATCAAGTGATCTGGATACACTTATTGTGAAGAAGATGGATTTTGTAGCATTTATAGCCACAGTTATTAATTGTACTGCACAAGAAATCCAGTAAGATGGACATCCTTATATCTGCATTTGAGGAGTTTTTGGGCCTCCAAGACCTCACTGCAACAGAAAAGCAGGCTGATTCAGTCTAATTTGAATGTTGATAGTTTGTATGGATTCGTATTTAAAGTAATATATATATATTTATTACCCACCTGTAGTGTAGGTGGCAGAATGCCATTATACCAAAAATAAGATGTCGCCAAAGGGTTTTATATCCAAGATAAACTACAGCCTTCCAACGGGACCAGATGAGTCATAGTGTGCAGAATAAGCAAGGAGCTGGGCAGAGCCAAGCACGAGCTAGCAAGATCCTATTGGCGCATTCTAGCATTCATCTGCATATTTCGTTCGGTAACGCCTCCTCTTTGAAGTGCACTTGTGCAATAACTCAATTCGCCTTTGCACGCCTTATAAACGACGCGATTGTTAACTTTTGCAAGGGTGAAGTCTACTAACCTTATTCTACTATGTTCATAAGCATTTTAGTTTTGGGAACAAAAAACTGTATTGACATCAGATGTTTCTTCGATGAGAAAATGCTAAATGTCGGCCCAAATCCATCTCTTTCCATCTTCTCCCACTGCCAGCCAGAGTGTAAACTCCAAGCGGATGCTTCACATTTTATACATCCGGTGAAATATCTGTCTCATTGTTCTATCTGTGATGTCGCTGTTGAACTGTGGTAGTGTAAGGAACAGGAAGTAAAAACAACAACAAAGAAAGCCGCAGAACTGTGCTGTCGAAACGATATGTATTACTACAGGTATGTAATAGCACGTTTAAACCTAATTTCGAAAGAATATGTCATAACATATCAGGTAACAAATCCGTATACTATCAAAAAAAACAGCACATAAAACCTTTCATGTGCTGTTTTTTTCCCTCGTTAAACCGAATGAGTGAAGAACGCGACAAAAGTTATTTTACAAGTCACATAGCTAGAGACCTTGGTTTGTCTAAGTGAATGTACATTTCAGCAAGGTCATTTCATAAATAATCCATTTATTTGACATTTTCTAAATTAGTGATGCGAGCTGCTAAAATGGCGGCGCCAACAACTGCGTCACCAGACTTCAGTACAGGCAGTGCGGATGCGTCAGAGACAGAGAGTAGATGAGCGCTCGGAAATCCCGCTCACTGCTCCGGTGTTCCACGTTCTTTCCAAAGGCTCGGCTAAAAACTGCATTTAGTTTACAGGAAAGAAAATTGCCGCTCCATTCATTAAAATCACAATGTAACCAACACCCATCTATTTTTGTGACTACACGGACTTACCATTTTGGTTTTGAAGTATTGAAACCAAGCCATTTGATTTGAATTAAACGTTTTTAATAAACATGAAAAGGTGAATGTAAGAAGCCTCATTTCAAATAGGCTACCTGTCATATTAAACAGCATATAACACTATAAATAGGCTACCTGTCATATTAAACAGCATATAACACTATAAATAGGCTACCTGTCCTATTAAACAGCATATAACACTATAAATAGGCTACCTGTCATATTAAACAGCATATAACACTATAAATAGGCTACCTGTCATATTAAACAGCATATAACACTATAAATAGGCTACCTGTCATATTAAACAGCATATACCACTATAAATAGGCTACCTGTCCTATTAAACAGCATATACCACTATAAATAGGCTACCTGTCCTATTAAACAGCATATAACACTATAACTAGGCTACCTGTCCTATTAAACAGCATATAACACTATAAATAGGCTACCTGTCCTATTAAACAGCATATACCACTATAAATAGGCTACCTGTCATATTAAACAGCATATACCACTATAAATAGGCCAGGTGCCAGACAGGGAGCCTAAGAAGGAAATTAATAATTTAGGTTATTATTTCAATTAAGTATTTCAAGGCTATAGCCAAAAAATAAATACATTGTGAAGCGAGCGCGACTAGGGTTGCCAACTTTCTCACTACCAAATGAGGTACAAAAGGTGGCGTGCACGGTGACACGGCGTGGGTATGGTGTTATGGGAATGAATATACAGTGTATTCAATTGGAAAGGCATTATGAGCTGGGCAAGTAGCTTTCAGAATGCGATTGTTGTCACTGCTCAATAACTGGTAAACGGAGTGGTGTTTTCCATTATCTGCTGCATCGGCTGTGATGTCTAATATCCTGTTCATGCTTTTCCAGACAGTTCATCAGAGCTTGATGTTTGCCATTTGCAGTTTCATCACTGTCTTCATTGAAAGTCAAGAAACGTGCACTGCACCATCAGACACAGAGAAATATCTCAGGCACACTGGAAATGTTTTTCTATTTCCCTTGTTTGAGGCATCACTGGCAACTGAGAAATACACGCTCACCTTCCGTAGGAGGCAGATCATCATTTTCCGCAGTAGACGTCACGAAGAATGCGCCGATATTGCTAGCACCTTTAGCTAGCGTGGCCTTCTAGTGCATTTCTGTGGATGCATGCCGAGTTAGGTCACTCTCCCCTCCATTGGCCAATTGAGAATTCCTGACGGCATAAAGTACAGAAAGCTTTCGTCGAGTCACCACTGACGGGCTTAACCCACGTCTTTGTTACGTCACATTGTTTGTTATTTCTTTTTTTTTTGCAGGTTTATCCATATTTCCTTGATATGCAAAACCGAGCGAACAACAACATAAATTACTTTACAGGAATTGGCGCGTTTATACGGGACAAGGGAGGTCCCGTATGGGACAAACAAATTTAGCCCAATATAAGGGACATCCCGGCTAATATGGGACAGTTGGCCACCCTAAGTGCGACACTAGACTGGTAGGGAGTCAGGGACTTTAAGCGCTCAGCATTTTAACAGCATTTAGTTGTATTAAATCAGTCTATAATAGCGGTAATATAGAATATACAGTGCATTCAGACCCCATGACTTTTCCCACATTTTATTACATTACAGTCTTGTTCTGAAATGGATTAAATAGTTTTTCCCCTTCATCAATCTGCACACAATACCCTATAATGACATCACAATACCCCATAATGACATCACAATACCCCATAATGACATCACAATACCCTATAATGACATCACAATACCCCATAATGACATCACAATACCCCATAATGACATCACAATACCCCATAATGACAAAGCAAAAACTGTTTTTTTTAGACATTTTTGTCAATTTATTAAAAAGTATGTGTGTGTGTGTGTGTATATATATATATATAGCATTTCCATATTCAGACCCTTTACTCAGTACTTTGTTGAAGCACCTTTGGCAGCGATTACAGCCTTGAGTCTTGTTGGGTATGAAGCTACAAGCTTGGCACACCTGTATTTGGGGAGTTTCTCCCATTCTTCTCTGCAGATCCTCTCAAGCTCTGTCAGGTTGGATGGTTAACGTCACTGCATAGCTATTTTCAGGTCTCTCCCAAGATGTTTGATCGGGTTCAAGTCCAGGCTCTAGCTTGGCCACTCAAGGACATTCAGAGACTTGTCCCGAAGCCACTCTTGTGTGGTCTTGGCTGTGTGTTTAGGGTCATTGTCCTGTTGGAAGGTGAACCTTCGCCCCAGTCTGAGGTATTGAGTATTCTGGAGCAGGTTTTCATCAAGGATCTCTCTGTACTTTGCTCTGTTCATCGTTCCCTCATTCCTGACTAGTCTCACAATCCCTGCCTCTGAAAAACATCCTCACAGCATGATGCTTCCACCAGATGTGACGCTTGGCATTCAGGCCAAAGAGTTCAATCTTGGTTTAATCAGACCAAAAAATCTTGTTCCTCATGGTATTCCTCAGAGTCCTTTAGGTGCCTTTTGGTAAACTCCAAGCAGTCTGTCATGTGGCTTTTACTGAGGAGTGGCTTCCATCTGGCTACTCTACCATAAAGGCCTGATTGTTGGAGTGCTGCAGAGTCGGTTGTCCTTCTGGAAAGTTCTCCCATCTCCACAGAGGAACTCTGGAGCTCTGTCAGAGTGACCATCGGGTTCTTGGTCACCTCCCTGACCAAGGCCCTTCGCCGCCGATTGCTAAGTTTGGCCGGGCGGCCAGCTCTAGGAATAGTCTTGGTGGTTCCAACTTCTTCCATTTAAAAATGATGGAGGCCGCTATTCTTGGGGACCTTCAATGCTTCAGAAATGTTGTTGGTACCCTTCCCCAGATTTGTGCCTCGACACAATCCTGTCTCGGAGCTCTATGGACAATTCCTTCGACCTCATGGCTTGGTTTTTGCTCTGACATGCACTGTCAACTGTGGGACCTTATATAGACAGGTGTGTGCCTTTCTATATCATGTTCAATCAATAGATTTTTACCACAGGTTGACAACAATCAAGTTGTAGAAACATCTCAAGGATGATCAGTGGAAACAGGATGTACCTGAGCTCAATGTCAAGTCTCATAGCAAAGGGTCTGAATACTTATGTAAAATGAGGTATTTCTATATATTTTTTTGAATATATTTGCTAAAATGTACAAATGTATAATGATTATGGGTTATTGTGATGTCATTCTGGGTTATTGTGATGTCATTCTGGGTTATTGTGATGTCATTCTGGGTTATTGTGATGTCATTCTGGGTTATTGTGATGTCATTATGGGTTATTGTGATGTCATTCTGGGTTATTGTGATGTCATTCTGGGTTATTGTGATGTCAGTGACTCAGTGACTTTGAATTTATATTTAGAAACACCAGTTTGGCCAGAGTTTGTTTGCTTCTGGTTCACGTGATGGTGCCTGGAGAGCAGGCCAGCAGCGGAGAATATCCTCTCAGCACTTGCAGAGCCGCTGGGGATGGCAAACACCTTTTTTGGCCACTCTTTCCAGGCTGGGCAGGGATGCAGAGTTGTTGTTTTTCTTCCTATAGGTAGGCCTTAAAGTTTTTAGGCAAAATAACCCAAACCTAAATATAAAGCTCCTTGAAAGTGTGACTATGCCAGGCCTATTGGGCCTAATTCAATTATGGCCTATTGAATAGACAATATAACCAAAATGAAGGAAACTTCTAAGATATCTGATTTTTAGTTCATAAATACTTTGCTACAATAGCTACCCACCTCGTTCCTTTCATTTAGCATGTGCATGTAGTAAAGTACACCATCATGCTTTCAGGATATGTATTTTCAGATTCCACTATGGTTCTTTAGTTGTGGCCATTTACATCACAAGAAATGGCTCTTGGTCCTCATCTTTGTAAGTCACCTTGATTTTGCACCTGTGTATTTTTTTTAAATCAGTTTCTTTATGAAAATATTTAGCGAACTCCATGACTGTAACTAAAGCAAGGGGTTATAGCAGCACACAAGTAGACTACCAATACAAGCTGGGCCCTGAGCTCATGAAGTGAGCGCTGCTGGAGAGAGATTGGAGCGAGAAGGCTGACACTCCAGCCGGTGGGCATCTTGCTCCGTGCCCCAGTCAGAATGAGCTTGCTCTTACTCTGATCAGAGAGTGAGAGACAATTTCACGGTCGCACTCCAGTTGTGAAGCTTAATGTAATGATTATCAGTTTTCTACATGTGTACTAATATTCAGACACATTCAGTTGTTTCTGATCTATACTTGTTAATATGGTGTGAATGGGAAATACAATGTGTGTGACTGAAATAATAGTTAAGACCAGGTTATTGTAAAATAGCACATAGTGCTGCTTAAAACATACTAACTTTGTACTAAATGGGCTTTGTCATTTATTTGAAATCAGGATATCTACTGTAGGTTAAGTGGACTTACGTTGTGTCATTTTAAAGTGTGTACTTTGTGTCTAATGTGAAATAATGAATGTTTTGTTCTCAATGCTTAGGTACCTGATCTATTGAAGTGAGAATTGAACAAGAAGAAATAATCATGTATTTTTAGAGAATAAAGAAAGTGCCAGAACTGTCAAGAAAATAACTTTTTGTGTCTTTTTCTCAATGTTACTACAGGACGACTAGAATTAAGTCTGAGGCCGGTAACATCAACAGTGAGGACAAACCCAGCCTGCCTCTCTCCTTCCACACTGAGTAGAAACCTACAGTCACTGGGTCCTGATTGTGACAGTGGAGCCCAGTTTGCACTGCAGGATCCAGAGATGACATCAGTGAAGCTGGAAGACTGCAGTCAAACACTGGAGCTGAATGTCAACATTAAAGATGAAGAAGAGGAGGAGAAGATTGAGGAATCTGTTTATGATGGTAAGAGCAGGTTCTATCTAACTAAATGTATGTTGTTCATTCCAACTTCCCACTGTGTATGAAAAGTTACAGTAGAACTGTTTCAATGAGAAGGTAGATGTTATTTCATGCTACTGAGACTTGCCTGGTTTGACACCAGTAAAGGGAACGTTTTATTCACTGGTCTATCTGGAGTGATCAGAGAATAGACTAAAGAAGGGAAGTTGACAAACTGCCAGTGTTTTAAAGTTCTATGAAATAAGTCTGTGTAGTTACTAACCCTTATGATAGTGAGTGGAGGATTATATGAAATTAGTCTGTGTAGTTACTAACCCTTGTGATAGTGAGTGGAGGATTATATGAAATTAGTCTGTGTAGTTACTAACCCTTATGATAGTGAGTGGAGGATTATATGAAATTAGTCTGTGTAGTTACTAACCCTTGTGATAGTGAGTGGAGGATGATATGAAATGAGTCTGTGTAGTTACTAACCCTTGTGATAGTGAGTGGAGGATGATATGAAATGAGTCTGTGTAGTTACTAACCCTTGTGATAGTGAGTGGAGGATGATATGAAATTAGTCTGTAGTTACTAACCCTTGTGATAGTGATTGGAGGATGATATGAAATGAGTCTGTAGTTACTAACCCTTGTGATAGTGAGTGGAGGATGACACGCCCCTTTTTAGCTTTCATCTCTTAACCCACTTTTAGAATAGTTTTATTCCCCTGTATTGTTCAGCCTACTGATATGAATACATATGTTACCAGATATAGGCAGAAGAGGACCGGCCACCCCTTTGAGCCTGGTTCCTCTCTGTTTCTTTCTAGGTTCCTGACTTCTAGGGAGTTTTCCCTAGCTGCTGTGCTTCTACATCTGCATTGCTTGCTCTTTGGGTTTTTAGGCTGGGTTTTTGTAAACCACTTTCTGACAACTGCAGATGTAAAAAGGGATTCATAATATACATTTGATTGATATGTATATCACACCAACTGACTGGTTGTTCTGATGTTCTTCACACAGGAGACCACGTTGAGACATTCTCTACATCCAGAGAGCAACAGCAGGAAGATCACAGAGCTAAGAGGTCTCACCACTGCCCACATTGTGAGGAGATTTTCCCATTTCTATCAAAGCTAAAAATACACCTAAAAATACACACTGGAGAGAATCCGTATTCCTGTACTGACTGTGGGAAGACTTTCTCCCGATTGGATACCTTAAAAACGCATGAACATATACATACAGGAAATGATCCGTATTCCTGTACTGACTGTGGGAAGACTTTCTCCCGATTGGATACCTTAAAAACACATGAACGTATACATACAGGAAAGAATCCGTATTCCTGTACTGACTGTGGGAAGAGCTTCACATCATCAGGAACTCTGGCAATTCATCAGAGAGTGCACACTGGAGTGAAGCCTTACTCCTGCCCTGACTGTGGGAAGAGGTTCTCTCAACAGATCCATTTACAAAAACACCAACATATTCATACTGGAGAGAAGCCTTACTGCTGCTCTGACTGTGGGAAGAGTTTCTCTCAACAGAACCACTTAAAATGTCACCAGCGAATACATACAGGCGAGAAGCCTTACTCCTGCCCTGACTGTGGGAAGAGTTTCATCCGATTGGATATTTTAAAATGCCACCAGCGAATACATACAGGAGAGAAGCCTTATTGCTGCTCTGAGTGTGGGAAGAGTTTCTCCCAACTGGGTAACTTAAAAACACACCAACTTATACATAAAGGAGAAAAGCCTTACTCCTGCTCTGACTGTGGGAAGTGCTTCACAACATCAACTGATGTAAAAGTTCATAAAAGAGCACACACAGGAGAGAAGCCTTACTACTGCTCTGACTGTGGGAAGAGTTTCTCCAGATTGTATACCTTAACAACACACCAACGTATACATAAAGGAGAGAAGCCTCATCAGTTCTCCCAGACCAGCTAAAATTAAAGTCATTACATCACCTAATTCTCCAGAAATCATAGTATACTCTATTGTGTTCCTGTTGTTTCTCACTGTGAGAAAAGGGAGCGTTATAGAATCTTAGCCTCTCTCTACTTTACTGATCAGTGAGCATCTTGTCAGTTTTGGTGTGTTTTGTTAGCTTCTACTGTAAAGATATTGAGATGACCTTGGATTTGCCCTTAGGGTTGAATATCCTCTGTGAGGATGGTTGACTGGGTGGTGCTGCTTCCCTCTGCAGTTTTCTGTGGGAATGAGCTGGTAGAGGAACATTGTCATTGATGATGAATATGTTTAGATAGCTGCAACTTAATTGATCTGCCGATTAAAAAAATAAAATAATAATAATAATAATAATAAATACAAAAATATTTTTAAAAATACATACAATTGTACATGAATGTGTACTGGTCAAACTCTTTTCTTTTAAAGTTAGTTATTTCATATTAGATCAGACAGTATGAATGGTTCTTATGGTTGTATTCAGTTCTTCATATTAGATCAGACAGTATGAATGGTTCTTATGGTTGTATTCAGTTCTTCATATTAGATCTGACAGTATGAATGGTTCTTATGGTTGTGTTCAGTTCTTCATATTAGATCTGACAGTATGAATGGTTCTTATGGTTGTGTTCAGTTCTTCATATTAGATCTGACAGTATGAATGGTTCTTATGGACTGAGTGCCTGGAGTGTTTTGGTATGACTACAATCAGGAGTTCTCTCTGACCCTGTGATGTCACCAGGACAGAACCACATGTCTCTATTACACTCCAGCCCAGAATGTGGCAGTGATGTACAGTTAATGCTGGTTTGCACACTACCAACAAACATCATAGAAGAAGAATGTATACTTAGTGACCACACCCGTTCCCCATGCTGCAAAACAATGAGTGTGCATTCAGTGACCACACACAATGAAACATTTTGTAAGTACATTTATTTTAACAACATCAGGTTTTTTGTTAATTGTTTCTAGTGATGGGGAATCAAAGTTTCCTGAATCATTGAGGTCTTCCAGCCAATTGTGTTGAAAATAGGGTGAGGCACATGGGCTACTGACATCTTACTACACAACATACACTTAGTATTACTTTCTTAGCTACAGTATACACATCTCCCTGGCATATTACATCATTTATGCAGCAGCATTCAATACATTTTTGGACTCACCTTGTTGTGCCGTGTTCACTTGAACAGGAAGGTGACGTGGCGGTCCTTCTTGTGCGCTCTAGAAAGAGGCCCGAGTTCCCAACTTGGAATTCCGACCGTTCAAAATGTTTTTTTTTCTGTATTTTCACCAGTTGGAGCTAGTTTTGTCCAAGTTCCCAGTTGTCTTGAACTCACTGAAGTCTGAGATTTCCCAGTTCTGACTTTCCAGTTGTTTTGAACGCAACAGAAGTCATGCTGGATTGACATTATGGTCAATGTATTCACACTTTTCTGGCCCCTGGCGTTACCTCCTTTTTTGTGATATCCAATTGGTAGTTATGATTTTTTCTCATTGCTGCAACTCCCCTACGGACTTGGCAAAGGTCGAGAGCCAAACCACACTGCTCGTTTAACCCAAGAGCCTAGCCGCACCAATGTGTCGGAGGAAACACTGTTGAACTGATGACCAGAGTCAGCTTGCAGTCGCCCCGGCCCACCACAAGGAGTCGCTGGAGCACCATGAGACAAGGACATCCCTGCCGGCCAAACCCTCCCTAACCTGGACGATGCTGGAGCAATTGTGCGCCTCCTCATGGGTCATGTGATACATGACTATCTTACAAACTAATGTAATAGTATTTATTCAACCTTTAAACAAATAAAACATCCATGGACATATTTTGGGGTGACTGTAACTATAATGTTTTTATGTAATCAGAGACGGTGTGCTTGCTCAGGACAGCAGGTTTCAGTTCTGTGAGATCTTCATAATTGTTGTAATAATCTGTCAGAACCTTATTGAACAGCGTTTACCACTTGCACCATGAACTATTAATGCAAACTCAACTAAAGCACTGTGAGAACACATTGTTGTTGGATAAATAAACTAAATATCTAACATTGTTTTCCCATTTGGACTTTGTTGTGCTTTTATATGGTTGAAAGTGCAGTGATAATAGTGGTGACGCTTCATTCAGGGCAGGTGGAACAGAGCCTGTTTTGAGCCCCACCTGTTTAGCTAAAAATAAATTATTATTATTTTGGCATTAATACGTGTCACATATCAGTTTGCAAACAATGTAAAAAAATATATTGAGTTAATAAAGCCACATACAAACATATATATATATATATATATATACATACATATAAAAATATATATATATACAGTGCCTTGCGAAAGTATTCGGCCCCCTTGAACTTTGCACACCTACTCATTCAAGGGTTTTCTTTATTTTTACTATTTTCTACATTGTAGAATAATAGTGAAGACATCAAAACTATGAAATAACACATATGGAATCATGTAGTAACCAAAAAAGTGTTAAACAAATCAAAATATATTTTATATTTGAGATTCTTCAAATAGCCACCCTTTGCCTTGATGACAGCTTTGCACACTCTTGGCATTCTCTCAACCAGCTTCATGAGTGGCTCTGGTGGCTGAGGTTCTTGATGATCTTCTTGGCCTTCCACAGAGATCATCTACAATACATATGTAATGGGTTGAAAACTTAAAGACACTTAAACAGACACCACTTTAGTTTTTTAAACCAAGGTTTATTTGTCTAGCTAATCGATCTCACGTTTATATTCTACATGGTTTAATAGTAGTTAGTCCATCAGTCCATTAATGTCGCACTACGGTAGTGGGAGTGGGGGGTGGGGGTGGGGGGGGGGGGGGGGGGGGGGGGGCAGGAAGTTCCGGGTTGGCGCCACCATTCTTCGGAATAAAGAAAAGGCCAGAACTGTGCTGTCCGTTTATCGTTATTTCTACAGGTATGTAATAGCACTAATATCGAAAGAACGTCATAACATGTTAAAAAAACAAATCCGTCAATGTATTGCCACGTTTGGGAAAGGTTTTGTGGTTATGTCAAACCGAGTGAGTGAAGAACGTGATAACAAATATTTTACAAGCACACAGCGTGGTGTCCAACTACACGTTTTCAATTGTGAGGCTTTCATTGTTCGTACTTAGCTCAGTGGGTTTCGCCTGGGGATGTTCAGTACAAAAACGTTTTGGAAAGTTGCAGATAGAAATCCCCTGAATAGAACTGACATGATTCCTTGGAATCAGAGGCCTGTTTGTTCTACATAATACATTTATATCTGGTCATGGCCAACGTCTCCCGTCTCCCCGCTTGTCCCTACGTATGTGAAGATAGCCACAATAACGATTAGCCACAATAGTGGAATTTGCGTTTCGCTCTCAATGAAAATGATGCAAACTGATTCAAATTAATGGAATCGTGTCATATTTGGACTAGAAACGCTAAACATGTGTGGAATGTAACTTAATTTAAAATGAATTACAATAATTCATTAATTTGAAAATAGACAGATCACAGCGTTTGAAATCCCACTGTGGATGTATTAGACGCATAATTGCATTGTGAACATTTTTATATGTACTTATGAAACTGGTTGGATTGTGCACCCATGAAACCGGTGATACCCACAGAATACAATTACCAAGAGTTAACACATATTAATGTCTTAGCTCTTATTGCAGGACTTTGACTGAATACTCACCTTCCCAGTCAGTCTATTACAGGGGTTCTCCAGTACTATTTGAGACATGACACATTTCCTAGGTGGCAAAGGTCCAGATGGATATTGTCATTTATTGGCGTTGTAACAAACCCCCAACTTGCAACCACAAAATCTTCACAACCCTCTTGTTGGCAGGTTTAAATGTAATAACACTCAATTCTATACATTTTGCGACGGGGCAACATTTTTTTTGCAACCAAAAAAGTATTATTATATATATTTTGGGTTCCGAGGTCCGTATTGACCCAGTCTGGATCCGGCCCGAGGTCCGTATTGACCCAGTCTGGATCCGGACCGTGGTCCGTATTGACCCCATTCTGGATCCGGACCGTGGTCCGTATTGACCCCATTCTGGATCCGGACCGAGGTCTGTATTGACCCAGTCTGGATCCGGACCGAGGTCCGTATTGACCCATTCTGGATCTGGACCGTGGTCCGTATTGACCCCATTCTGGATCTGGACCGTGGTCCGTATTGACCCCATTCTGGATCAGGACCGTGGTCTGTATTGACCCATTCTGGATCCGGACAGAGGTCCACCAGTTGAGTATGGAGGGTCTTTTGTTTGTGTTGGACATTCATATTGCACTCTACAGTCTTACCTATGGATTGTTCAGCCTACTCAGTGACACCCACAGAACACAACTATGTAGAGTTTACACAAATATTAGCATCTCGGCTCTATTGCAGGACTCTGAAACCTCTGTTGTCCGGGAGTTGAACCCTCTGTGTTAAACACATTGATTCTCATTGCAAATCAGCTCTGGATAACTCCTGATAAAGTTGGGTAGCTGATGGGCCTATTCAGAGCTTAAATAGACAACATGATTATTCACAGGAACCAGGACTAATAAAGCCAATGCAACTGACTGTTTTTACAAACGCTAGGCCTACCACATGGATGGACATTCATAAAATTCCATTGCAGGCCGATCCTAGGATACACCCCAGTAAACACAGACCGACGTCTTTTGGATGTCATTTTTTGACTTGGACGGCAGGAGAAATGTTCAAAAGCTAAAAAAAAAAATTGCGTTTGAGGATAGAAAGTGTTAAAAATATATATATAATAATAATGATGATTGTGGGATCATTTTGACGGTACGGGTTGCATCATTAAGGACAGCGGTTTTTATCAACACAAGATCGTTAAATGGAAACAACCTAGCTGGCAATTGTCTGATCTGTTTTCTTTGCAAACGATTTCTAAATGTCGACGACAAAGTTACTGGACAGGTTTTTGGAAACATAGCTAATATTTCACAAGATTGGAAAGCACTACAGCAGAGTACAGGAAAGAAAAGTTCAGTACAGTACCGAGTATAGTACAGTATAACGTACTGTATTGTACTCTACTCTAATGTACTCCGTTAGGGCTGGGCGGTATGGAATAAATATCATACAGCTGTATCTTCAGTTTTTCAAACTTCTGGGCGATTCAAGATATCTACATTTTGTTTTTCTCTAAATAAGCGTTGTACAATTAAAGGTCAAATACACTGCCTTTCTAACAATCAATAATCGAATGAATTCAGGGCTTGTGAAGTTATACCGAGGCTAAATATAAGCCTTCCACAACCATAACACCCACTAATAATTGTGTTATTTTATCAAAATGGTTTAACCTGGTTTTTGTTGTTTTTACAATCACTGATCTGGCTTTCAAGTCTATGAAAATGCCCTTTTTTTGTTACAAATGTAACTAGAACCATGTGCATAATGCACATTCACTAATAATGACTTACTTCTTGTATCAGGCATTAGGCTATAGAATATTAACGCGTCTCATCAACAATCTCTCAAGCCCACGTGCTAGTGACTGGCCAGCGTTATCTTTATATTTCAAGTTTAGCCAACTTGGATCTATTTGATAACAAGTTTGAACAGTTGAATTGTTATGAACACACCCTTCTGTCTGTCTCCAACTGTTTGAAAAGCTTGTTAGGCTGTCCACTTTGTTCAGATGTTAAATCAAGTGGCCAACCTTATTTCTCCGAATGAGAACGAGTGGCTAATTCCTTACAGTGCATTCTGAAAGTATTCAGACCACTTTTGTTAAGTTAGCCGTATTCAAATTGTACCTCGTCAATCTACACACAGTACCCCATAATGACAAAGCAAAAAGGTTTTTTTATTTTTGGAAATTTGTAAAATAATAAAGTCATTGTACACTATTTGTTGTGAGACTGTAAATTGAGCTCAGGTGCATCCTGTTTGCACTGATCATCCTTGAGATGTTTCTACAACTTGATTGGAGTCCACCTGTGGTAAATTCAATTGATTGGACATGATTTGGAAAGGAACACACCTGTCTATATAAGGTCCCACATTTGACAGTGCACGTCAGAGCAAAAACCAAGCCATGAGGTCGAAGGAATTGTCCGTAGAGCTCCGAGACAAGATTGACTCTTCCTAAACCTTTTAAGGACCTCAGACATGGGTGAAAGTTCACCTTCCAACAGGACAACGATCTTAAGCACACAGCCAAGACGATGCAGAAGTAGATATGGGACAAGTCTCTGAATGTCCTTGAGTGGCCCAGCCAGACCCCGGACTTGAACCAGATTGAACATCCCTGGAGAGACCTGAAAATGGCCGTTCAGCGATGCTCACCATCCAACCTGACAGCTTGAGAGGCTCTGCGGAGAAGAATGTGAGGAACTCCCCAAATACAGGTGTGCCAAGCTTATAGTGTCATACCCAAAAAGACTCAAGGCTGTAATCACTGCCAAAGGTGCTTCAACAAAGTACTGAGTAAATGGGTCTGAATACTTATGGAAATGTGATTTTTTTCATTTGCCAAAAATTCTACATAGCTGTTTTTGCTTTGTCATTATGGGGTATTGTCTGTAGATTGATGGGGGGGTGGACACAATTGAATCCTTTTACAATAAGGCTGTAATGTAACAAAATGTGGAATAAGTCAAGGGGTCTGAATACTTTCTGAATGCACTGTGTGGGAATTTAGGAAATCTACTTTAGGTTTAGTGCATTTACGTTGTGTAGACTCATTTATAGTGTGAACCTTGTGTTTAATTTGAAATGATTTGAATGGTTTGTTAATGCTTAGCTACCTAATATAGTTTGAAAATAAAAGTGCCAGAACTTTCAAGACTTTTTGTGTCCGTTTCTCTTTATTACTACAGGCCGACTTGAATTAAGTCTGAGGCCAGTAACATCAACAGTGAGGACAAACCCAGCCTGCCTCTCTCCTTCCACACTGAGTCCAAACCTACAGTCACTGGGTCCTGATTGTGACACAGGAGCCCAGTTTGCACTGCAGGATCCAGAGATGGCATCAGTGAAGCTGGAAGACTGCAGTCAAACACTGGAGCTGAATGTCAACATTAAAGATGAAGAAGAGGAGGAGAAGATTGGGACATCTGTTACTCATGGTAAGAGCAGGAGTAATAGACCGCCATACGTTTTGACCCAGTCTATTAATAGGTTTAATTCTGTAGTTTTGACAACATATCCCTGAATGACTGGTCTATCTGGAGTGATCAGAGTGTAGACTAAAGAAGTGAAGTAGACAAACTGACAGTGTTTTAAAGTTCTATGAAATGAGTCTGTGTCGTTATTAACCCTTGTGATAGTGAGTGGAGGATTATATGACTCATCATTTTCGCCCCCTTTTTGGTTTAGGTTGTTGAGTAGCTTTTAAGGCTGAACCAATTTAGTCGATTGGTCGATAGGCTGTTGGTCGACCAATATGTTTTTAGTCGAGCAGGTGTCTTGTGTGCCATACATTATTTTATTTATATATATATATAAATAAAATAATGTATGGCACACAAGACACCTGTCAGATTCACACCTGTCTGGATGGACTAGTCCATTGCCTGTCTGAGTGGACTAGTCCATTGCCTGTCTGGGTGGACTAGTCCATTTGCCTGTCTGGGTGGACTAGTCCATTGCCTGTCTGGGTGGACTAGTCCATTGCCTGTCTGGGTGGACTAGTCCATTGCCTGTCTGGGTGGACTAGTCCATTGCCTGTCTGGGTGGACTAGTCCATTGCCTGTCTGGGTGGACTAGTCCATTGCAGTGCGGTGATGGCACACCAGTATCACCAGTAGTACATTTACTGTTAATTCACATAATTTCTAATCTACAAATGTTTGTTTAATTATGGTAATGCATTCAATATATTATTATTGTTACAACAGTCTTACCGTTGTCATTGTAAGAGTTTACACATTGTTTGCAAAGGAACAACCTAGACTACACTTGTGAGAAAAACGTTTTGGTTTATTGCATTGCATTTACGAGTTGTCAATTTATTCATTGACAGGAGTGCTCCAAACAATAGACAATCTCGAGTAAGGACACGCACCTATCCTACCTGGCCTGATTAAGCATAGAAGTTGGCCTATAGCCTACTTGACATGATTACACATAGAAGTAGGCCTATAGGCTACTTGACCTGATTACACATAGAAGTAGGCCTATAGGCTACCTGGCCTGATAACACATTGAAGTAGGCCTATAGGCTAGTTGGCTTGATAACACATTGAAGTAGGCCTATAGGCTAGCTGGCCTGATTACACATAGAATTAGGCCTATAGGCTACCTGGCCTGATTACACATTGAAGTAGGCCTATAGGCTAGCTGACCTGATTACACATAGAAGTTGGCCTATAGGCTAGCTGACCTGATTACACATAGAAGTAGGTGTCGTTAGGCTACCTGGCCTCTGTGTAAATGTAGGCCTATAAATGTGCCCATTTAGGGATCTGATAATATTTCTGAATGTCTTAACTCATTGGACAGGAAAAGGCGCAACTCTCACTCATAATGACTTTGTTTTTAAAAAATTAAGCAAGTTTAAAATATTGCCGTTTGACGTTTTGGTCTTCAATGCCCTTCAATCTTTTAAACTTGCTTAACAAAACTATGATTTTTTAAAATGGTGAGTGAGTGTTGCGCCGTTTCCTGTTCAATGATGTTTACACATTTTTAGGTTGCACCTCTACTCACGTTGGTTGAGCACCTTCAACTTCTTTCCAATTTTGATTGTCTTAACTCACCATCACTGTGGAGTTTCTCAAAGTCATTTTTCTTCGCCTCAAACAGCAAGTAAACAAAGTCTGTTTTTACAACCAGTGAGAATGACAACATTTCCTCAATGTAGCCTATTTTACTCATCTTTTCAGCTCTCTTCCTTTCGATAACGACTCAGCATGAAAGGGGAAAAATGTCATGCTCTGATCCGGTTTAACGTCATAAAATAGGCCTACCTGATTACTTCTCATCCCTTGCGCAAATAGCCTACAGCTGTGTCTGTCTTTCCTGAGCTCACTGGCCAAGGAAACTCTTGAGGGCCCAGAATATTTTATACAATGTTGCAAGTTTTCTAGCACAGGCCAGACCAAATTACTAGTTGGGATGCAATGTTTCAAGTTCCTTGCAGACAGGCCATGTGTAGCCAATGTGATTTATAGAATATTTATTTTCATCAGGATATGTTCTACATGCAGGCTGCAGTGTTTTTGTTGGCTATTTGTAGGCTGTTTTTACATATTGGCAATAGAAGTAACTTTTTTTGAATGGAATCATTTTAATTTATATATAATTTATTAACCACATGACATTGATTTGAGACATGAAGATGTTATTTTTAATTAAATTTAAAGGTTCCATGAAAACCATAACTGACGCGCAGATCAGTAGAAATGGCACGATAATCTGCCACTCCAAATGGAAAAATCTGTTGACCGCTGGTGTAGCCTATTATCCGCAACTTCAGGAGGGTAACAGCAGAATCTGAGAAGGCCAGCAGCAGTGAGGAGGAGGAGGGTCGGGAACAGGTTGATCTCTGGCTCCCTCTTTAGTCATTTATGTCTTGATTTTTTTTAAATGTATTGCCGTGCTTAAAGCATCAGACAAGCTCAGTAGCCTACATATAGTTGATTTTATCCAAACAAAGGGTGTGTCTAATATTTGGAAAAATACCCGTTTTAAAATGTATACCAATCGATTGGTCGAAAGAACAAACGACTGTCGACCAGAATACATTTTTATTTGTCGGCACAGCCCTAATAGCTTTATTCCCTGTATTGTACAGCCTACTGTTGTGAAGTCATATGTATATCACAACAATTGACTGGTTATTCTGATGTTCTTCACACAGGAGACCATGTTGAGACATTCTCTACATCCAGAGAGCAACAGCAGGAAAATCACAGCGCTAAGAGGTCTCATCCCTGCCCACATTGTGAGGAGATTTTCCCATTTCTATCAAAACTAAAAATACACCTAAAAATACACACAGGAGAGAATCTGTATTCCTGCACTGACTGTGGGAAGAGTTTAAAAACATCACAGGCTCTGACAGTTCATCAGAGAGTGCACACTGGAGAGAAACCTTACTCCTGCTCTGATTGTGGGGAGCGTTTCTCTCATCAGAGCAACTTAAAAACACACCAACGTATACACACAGGGGAGAAGCCTTACTACTGCTCTGACTGTGGAAAATGTTTCACAACATCAACTGGGCTAAGAGTTCATCAGAGAACACACACAGGAGAGAAGCCTTACTTCTGTTCTGACTGTGGGAGGAGTTTCATAACATCGAGGACTCTGACAGTTCATCAGAAAATGCACACTGGAGAGAAACCTTACTACTGCTCTGATTGTGGGGAGAGTTTCTCTCAACAGAGCAATTTTAAAACACACCAACGTACACACACAGGAGATAAGCCTTACTACTGCTCTGACTGTGGGAAGGGTTTCTCTCAACAGATCCACTTAAAATGTCACCAGCGAATACATACAGGAGAGAAGCCTTACTCCTGCCCTGACTGTGGGAAGGGTTTCTCCCAACAGAGCAACTTAAAATGTCACCAGCGAATACATAAAGGAGAGAAGCCTTACTCCTGCTCTGACTGTGGGAAGTGCTTCACAACATCAACTGAGCTAAAAGTTCATCAAAGAGGACACACAGGAGAGAAGCCTTACTCCTGCTCTGACTGTGGGAAGAGTTTCTCCCAACAGGGCAGCTTAAAAATACACCAACGCATACATAAAGGAGAGAAGCCTTACTCCTGCTCTGACTGTGGGAAGTGCTTCACAACATCAACTGAGCTAAAAATTCATCAAAGAAGACACACAGGAGAGAAGCCTTACTCCTGCTCTGACTGTCAGAAGAGTTTCTCCCAATTGGCTACCTTAAAAACACATCAACGTATACATAAAGGCAAGAAGCCTCATCAGTTGTCTCAGGCCAGTTAAGATTAGTCACTCCATCGCTTCATTCTCATCTCGTAAAGGAAGTGGTAACAGGGAATTTGATAACATTAACACGAACACTCTATTGTAATCCTATTGTTTCTCATTGACAACTGTGCAGAGGGGGTGGTGCCGGAGATGAATACTGAATTGAATATGAAGTTTAAACATTTAAACATTTTCCTTTTAAGGCAAAAAACAAAAGGAGGGTGGTTGGTTGGTCGGGGTGGATGAGTCAGCAAATAACATGAACGTATTGCAACCCAAAGGTTTCATGTTCGAATCTCATCATAGACAACTTTTGCATTTTAGCTAATAAGCAACTTTGCAACTACACTACATGACCAATAGTATGTGGACACCTGCTCGTCAAACATCTCATTACAAAATCATGGGCATTAATATGGACCTGTTCAGGGGCAGGACGACAGATTTGTACCTTGTCAGTTCAGGGATTTGAACTTGCAACCTTTCGGTTACTAGTCCAACGCTCTAACCACTAGGCTACCCTAGCGCCCACATCTTGGTGCTTTTAGTCTTGTGTGCAGCTGCTCTGCCTTTTTTGTGAAGCGAACATTGCTTATGTTGACGTTGCTTCCAGAGGCAGTTTGGAACCGAGGACAAATTATTTTTACGCGCTTCAGCACTTGGCGGTCCCGTTCTGTAAGCTTGTGTGGCCTACCACTTCGCGGCTGAGCCGTTGTTGCTCCTAGACGTTTCCACTTCACAATAACAGCACTTATAGTTGACCGGGGTAGCTCTAGCAGTGCAGAAATTTGACAAACTGACTTGTTGGAAAGATGGCATCCTATGACAATGCCACTTTGAAAGTTGCTGAGCTCTTCAGGCCATTCTACTGCCAACATTTGTCTATGGAGATTGCATGGCTGTGTGCTCGAACTTAACATGTGTAAATATTTGTATGAACATAAGATTCTACAACTGAACACGTTCCACAGACATGACTAACAGAAATGGAATAATGTGTCCTTGAACAAAGGAGGAGGGGGGGGTCAAAATCCAAAGTAACAGTCAGTATCTGTGTGGCCACCAGCTGCATTAAGTACTGCAGTGCATCTCCTCCTCATGGACTGCACCAGATTTACCCGTTCTTGCTGTGAGATGTTACCCTACTCTTCCACCCATGAATCTGCAAGTTCCCGGACAATTCTGGGGGGAATGGCCCTAGCCCTCACCCTCTGATCCAACAGGTCCCAGGCGTGCTCAATGGGATTGAGATCCGGGCTCTTCGCTGGCCATTCCTGTCTTGCAGGAAATCATGCACAGAATGAGCAGTATGGCTGGTGGCATTGTCATCATGCATTGTCATCATGCTGGAGGGTCATGTCAGGATGAGCCTGCAGGAAGAGTACCTCATGAGGGAGGAGGATGTCTTCCCTGTAAAGCACAGCGTTGAGATTGCCTGCAATGACAACAAGCTCAGTCCGATGATGCTGTGACACACCGCCCCAGACCAATGACGGACACTCAACCAAATCGATCCCACTCGAGAGTACAGGCCTCGGTGTAACGCTCATTCCTTCAACAATAAATGCAAATCCAACCATCACCCCTGGTGAGACAAAACCGTGACTCGTCAGTGAAGAGCACTTTTTGCCAGTCCTGTCTGCAAAGGTTGGTTTGTGCCCATAGGCGACGTTGTTGCCGGTGATGTCTGGTGAGGACCTGCCTTACAACAGGCCTACAAGCCCTCAGTCCAGCCTCTCTCAGCCTATTGGGGACAGTCTGAGCACTGATGGAGGGATTGTGCGTTCCTGGTGTAACTCGGGCAGTTGTTGTTGCCATCCTGTACCTGCCCCGCAGGTGTGATGTTCAGATGTACCGATCCTGTGTAGGTGTTGTTACACGTGGTCTTCCACTGTGAGGACGATCAGCTGTCCGTCCTGTCTCCCTGTAGCGCTGTCTTAGGCGTCTCACAGTACGGACATTGCAATTTATTGCCCTGGCCACATCTGCAGTCCAATGAAGATCTGTGAAGTTATTTTGATTTTTACGAATTATATTTGAAAGTCAGGGTCCTAAAAAAGGGATGTTTCTTTTTTTTGCTGAGTTTTTATAGTGTATTCAGAATGTTAAGTTAGCATGCAACTATTTAGCATGTTAATTAACGTTAACATCAAATTGGAATAAGTAAAATATAATACGTATTGCATATTTGTAACATATTGGAATTCGTAACATACTTATACATCCTACAAATCGTATTATATTGTACGACTCATATTACATTCGTAGGCCAATGTCATGTAACATAATATACTGGTATCATACTAAAGTGAGTGGTATGAATTTTTGTAAGATATAATACGTTTTGATCTGACACCAAGTTGTCCCTCAGGGCTTTGACCGTTGTTGCATCTGTGGATCGCTCTGGATGGGAGTCTGTCAGATGACTAATGTGATGTAGATGTCGAGCGGCTTCACTGCAAATGGATTGTATGTTTTTAAATATTCAACAATGATAATAAAATGTAAAAGCTATTCCTCGGCAGGTAGAGAGAGTGTGATGATGATCAGTTCTCTGTGGGAATGAGTTAGTAGATACAACATGTATCAGATAGAGATGGTGTGATGATGATCAGTTCTCTGTGGGAATGAGTTAGTAGATACAACATGTATCAGATAGAGATGGTGTGATGATCAGTTTTCAACATTACTTTGGGTGGATTCTTTTTTTACTACATGACTTTTGTTTAATGATACACAGGCTATGAAATGACTGTGTTTATTACATTGTCTTATAAAACTAGATTGATTACTTTAGTAGTCATTGTTACATTTATTTGGATAACTGCAATGAATGTAATTGATCTATGACAAATAAACATTCTTTATGAATTTGTATTTTCTATATAGTTAACCCAAAAAACAATGTTTTTGTTTAATTCATGGCATTCAAAATATCTATCTAGTCAAAACATGTCACTACACCTTTACACATCACCATGGGGACAATCCAATTTGCTACAATGCATACAAATTAATGTTTTGCAGTGTAAAGGACTTAAACATGTTTCTTATTAAATTACAGTTAAATAAAACAAATTGTCATTTTTAAAGTGTTTTATATGGTACCAAAGTCCAGGGACAGCATTACCACCACAATCCAATAATGACCCAGTTACTATTGGGGGAATGGAACCAGAGAGGAAGCTTGTGTTACCTTTCTCACACCACTACAGTATTCATTTCAACAGACCTTTTCCACGACCCATTGTTAGAGCTCAATATATGCCCAGGACAATATTGAGGGTCACACTGTTGTAATGCCCAGTTGATTATGTAAATAGTCTTGTAGAACTCTGGTATTGGTGGGTCATTTCAGGGTGAGTCATTGATATGAATGTTCAGAGTGAAAGAGCTGTGACCTCCCCTGTGATAGCCCACATCTACCACAACCTTTCCTGTTGTGTTAGCCAGCACCACAGCATTTTAGGAAGCTATTGTTCAAATTGTGTTCATATGTACATTACAATGAGAGGGGGTGTGGCCTGCACAGGGGAGGAAGTTGATCCCAGACTTCTATTTAGGACTGGGATACTATTCAGAGTTGACAAATTACACACTCCAAACCTACAGTCACTGCGTCCTGATTGTGACAGTGGAGCCCAGTTTGCACTGCAGGATCCAGAGATTACATCAGTGAAGCTGGAAGACTGCAGTCAAGCACTGGAGCTGAATGTCAACATTAAAGATGAAGAAGAGGAGGAGAAGATTGGGAAATCTGTTAATCATGGTAAGAGCAGGTTATATCTAACTATAAATTATCTTGATAAATTAGACCTCCATAAATTATCACCCAGTCTATTGTTAGGTTGAATTCTGTAATTCTGACATCCAATTCTCTTCAACGCTTTTGAATGAGGAAAATGTGGAATTGGAATTTGGGTTACTTTGTGAATTGACTAATTGAAATGGAATTGACCCTGACAGTTGATAACCCTTGCGATAATGAGTGGGGGATGATATAGCTAACACTTTTCAAAGGGAAGTTGGTTTTGAAGTTTCTGAACCAATATCTAAGAGATTAAGATCAGTAAAACATATATTTACCTGTATTTAGCACATTTTTTAAACTAAAGTACTTCAATATATACTTAAAATATGTTTTTTTACTGGTACCTGCTACATTCAGACACTTGTTGGCGTCCAAGAGAAAAATGTGTTTGTTCGTGAGTCTCAGCTTGTAGGCCGAACTTTTCGGACGACACAGACAGAAGTTGGTGTCTCCTGGTCTGACAAACAACACCGCAGCTCTGCCACGGAAAGACATCAGCGGATGCGGTGGATTGAGACGCAGCCCATGCAAGAATACATCTAATGCTTAAACAGAAGGATTTTGATGGGGATTTCTTTATTATTATGCTCACCAAGTGTTGGCTAGCTAACTGCAGAGGCATAACTGTAGCTAGCTAACGTTAGCAAACGTACTTAACTAAATTTAGCTAGGTAGCAAACGTTAGCTGGCGATATTATTAGGCCTACCAACTAGGCCAGCTAGCTAACAAGTTACCATAGCACATTGTACAGAGTATACCTTCCATGTAGTATATTGAGTTTGTTTTTGTATTAGCTAGCTAGTTTTCTAACATTGACTAGCTACTGTAGCTAGCTAAATTACCTAACCCACAGCTGGCAAATAGCTATGCTAAGTTCGCTGCTAGCTAGCGGGGCGCACCTTTGTGTGAAGTTAGCCACAATAACGATTATAAATAACTGGAATTTACGGTTCGCCTTCATAATAAAAGTCCCCCATTTGGAAACAACAGGGTGAGGTCAATATTGGGTTAGTAATACATATCTTTCGTGTTAGTATGCACTTTCGTAGCTAGCTGGATAACCCAATAACTAGTTATCAAGGCCTAGGTAGCTATAGCCCTAAACTATCGAAAGCATGTTGATGATAACTATTGTATGATAATGTTGTGTCTAAGTTGTCATACATTATTCTCTACCACAGATTTCCACAAGATCTCAGATTCCAGGATGGGAAAATACTTACTAGAAAGAAACATATGACATCAGAGACAGAGTTGTTGATTTCCATTGTTATTTGTAACACTAAAAAGGGGAGAAAAAGACAATCCTGTTTTTATAAATTAGTTACAGTGCATTTGGAAAGTATTCAGACCCCTTGACTTTTTCCACATTTTGTTACATTACAGCCTTATTCTAAAATGGATTAAATTAAAATGTCCTCTGCAATCTACACACAATACCCCATAATGCCAAAGCGAAAACAGGTTTTTATATATTTTTTCAAAATATATAAAAAAAAAAAAACTACCTTATTAACATAAGTATTCAGACCCTTTGCTGTGAGACTCGAAATCGAGCTCTGGTGCATCCTGTTTCCATTGATCATCCTTGAGATGTTTCTACAACTTGATTGGAGGCCACCTGTGGTAAATTAAATTGATTGGACATGCTTTGGAAAGGCACACACCTGTCTATGTAAGGTCCCACAGTTGACAGTGCATGTTGGAGCTGAAACCAAGCCATGAGGTCGAAGGAATTGTCCGTAGAGCTCCGAGACCGGATTGTATCGAGGCACAGATCTGGGGAAGTGTACCAAAAAATATCTGCAACATTGAAGGTCCCCAAGAACACAGTGGCCTCCATCATTCTTAAATGGAAGAAGTTTGGAACCACCAAGACGCTTGCCCGAGCTGGCCGCCCGGCCAAACTGAGCAATCGGGGGAGAAGGGCCTTGGTCGGGGAGTTGACCAAGAACCTGATAGTCACTCTGACAGAGCTCTAGAGTTCCTCTGTGGAGATGGGAGAACCTTCCAGAATGACAACCATCTCTGCAGCACTCCACCAATCAGGCTTTTACGGTAGATTAGCAAAAATTAATTTATAAAAAATGTCTAAACCTGTTTATTGTTGTCATTATGGTGTATTGTTTGTAGATCGATGAGGAATAAAAAAAACAATTTAATGCATTGTTGAATAAGGATGTAATGTAACAATGTGGAAAAAGTCAAGGGGTCTGAATACTTTCCCGAAGTCATTTGTCACCCAGTACACCCAGAAGAGGACTGGGCACTGCTCGGATCCTGGTTCCTCTCTAGGTTTCTTCCTAGGTTCCTTCCTTCTAGGGAGTTTTTCATCTCCACTGGGCGTCTGCATTGCTTTGCTCTGTGGGGTTTTAGTCTTGGCAAAAAAAAGCCTTACTCCTGTAATCCTGTTGTTTCTCACTGTGAGAAAAGGGAGCGTTATAGAATGTTATCCTCTTTACTTTACTGATCAGTATTCACCTTGTCAGTTTTGGTGTGTTTTGTTCGCTTCTACTGTAAAGATATTGATATGACCTTGGATTTGCCCTGAGGGTTGACTATCCTCTGTGACTGGGTGGTACTGCTTCCCTCTGCAGTTTTCTGTGGGAATGAGCTAGTAGACACAACATGTATCAGATAGAGATGGTGTGATGATCAGTTCTCTGTTGGGAATGAGCTAGTAGACAACATGTATCAGATAGAGATGGTGTGATGATCAGTTCTCTGTTGGGAATGAGCTAGTAGACAACATGTATCAGATAGAGATGGTGTGATGATCAGTTCTCTGTTGGGAATGAGCTAGTAGACAACATGTATCAGATAGAGATGGTGTGATGATCAGTTTTCACCATTCGGTTGGGTGGATTATTTTTGTTTATTAAATAGTATTTTAAAACTAGACTAGTTATTCCTTATGAATATGTTTGGATAACTTAATTGAAGCCTGCTTAATGTATCTTCCAATGAAAAGTAAAGATTGTACATTAATTTGTACTGTACTTCTCTTTTGTGTAATGAATTACAAAAAAAACATACTTTAAGTGACATATTTAGTGCTTTTCTGAAGCTTGCAAGACAGGAAGTTTAAATGAGCATCACAAAGCTAAATCTGACCTATTCTCTAACATGTTTTGTCAGCATAAACAGCTGTGAGACCTGCTAGAGTAATGCAACTTTATTGATCTCCTGAATCATTGTAGTTATGGGGGGTTATCTTTACAGTAAATATAATGTTTTGTTTAATTCATGAATTTCAAATAAATATATCTGTATTTATCTACTCAATACATGTCATGACACCTCTACACACTGGGACAAGACAATTTACTAGTCACCAATATTCTCTAAATCAAATCAGTGATGACTGTTTAACAGTCTTATGGCCTGGAGATAGAAGCGGCTTCATTCTCTCGGTCCCAGCTTTGATGCACCTGTACTGTCTCCAACTGCTAGGGGCGGCAGGTAGCCTAGTGGTCAGAGTGAGCTGACAAGTTCACTATCTGTTGTTAACCCACTGTTCCCCGGGTGCCGAAGACGTGGATGTCGATTATGGCAGCCCCTCGCACCTCTCTGAATCAGAGGGTTTTGGTTAAATGCTGATGACACATTTCAGTTGAAGCCGTTCAGTTGTACAACTGACTAGATATCCCCCTTTCCAAGATGGTAGCAGGGTGAACTCTGGTGGCTGAGGTTCTTGATGATCTTTTTAGCCTTCCACAGAGATTATCTACAATGAATATGTTATGGGTTAACTTAGACACACACAAAAAAAACAAGGCTTATTTGTCTAGCTAATCGATCTCACTTTTATATTCTACATGGTTTAGTAGTAGTTAGTCCATCAGTCCATTAATGTCGCTGTTGCACTGTGGTAGTGGGGGGAACAGGAAGTTCCGGGTTGGTGCCCACCATTCTACAGAATAAAGAAAACGCCAGAACTGTGCTGACCCTTTCTCTTTATTATTACAGGTATGTAATATAACGTTTAAACGGACTAACATCGAAATAACGTTTGGGAAAGGTTTTGTGTCAAACCGAGTGAGTGAAGAACGTGAGAAAAAAACATTTACAAGCACACGGCGTGGTGTCCACCACACGTTTTCAATTGTGAGGCTTTCATTGTTCGTAATAACTCAGTGGGTTTCGCCTGGGGATGTTCAGTACAAAAACGTTGTGGAAGTTGCAGATAGAAATGCTCTGAATAGAACTGACATGATTCCTTGGAATCAGAGGCATGTTTGTTCTACATAATACATGTATATCTGATCGTGGCCAACGTCTCCGTCCTCCCCGCTTGTCCCTACCTATGTGAAGATAGCTACAATAACGATTAGCCACAATAGTGGACAACTGGGTCCGTATTGACCCCAGTTGAGTATGGAGGGTCTTTTGTTTGTGTTGGACATTCATATTGCATTCTACAGTCTTACCTATGGATTGTTCAGCCTACTGAGTGACACCCACAGAACACAACTATGTAGAGTTTACACAAATATTAGCATCTCAGCTCTATTGCAGGACTCTGAAACCTCTGTTGTCCCGGAGTTGGACCCCGTCAGCTAAATTGCCATGATCATCAGTGGTTTCAAGTTTCTCTGTACATTTTGGACGAGATGATCACAGCAAAACATAATTACTTCTGCATTTCCCACTGTGTTAAACACATTGATTCTCATTGCCAATAGGCTCTGGATAACTCCTGATAGTTGTTTAGCTGATGGGTCTATTCAGCGCTTAAATAGACAACATGATTAGTCACAGGAACCAGGACTAATAAAGCCAATGCAACTATCTGTTTTACAAACGCTAGACCTACCACATGGATGGACATTCATAAAATAAAGTTATAGGCCAACACTGTAGGATACACCCCAGTAAACACTGTAGGATACACCCCAGTAAACACTGTAGGATACACCCCAGTAAACACTGTAGGATACACCCCAGTAAACACTGTAGGATACACCCCAGTAAACACTGTAGGATACACCCCAGTAAACACTGTAGGATACACCCCAGTAAACACTGTAGGATACACTCCAGTAAACACTGTAGGATACACCCCAGTAAACACTGTAGGATACACCCCAGTAAACACTGTAGGATACACCCCAGTAAACACTGTAGGATACACCCCAGTAAACACTGTAGGATACACCCCAGTAAACACTGTAGGATACACTCCAGTAAACACTGTAGGATACACCCCAGTAAACACAGACCGACGTCTTTAGGATGCCTTTTTTGACTTGGCCCAAACCTTAGACCGGACCAAATCTGAACCAATCACATCATTAGGCAGGTTTTCATTGACCCGGGTGCGTTCGACAAAAGTAATGTGACAAAAAATCTTTGCTGCGGCAGATATGAGAAATGTTATAAAGATCAACAACATTTTTAATCGTTTGATGGTGGATTTTTCTTTTGTCAAAGTTTCTTTATTCCCGACAAGTGAGGATAGAAGCTGTGTTTTTAAAAAAACAACGTATGATTGCGGAATCATTTTGACGGTACGAGGTGCGTCATTACTAACAGCTGTTTTTATCGATACAAGATAATTAAATGAAAGCACTAAGCGGGCAATTGTCGGATCTATTTTCTATGCGAACTTTCTCTAAATGTCGCCAAAAAAAATTATTGGACAAGTTATTGGAGACAGCTACTGTTTCACAAGATTGGAACTCATAGTACAGCAGAGTACAGGAACGTAACGTTTAGTAGAGTACAACAATACAGAGTATAGTACAGTATAGTACAGTATAACGTACTGTATTGTACTCTAATGTACTGCGATATGGCTGGGCAATATGGAATAAATATCATACAGCTGTATCTTGAGTTTTTAAATTATTACATTTATTTATTGGCAATTCACGATGTGTGTATATATATATTATTATTTTTTTTTTCTCTAAATAAGCCTTGTACAATTAAAGGTTGAATACACTGCATTTCTAACAGTCAATAATCTAATGAATTCAGGGCTTGTGAAGTTATACCTAAGCTAAATATGCTAAATATAAGCCTTCCACAACCATAACACCCACTAATAATTGTATTATTTTATCAAAATAGTTTAACCTGCTATTTTTTGTTGTTGCAATAATCACTTCTCTCAAGCCCAGGTGCTGGTGATTAGCCTGCTAATCTTTATGTTTCAAGTTTATGTAACAGTATAACTTTAGACCGTCCCCTCGCCCATACCCGAGCCCCCCTGCACACATCAACAACTGACACCCACAAAGCATCGTTACTCATCGCTCCACAAAATCCGCGGCCTTTGCAGAGCAAGGGGAACTGCTACTTCAAGGTCTCAGAGCAAGTGACGTCACCGATTTAAAACGCTAACTAGCCGTTTCACATCCGTTACATTTAGCCAAATTGGATCTATTTGCTAACAAGGTTTAACAGTTGAATTGTTATGAACATACCCTTCTTTCTGTCTCCAACTGCTTGAAAAGCTTGTTAGCCTGTCCACTTGTTCAGATGTTAAATCAAGGGGCCTACCTTATTTCTCAGAATGAGAACGAGTTGTCAGTGCATTCTGAAGGTTCAGACCCCTTCCCTTTTCCACATTTTGTTACTTTACCCTTATACTAAAATGGATTAAATTAAATGTTTTTCCATCAATCTACACACAATACCCCATAATGACAAAGCAAAAACAGGTTTTTAGAATTTTTTGCAAATTTACAAAATAATTCAAAACCGAAATGCTTTATTTCCATAAGCATTGACCTAGAGGTGGCCGCCCGGCTAAACTGGGCAATAGAGGGAGTAGGTCCTTGGTCAGGGAGGTGACCAAGAACCCAAAGGTCACTCTGACAGAACTCCAGACTTCCTCTGTGGAAATGGGAGAACTTTCCAGAAGGACAACCATCTATGTCTCCACCAGTCACTCCTTTATTGTAGAGTGGCCAGACGGAAGCAACTCCTTAGTAAAGGCACATGACAGCCCGGTTGGAGTGCCAAAAGGCAAGGACTCTGACCATGACGAACAAGATTCTCTGGTCTGATGAAACCAAGATTAATCTCTTTGGGCTGAATGCCAAGTGTCACATCTGGAGGAGGCCTGGCACCATCCCTACAGTGAATCATGGTGGTGGCAGCGTCATGATGTGTGGATGTTTTTCAGCTGCAGGGACTGAGAGACTAGTCAGGATCGAGGGAAAGATGAATGGAGCAGGGAGATCCTTGATGAAAACCTGCTAAGGACCTCAGACTGGGGTAAAGGTTCACCTTCCAACAGGACAACAACCCTAAGTACACAGTCAAGACAATGCAGGAGTGGCTTTGGGGCAAGTCTCTGAATGCCCTTGGGTGGCCCAGCCAGAGCCCTGGACTTGATCCAGATTGAACATCTCTGGAGAGACCTGAAAATGGCTGTGCAGCGACGCTCCCCATCCAACCTGACAGAGCTTGATAGGATCTGCAAAGAAGAATGAAAGAAACTCCCCAAATACAGGTGTGCCAAGCTTGTAATGTCATACCCAAAAAGACTTAAGGCTGTAATCACTGCCAAAGGTGCTTCAACAAAGTACTGAGTAAATGGGTCTGAATACTTATGTAAATATGATATTTCTGTTTTAAATTTGTAATAAATTTGCAAAAAAATCTTGAAACCTGTTTTCGCTTTGTCATTATGGGGTGTATTGTCTGTAGATTGATGAGGGGGAAAAACGATTTAATACATTTTAGAATAAGGCAATGTAATGTAATAAAATGTGTAAAATGTCAAGAGTTCTGAATATTATCTGAATGCACTGTTTAGGAAATCTAGTTTAGAATACGCTAAGTTCATTTACGTAGTGAACCTTTTATAGTGTGAACTTTGTGTCTAATGTAAAGATGAATTGAATGGTTTGTTGTCAGTGCTTAGCTACCTGATCTAATATAGTTTGAGAATAAAGATTGTGTCAGAACTTTCAAGACTCATTTTTGTGTACTTTTCTCTTTATTACTACAGGCCGACTCAGATTAAGTCTGAGGCCGGTAACATCAACAGTGAGGACAAACCCAGCCTGCCTCTCTCCTTCCAAACTGAGTCCAAACCTACAGTCACTGGGTCCTGATTGTGACACAGGATCCCAGTTTGCACTGCAGGATCCAGAGATGGCATCAGTGAAGCTGGAAGACTGCAGTCAAACTGAGCTGAATGTCAACATTAAAGATGAAGAGGAGGAGGAGAAGATTGGGAAATCTGTTTCTCATGGTAAGCACAGGTTCTAACTATATCTTCAGAAGTTTGAGTAATAGACCTCCATAAGTTATGACCCAGTCTATTGATAGGTTGAATTCTGTAATTCTGACAACATATCCCTGAATACCTGGGCTATCTTGAGTGATCAGAGAGGAGACTAAAGAAGTGAAGTAGACAAACTGCCAGCGTTTTAAAGTTCTATGAAATGAGTCTGTGTAGTTACTAACCCTTGTGATAGTGAGTGGAGGATGATATGAAATGAGTCTGTAGTTACTAACCCTTGTGATAAGTTAGTGGAGGATAATATGAAATTAGTCTGTAGTTACTAACCCTTGTGATAGTGAGTGGAGGATAATATGAAATGAGTCTGTGTAGTTACTAACCCTTGTGATAGTGAGTGGAGGATGATATGACTCATAATATTCACCCCTTTCTGCCCTCAACTGTGGAATAGCTTTTAGGGCCATAGACCCCATTTAGTCGACTGTTCAATTGTTGGTCAATAGGCGACCAATATTTTTTTTAGTCGAGCAGTGGCAAATATAAATACCAGTCAAAAGTTTGGACACACCCATTCTTTATTTTTTACTATTTTCTACATTGTAGAATAATACTGACGACATCAAAACTACGAAATAACACATAGAACCATGTAGTAACCAAAAAAGTGTTAAACAAATCCAAATATATTTTAGATTGTTCAAAGTAGCCACCCTTTGCCTTGATGACAGCTTTGCACACTCTTGGCATTCTCTCAACCAACTTCATGAGGAATGCTTTTCCAACAGTCTTGAAGGGGTTCCCACATATGCTGAGCACTTGTTGGCTGCTTTTCCTTCACTCTGCGCTCCAACTCATTCTAAACCATCTCAATTGGGTTGAGGTTGGGTGATTGTGGAGGCCAGGTCATCTGATACAGCACTCCATTGCTCTCCTTCTTGGTCAAATACCCCACAGCCTGGAGGTGTGCTGGGTCATTGTCCTGTTGAAAAACAAATAATAGCCCCACTAAGCGCAAACCAGATGGGATGGCATATCACTGCAGAATGTTGTGGTGGTCATGCTGGTTAAGTGTGCCTTGAATTCAAAATAAATCACTGACAGTGTCACCAGCAGAGCACCCCCACACAATCACACCTGCTCCTCCATGCTTCACGGTGGGAAGGAGGACCTAGTCTGCTCTTCCATGCTTCACGGTGGGAAGGAGGACCTAGTCTGCTCCTCCATGCTTCACGGTGGGAAGGAGGACCTAGTCTGCTCCTCCATGCTTCACGGTGGGAAGGAGGACCTAGTCTGCGCCTCACAAAGACACGGTGGTTTTATATCAAAAATCTCAGTTGATGTTGGGATGTCTGTTACTTGAACTCTGTGAAGCAGTTATTTGAGCTGCAATTTTTGAGCAGTTATTGTCATAATATCATAATATGGATTTGGTCTTTTACCAAATAGGGCTATCTTCTGTATACCACCCCTACCATGTCACAACCATGTCACAACTGATTGGCTCAAACGCATTAAGAAGATAAGAAATTCCACAAATTAACTTTTAACAAGGCACACCTGTTAATTGAAATGCATTCCAGGTGACTACCTCATGAAGCGGGTTGAGAGAATGCCAAGAGTGTGCAAAGCTGTCATCAAGGCAAAGGGTGTCTACTTTGAAGAATCTCAAATATAAAATTATCTTTGATTTGTTTAACACTTTTTTGGTTACTACATGATTCCATGTGTTATTTCATAGTTTTGATGTCTTCACTATTATTCTACAACGTAGAAAATAGTAAAAGTAAAGAAAACCCTTGAATGAGTAGGTGTGTCCAAACTTTGGACTGGTACTGAATATATAAAAAATGTATGGCACACGAGACATCTGTCTGATTCACGCCTGTCTGAGTGGACTAGTCCATTTGCCTGTCTGGGTGGACTAATCCATTTGCCTGTCTGGGTGGACTAGTCCATTGCCTGTCTGGGTGGACTAGTCCATTGCCTGTCTGGGTGGACTAGTCCATTGCCTGTCTGGGTGGACTAGTCCATTGCCTGTCTGGGTGGACTAGTCCATTGCCTGTCTGGGTGGACTAGTCCATTGCCTGTCTGGGTGGACTAGTCCATTGCCTGTCTGGGTGGAATAGTCCATTGCAGAGGGGATGGCACACCACTATCACCAGTAGTACATTTAGCCTACCTAATTCCCATAATTTTTAATTTACAATGTTTGTTTGGTTACGGTAATGCATTCAATATATTATTATTGCAGTCTTGTCATTGTAGGAGTGGACACATTGTTTGTAGAGCATATACAACCTAGGCTACACTTGTGAGAAAAGTTTTGGTGTATTTACTTCCATTTACGAGTTTACTATTTATTATTTGTCTTTTGTTTAAGAGTGCTCCTGTCAATGTTGAGTAAGGACACACACCTGATTACACCTGTAGGCTAGCTGGCCTGATTACACATAGAAGTATGCCTGTAGGCTAGCTGGCCTGATTACACATATAAGTAGGCCTATAGGCTACCTGGCCTGATTACACATAGAAGTAGACATATAGGCTAGCTGGCCTGATTACACATAGGAGTAGGCCTATAGGCTACCTGGCCTGATTACACATTGAAGTAGGCCTATTGGCTAGCTGGCCTGATTACACATTGAAGTAGGCCTATAGGCTACCTGGCCTGATTACACATTGAAGTAGGCCTATTGGCTACCTGGCCTGATTACACATTGAAGTAGGCCTATAGGCTACCTGGCCTGATTACACATTGAAGTAGGCCTATAGGCTACCTGGCCTGATTACACATTGAAGTAGGCCTATAGGCTACCTGGCCTGATTACACATTGAAGTAGGCCTATAGGCTAGCTGGCCTCTGTGTAAATGTAGGTCTATAAATGTGCCCACCGCTCTGTCTGTCTGGAGCTCGCTGGCACGGGAAAATCGTAAGGGCCCAGAATATTTTATACAATGTTGCAAGTTTTCTAGCACAGGCCAGACCAAATGATTAGTTGATACAATGTTTCAAGTTTGTTGCTGACAGGCCATGTGCAGCCAATTTGATTCATAGGATATCTATTTTCATCAGGGTATGTTCTACCTGCAGGTTGCAATGTTTTTATTTGTTGGCTTTATGTGGGCTATTTTTACATATTGGCAATAGAAGTTACTTTTAGATTCATTTTAATTTAGATATAATTTTGATTAACCACATGACATTGATTTGAGATATAAAGACTTTTTTATAAATTATATGAAAATCATAACGCAGCAGCGGGAGGAGGAGAGTCGAGAACAGATTTATTTTATTCTGATTACGCTATATTGATCTCTGGCTCCCTCTTGAGTATTTTGTGTCTTCATTTTTTAGTCGCAGTGCTTAAAGCATCAGACAAGCTCAGTAGCCTCCATATAGTTGATTTTATTTCAGCACATATATATGGAAAAATACAAGTTTTTAAAATTAAAACATTCGGTTGAAAGAAAACAAGACTCTCGGTCGAACGGGAATCATTTTTTTGTACGGACAGCCCTAATAGCTTTATTCCCTGTATTGTACAGCCTACTGATATGAAGTCATATGTATAACACACCAACTGACCGGTTCTTCTGATGTTGTTCACACAGGAGACCATGTTGAGATATTCTCTACATCAGGAGAGCAACAGCAGGAAGACGACAGAGCTAAGAGGTCTCACCACTGCCCACATTGTGAGGAGATTTTCCCAATTCTATCAAAACTAGAAATACACCTAAAAATACACACAGGAGAGAATCTGTATTCCTGCACTGACTGTGGGAAGAGTTTCACAACATCACAGGCTCTGACAGTTCATCTGCGAGTCCACACTGGAGAAAAACCTTACTCCTGCTCTGACTGTGGGGAGAGTTTCTCTCAACAGAGCAGCTTAAAAACACACCAACGTATACACACAGGAGAGAAGCCTTACTCATGCTCTGACTGTGGGAAGAGTTTCTCCGTATCCAGCAACTTAAAAACACACCTAAAAATACACACCGGGGAGAAGCCTTACTCCTGCTCTGACTGTGGGGTGAGTTTCTCTCAACAGAGCCACTTACAAACCCACCAACATATACATACAGGAGACAAGCATTACTTCTGCTCTGACTGCGGAAAATTCTTCACAACATCAGCTGAGTTAAGAGTTCATCAGAGAACACACACAGGAGAGAAGCCTTACTGCTGCTCTGACTGTGGGAAGAGTTTCTCTCAACAGGTCCACTTAAAATGTCACCAGCGAATACACACAGGAGAGAAGCCTTACTCCTGCTCTGACTGTGGAAAGAGTTTCACCCGATTGGATATATTAAAATGTCACCAGCGAATACATACAGGAGATAAGCCTTACTCTTGCTCTGACTGTGGGAAGAGTTTCTCCCAACAGGGCAACTTAAAAATACACCAACGTATACATAAAGGAGAGAAGCCTTATTCCTGTTCTGACTGTGGAAAATGCTTCACAACATCAACTGAGCTAAAATCTCATCAGAGAACACACACAGGAGAGAAGCCTTACTACTGCTCTGACTGTGGGAAGAGTTTTTCCCGATTGGCTACCTTAAAAACACATCAATGTATACATAAAGGAGAAAAGCCTCATCAGTTCTCTCAGACCAACTAAGATTAAAGTCACTCTATCAATTAATTATCATCTCATAAAATAAGTGGTAGGAGTGAATTGGATCAAATGATGAAAGCTTAGAACACGTTTCTCACTGTGAGAGAACTGTGCAGAGGAAAGGGAGCGTTATAGAATGATGACATTGGAAATCATCTTCCTCCATCTTTTTTTAAACTTCAAAACATAGAAATGCGCCATTTTCACATGTGTTAATGTTGGGGTGGGGATGATGAATATGAAGTTGAAACATTTTAAAATGTCCCATTAAGGAAAAAACAATAGGATGGTGGTTGGTCGGGTGGATGGATGAGTCAGCAAAAACATGAAAGTCTAGCAACCCAACGGTTGCGTGTTCAAATCTCATCACGGACAACTTTAGCATTTTAGCTAATAAGCAACGTTGCAACTACACTACATGACCAAAAGTACACTACCATTCAAAAGTTTGGGGTCACTTAGAAATGTCCTTGTTTTTGAAAGAAAAGCACCGTTTTTGTCCATTAAAATAACATCAAATTGATCAGAAATACAGTGTAGACATTGTTCATGTTGTAAATTACTATTGTAGCTGGAAACAGCTGTTTTTTTAAATGGAAAATCTACATAGGTGTACAGAGGTCCATCATCAGCAGCCATCACTCCTGTGTTCCAATGGCATGTTGTTAGCTAATCCAAGTTTATCATTTAAAAAGGCTAATTGAACAATAGAAAACCATTTTGCAATTATGTTAGCACAGCTGAAAACAGTTGTGCTGATTAAAGAAGCAATAAAACTAGACTAGTTGAGTATCGGGAGCATCAGCATTTGTGGGTTCGATTACAGGCTCAAAATGTCTAGAAACAAATAACTTTCTTCTGAAACTCGTCAGTCTATTCTTGTTCTGAGAAATTAAGGCTATTCCATGGGAGAAATTGCCAAGAAACGGAAAATCTCGTACAATGTTGTGTACTACTCCCTTCACAGATCAGAGCAATCTGGCCCTAACCAGAATATCAAGAGGAGTGGGAGGCCCCGGTGCACAACTGAGCAAGATGTACATTAATGTCTAGTTTGAGAAAGTCCTCAACTGGTAGCTTCATTAAATAGTACCCGCAAAACACCAGTCTCAACGTCAACAGTGACGAGGCGACTCCGGGATGCTGGCCTTCTAGGCAGTCTCAGACTGGCCAATAAAAAGAAAAGATTAAGATGGGCAAAAGAACACAGACACTGGACCGAGGAACTCTGCCTAGAAGGCCAGCATCCCGGAGTCGCCTCTTCACTGTTGAATTTGAGACTGCACTGTATTTCTGATCAATTTGATGTTATTTTAATGGACAAAAAAATGGCTTTTCTTTAAAAAAACAAGGACATTTCTTATTGGCCCCAAACTTTTGAACGGTAGTGTATGTGGGCACCTGCTCGTCAAACATCTAATTTCAAAATCATGGGCATTAATATGGACTTGGTCCCCCTTTTGCTGCAATAACGGCCTCCACTCTTCTGGGAAGGCTTTACACTATATGTTGGAACATTGCTGTGGGGACTTTTTCCATTTAGCCACAAGAGCATTAGTGAGTTCGGGCAATGATGTTGGGCGATTAGGTCTGGCTCGCAGTCAACGTTTCAATTCATCCCAAAGGTGTTCGATGGGGTTAAGGTCAGGGCTCTGTACAGGCCAGTCAAGTTCTTCCACACTGATCTCGACAAACCATTTGTGTATGGACGTCTATTTGTGCTCGGGGGCATTGTCACGCTGAAACAGGAAAGGGCCTTCCCCAAACTGTTGCTGCAAAGTTGGCAGCACAGAATCATCTATAATGTCATTGTATGCTGTAGCATTAAGATTTCCCTTCACTGGAACTAAGGGGACTAGTCCGAACCATGAAAAACCATTAGTTTTAGACCATTAGTTGTCCTCCACCAAACTTTACAGTTGGCACTATGCATTGGGGCAGGTAGCGGTCTCCTGGCATCCACCAAACCCAGATTCATCCGTCTGACTGCTAGATGATGAAGCGTGATTCATCTCTCCAGAGAACATGTTTCTACTGCATCAGTCCAATGACGGTGAGCTTTACACCACTCCAGCCAACGCTTGGCATTGCACATGGTGATCTCAGGCATGTGTGCTGCTGCTCCAGCCATGGAAACCCATTTTATGAAGCTCCCAACGAACAGTTCTTGTTGACGTTGCTTCCAGCAGCAGTTTGGAACTTGATAGTGAGTGATGCAACCGAGAACAGACCATTTTTACATGCTTCAGCGGTCCTGTGTTTTGAGCTTGTGTGGCTTACCACTTCACGGCTGAGCCGTTGCTCCTAGACATTTCCATTTCACAATGACAGCACTTACAGTTGAACAGGGCAGCTCAAGCAGGGCAGAAATGTTATGAACTGACGGTGCCACATTGAAAGTCACGAAGCTCTTCATTAAGGCCATTCTACTGCCAATGCATGGCTGTGTGCTCGATTTTATACTCCTGTCAGCAAAGGGTGTGGCTGAAATAGACAAATCCACTATTTTGAAGCGGTGTCCTCATACTTTTGTATATATAGTCTGCTTAACATGTTAGCCTAGCATGCAACTACTTACCATGTTAATGTTAGCAACAACTAATTGGAATACGTAAAATATCATACGTATAGCAAATTCGTAACATATTGTACAAAATCTAATTCGTAACATCCTACAAATCGTATTACAGTTATAGGCTAATGTAACATAACATACCGTAAAATACTAAATAGTGTGCAATGTTATTTTTTATTTTTTATTTTTTTTACATATAGTACGTTTTGCTCTGACACCAAGTTGTCCCTCTGCAGTTCTCTGTGGGAATGAGCTGGTAGACACATGTATCAGCTAGAGATGGTGTCAGTTATTTTTTTACTACACAACAACTTTTGTTTAATGATACACAGGCTATGAAACGACGACATGTTTATTAAATTGTCTTTTAAAATTAGATTCATTATTTTAGTCATTGATCATTAATGCATTTGGATAACTGTAATGAACTTAATTGATCTGCTAATGAAAAAATAAACATTCTACATGAACTTGTGCTGGTAAACCTTTGTTTTCTGGGTTATCTATACAGAAAATACTATGTTTTTGTTTAATTCATGGCATTCAAAGTAATTTACATGTCTATCTACTCAAAACATGTCACTACATCTTTACACATCACCATGTGGATAAGCCAATTTGCTAGCCACCAGTAATTGCTACAATACACACACATGTTTTGCATTATAAAGGACTTACATATGTTTCTTATTAAATAACAGTTAAATAAAATGAAAAAAAAAGTATTGTCATTTTGAAGTGTTTTATATGGTACCAAAGTCCAGCGACAGCATTACAACCACAAATCAACAACGAACCACTTACTATTAGGGAATGGAACCAGAGAGGAAGCTTGTGTTACCTTTCTCTTACTTATCGTAAGAGTAGGGGTGTTAACCCCGGAGTCCTGGCTAAATTCTCATTCTGACCATCATGGCCCTCTAATCATCCCCAGCTTCCAGGCTCATTCATCCCCCCTCCTCTCCCCTGTAACTATTCCCCAGGTTGTTGCTGTAATGAGAACGTGTTCTGTCAACTTCCCTGGTAAAATAAAACATGTAATTACTTAAACATTAATGTGCACTGTTCAAAATATATCTACAGTCAACGCTGTGTCTAGCACGAGCCCCCAAAATAAAGCACCCGATCTGAGTTAACTTGGTTGAGTTTACGAAAACAAATATAATACAAGTGTCATTCCAGATGAGGAATAAGAAATGTTCAAAGCACATGTAATGTTTGTATTTAGGCAATGTAATGTCTAGTTCTTACACAGGATGTAGCTAGTTAAAATGAAGTGTATCTTTAGGAGTAATTAATGTGTACCTGTACATTACCCACCCTGACAACCTGGCACCTCAATTTAAAGCCCATGGAAGTGACATCCAAGTGGGAGAACAAATACACTAGTACAACACAGAGTATATTTAATATCTGCACAAGTACAATGTAATTACTAGGTGTTTACACAGGATTTGGCCGGTGATAATGAAGTCTATCTTGAGGGGTACTTACTTGTAATTACAGTGAACCAATAGCCAGCCAGTGGTGGAAAAAGTACCCAGCTGTCATACTTGAGTAAAAGTAAAGATACCTTAATAGAAAGTCACCCAGTAAAATGCTCCTTGAGTAAAAGTATTTGGTTTTAAATATACTTAAGTTGCAAAAGTCAATGCATTAATAATTTCAGATTCCTTATATTAAGCAAACCAGATGGCACAATTTGAAAAATATATTATGGATGGCCAATGGGCACACTCCAACATTCAGACATAATTTACATCCCTACCTCCTCTGACCAGGGTTGTTCTCTTGGTAACTGTGTGAATTGGACCATTTTCCTGTCCTGCTAAGCATTCCAACTGTAATGAGTACTTTTGGGTGTCATGGAAAATGATTGTCTTTAGAACAGGATTCAAGAAGGTCAGTGTGCAAAATCTGGACATGATAGATTGCCGCGGGGAGAAAAAAGTGTTATAGACAAGATAAAAACGTCAAGACAGAAGAGAGAAAGGTACGTTTTCCATGCAATTTGTTTCGTTTCCTTTTGGGAATACATAAATAGTGCTGGACGATTTAGCATAGGACGTTGGATAACTAGCTAGCTAGCATTTGGCAGCTACCTAGCAAACGGAAGGCTAGCTAGCTAATGGAAGGCTAGCTAGCTAGCTAACGGAAGGCTAGCTAGCTAATGGAAGAGCCATAACTGTAGCATGCTAACGTTAGCTGGCGTTAATGTTAGGCTTACCAACTAGGCTAACTAGCTAACAAGTTACCATAGCACATTGTACGGAATAGATTTACCATGTAGTATGTTGAGTTTTGTTTGGATTAGCTAGCACGCTAGATAGTTTTCTAACCTTTACTAGCCACTGTAGCTAAATTACCTAACATAAAGCTGGCAAATAGCTGTTATGGTCGCTACTCGCTAGCTAGCTGGGCTCACTTTTGTGTGAAGCTAGCCACAATAACGATTATCCACAACAGTATAATTTATGGGTCGCCTTCATAATAAAAGTCCCCCATTGCAAACAACAGTGTGTAGTCTATCTTGGGTTAGTTTATACAAATCTTTCGTGTTAACATGCAATTTTATAGCTAGCTGGATAACACAATAACTAGTTAGCAAGGCCTAGGTAGCTACAGGCTTAAACTATGGAAAACATGATGATGATAACTACTTCATCGCTGAAATGTGGCTCCCACATGGACAGGCTTCTTATCAAACTTCCAGTGTACCTCAGAGACAGTTTCATTGAACATTGTTTGAACAAGGGCATCCTGAGAGAGGGCTCGAGAAGCACCTATGCTCTCAGAGACCTGGCCGCATGGTTGGAGGATAAGGCAGGCCACACCCATGTCTCCTTTGTCATGGCCAGGTCCAGGGTCGCCCCCAAAAGCAGTTGTCAATGCCTAGGCTAGAACTCAGTGCTGCCCTTTCCGGAGCCCAGTTGACCTCTACCTTGCGAGCCGAGCTCACCTTGCCAATCCAAAGGGTCATCTACTGGAGGGATTCAACCACTGTATTGACCTGGCTCAAGTCGGAGTCCTGCAGGTATAAGGAGTTCGTCGGGACCTCGCATTGCGGAAATCCAAGACCTAACAGAAGTCCAGGACTGGAGGTATGTTGATAGCATAAACAATCCTGCTGATGACGTTACTCGCGGTAAAACCCTTAAGGAAGTGGCTCAACCCCATCGCTGGAGCTTGGGACCACCATTCTTGTCCCAACCAGAGAACGAGTGACCGACAGCCCCCAGGTGTACGGCCCCTCCGCAACCAACTAAAGCTCATGAGTTAAGGAAGTCCGCCCAATGCTACAGCATCTCTACGGAACCAACACAATCCCAAACACTGCCGGATCTGATCGCCGCCACAAACCAGACCTCAGATGGGGTGGCTTCTATACCCACCTCCCTCGCGGCAGAGACACTACTCCTCCAGCATGCACAAGCAGTTAGCTCTGAAAAAAGCTCTGAAAGCCGGTAGGGAAGTTGCTAAGGAGAGCCGTCTTCTCTCTCTCGCCCCCAGAATATGATCAAATCCATGGAGTGATCAGATTCGGGGGGAGGCTGCGCCAAGCAGAAGTTTTGGACCCCGATGCCATCCACCCAATTATCCTTGACTTGCGCCTCCTTAAACCACCCATCTGGTCAACAGGAGTAGACTGCTTTGGCTCCTTGATGATCAGGCTAGGACGCCGTGCGGAAAAGCGCTGGGGCATTCTATTCAAGTGTTTGACAACTAGATGTGTCCACCTGGACCTACTGGAGAGTTTGGATACTGAAGCCTTCCTCATGGCCCTACGGCGGTTTATCTCCCGACGGGGGAAACCCTACGAGATCCTGGCTTTCAGAGGTACGAACTTCAAGGCAAAAGAAGCCAGGTTGGAGGAAGCCTTCCAAGCCATGGAACCCAGCCTCCAGGATCAGCTGATGGACCAACAAACCTCATTCAAATTTAACCCTCCAGGAGCTCCTCATTTTGGAGGAACATGGGAGCAAGAGATTAAATCTGAAAAAGACGGCCTTATAGAGGTGGAAGGGATACTGAACTCCAAACCCTTGGGATATCTCTCTGCAGACATCGCTGACCCCGATCCGGTTACACCGAATATGCCCTTGATGGGACGCAGAGATGCGTCACTTCCTCAAGCCATGTATGCTGATACCAACCTCGTTGGCAGACGCCGGTGGCGACACAGCCAGATCTTAGCTGGTGGACCCTCAGCTGCCTCGAGGCTCCTGGCCGGTGGGCTGTATCACTAAGACCATGCCTGGGACCGATGGTCGCGTTAGATCAGTGGAGATCCAGGTGAAGAACCGGACATATATCCGGCCAGTTGCCCGACTAATTCCTCTCCCTGAGATGACAGAGGACGGGGAGCAATGAGCCTTTTTTGAGGAGTGTGGAATTTAACACATTTCCAGGGTGGCTGTAGAAAAGGCCCATGGAGTTGGTGGAATAATCCTTTAATTCATTGCCACTTACTCAGCTGGGCCAGGGGCGCTTTAATTAGGTCAGGTGGAAATGTCAGACAGATCTCAACTCCATAAAAGGAGGATATCGCCTGAGCTCACTGCTTTCTCTTCCTTAACTCTGTCTGATCCAGAAGTTCTGTGCGTCCATGAATCCACAAATTCCTGCCTTAGTCTCATCCATTCGTCTGTCACCTGTCACCTGTTCACCTTCATTGTCAGTCATCCTAACTGTCCAGCTACCCACACAGATTCCACTAATCTTTCAATAGGGTAACGTAGTGTCTCAATTGTCATACATTCTTCTCTACTACAGATTTCCACTCTACAATCTACACACGATACCCCATAATGCCAGAGCGAAAACAGGTTTTTAGATATTTTTTCAAAAAAATTAAACATCAATACCTTATTTACATAAATATTCAGACCCTTTGCTATGAGACTCGAAATTGAGCTCTGGTGCATCCTGTTTCCATTGATCATCTTTGAGATGTTTCTACAACTTGATTGGAGTCCACCTGTGGTAAATTAAATTGATTGGATATGATTTGGAAAGGCAGACACCTGTCTATATAAGGTCCCACAGTTGACAGTGCATGTCAGAGCAAAAACCAAGCCATGAGGTCAAAGGAATTGTCCTTAGAGCTCAGAGACAGGATTGTGTGGAGGCACAGATCTGGGGAAGGGTACCAAAAATGTTTGCAGCATTGAAGGTCCCCAAGAACACAGTGGCCTTCATCATTCTTAAATGGAAGAAGTTTGGAACCACCAAGATGCTTGCTTGAGCTGGCAGCCCGGGCAAACTGAGGAAGCAGGGGAGAAGGGCCTTGGTCAGGTAGGTGAGCAGAACCTGATGGTCACTCTGACACAGCAGGAGTGGTTTCGGGACAAGTTTTGTAATGTCCTTGAGTGGCCCAGCCATAGCCCGGACTTGAACCCGATTAAATATCTCTGGAGAGACCTGAAAATAGCTGTGTAGCAACGCTCCCCTTTCAACCTGACAGAGCTTGAGAGGATCTGCAGAGAAGAATGGGAGAAAAACTCCCCAAATACATGTGTGCCAAGCTTGTCGTGTCATACCCTGGAGAACTCGATGCTGTAATCGCTGCCAAAGGTGCTTCAACAAAGTACTGAGTAAAGGGTCGGAAAATGTCATATTTCCGGTTTTTAAAAATATATAAATTGCCATTTCTAAAAAACTGTTTTATTTGTCATTCTGGGGTATTGTGTGTAGATTGATGAGGGGGGGACTATTTCATCTATTTTAGAATAAGGCTGTAACGTTACAATATTAGGAAAAAGTCAAGGGGTCTGAATACTTTCCGAAGGCACTATATATCAAGTCATTTGTCACCTAGTACAGCCAGAAGAGGAGCGGCCACTGCTCGGGGCCTGGTTCTTCTCTAGGGTTTTCCTAGGTTCCTTCTAAGGAGTTTTTACTAGCCCCTCTGCTTCTGTATTGCTTTCCCTTTGGGGTTTTAGTCTCGGTACCTGCACCCTCAGCGGAGTCGATCAAACACCGGGAGCATCCATTTTTTCAGGAAGAAGGCAGAGAGGAAGCCAAAGCCTGAAACCTAGAAGCTTCTGGTTTCTGTCAACCTCATTGAGGCGTTTTTTTTTTACACCTTATACGTTAGGTTAGGCTATCTGTAAAGCACTTTGTGACAACTGCAGATGTAAAAAGGGCTTTATAATTTTTTTTTATTGAAATGTTCATCACACCACCTGACTGGTTCTTCTGATGTTGTTCACACAGGAAACCATGTTGAGACATTCTCTACATCCAGAGAGCAACTACAGGAAGATCACAGAGCTCAGAGGTCTCACCACTCCCCACGTTGTGAGGAGATTTTCCAATTCTATCAAGCTAAAAATACACCTAAAAATACAGACAATGTAGAATCTTTATCTCTGCTTTGACTGTGGGAAGAGCTGCAAAATATCAAGGGATCTGAGTGTTCAACATTCAACACTGGAAAAAAGCCTTACTCCTGCTCTGACCGTTGGAAGAGTTTCTCTCAACATGGCCACTTAAAAACATACCAACATATACATAAATGTGAGATTCCTCATCAGTTCTCTGACTAGCTAAGATTAAAATCATTCCTTCACTTAATTATCAAGAAATCGTAGAACACTCTATTGTAATCCTATTGTTTCTCACTGTGAGAGAACTGTGCAGAGGAAATGGAGTGTTATAGAATGTTAGCCTCTCTTTACTTTACTGATCAGTATTCACTGAAACCTGCTCAATTTATCTGCGAATTAAAAATAAAGTTTGTACATTTGTACTGGTCAAACTCTTCTCTTTTGGAAAATTAATTACCAAAAAACAGTGTTTCAAGTGACATATTTGCTGTTTTTCTGAAGCTGAACAAGACAGGAAGTTGAAATGAGCGTCACAAAGCTAAATCTGACCTATTCTCTAACATGTTTTGTCAGCGTAAGCAGCTGTGAGACCTGCTAGAGTAATGCAACTTTATTGATCTCCTGAATCATATTCGTTTTTTGGGGGTTATCTTTACAGTAAATATAATGCTTTTGTTTAATTCATGACATTCCAACAAATACATATCTGTATTTATCTACACAATACATGTCATGACACCTCTACACACTGGGACAAGACAATTTACTTGTCACCAATATTCTCTAAATCAAATCAGTGATGACTGTTCAACAGTCTTATGGCCTGGAGATAGAAGCAGTTTCATTCTCTTGGTACCAGCTTTGATGCACCTGTACCGTCTCTGCTTGCTACATGGTAGCAGGGGGAACAGGCCGTGGCTCGGGTGGATGAGATTCTTGATCTTCCACATAAAATGTTATTGATCACATACACATGGTTAACAGATGTTATTCCGAGTGTAACAAAATGTTTGTGCTTCTAGTTCCGACTGCAGCAATATCTAGCAAGTAATATCTAGCAATTCCACAACAAATACCTAATACACACAAATCTAAGGAATGGAATAAGAATATTAATAATGGATAAGCAATGTCAGAGTGGCATAGGCTAAGATGCAATAGATATTATAGAATATATACGTATGAGATGAGTAATGCAAGATATGTAAACATTATTCAACTGGCATTATCTCTGTGGCCTTCCACAGAAACCATGTACAATGCATATGTAATGTTTAAAAAAAAACTTAGACATTAAAACAGACACACCTTTAGTTTTCTTGAACCAAGGTTTATTTGTCTTGCTAATCAAGTTCCCTTTATATTTTACATGCTTTATCAGTAGTTAGTCCATCAGTCCAATACATGTCGCTGTTGCACTACGGTAGTGGGAAACAGGAAGTTCCGGGTTGCCTGCCACCATTCTTCGGAGTAAAGAAAACGACAGAACGTTGTTGTGCGTTTCGCTTTATTACTACAGGTATGTAATAGCACGTTTAAACTGTCTATTATCGAAATAACGTATTATATAACACATCCTCGAGATATTATCACGTTTGGGAAAGGTTTTGTGTAATTTCTCTGTCAAACCGAGTGAGAGAAGAAGGTGATAAAAAATATTTTACAAGCACACGGAGCGGTGTCCACCACACACACGTTCATTTGTGAGGCTTTCCAGGTTCATACATAACTCAGTCGTGTTCTCCTGGGGATGTTCAGTACAAAAACGTTGTGGAAAGTTGCAGATAGAAATGCCCTGAATAGAACTGAGATGATCCCTTAGAATCAGAGGCATGTTTGTTCTACATAATACATTTCTATCGGAATGTGGCCAACGTCTCCGTCCCCCTCCTGGAAGCAGCCCTGGTACCCGCTTGTCCCTAGCTATGTGAAGCTAGCCAGAATAACAATTAGCCACAATTGTTGGTTCTCCCTTAACATAAAAGGCCCTCATTGAAATTGATGCAAACTGATACAAAATAGTGGAATAATTTCACATTTGGACTAGGCAACAATAAACATTGTTAGAATGTTGTTACTTAATTTAAAATTGAGAAGAATGGCGCCGGAGTAGATGGCTGCCGTTTTATGGTTTTCTAAACTATTGTGGGTTTTTTGGCATTGTGGGTAATCTGCCTCTACCCTCAGTCCAACTAGCCAACGTACAATGATTGGATGACAAAATAGACGAGCTACGATCACAAATAAACTGTAATGTCTTATGTTTCACCGAGTCGTGGCTGAACGATGACACAGATAGCATACAGCTGGCAGGGTTTGCGCTGCATCGGCAAGATGGAACATCTGCCTTTTGTAAGACAAGGGGTGGTGTCTGTGTATATTTGTAAACAACAGCTGGTGCACGAAATCTAATATTAAGGAATTCTAAAGGTTTTGCTCGCCTGAGGTAGAGTATCTCATGACCCACAACAATTTGCATACCTCCCCAAAGATCCACAGATTATGCAATCTCTATTGCACTCCACACTGCCCCTTCCCACCTGGACAAAAGGAACACCTACGTGAGATTGCTATTCATTGACTACAGATCAGCGTTCAACACCATAGTGCCCTCAAAGCTCATCACTAAGCTAAGGACACTGGGACTAAACACCTCCCTCTACAACTGGTGGTAAGGGTAGGTAGCAACACATCTGCCACGCTGATCCTAAACACGGGGGCCCCTCAGGGGTGCGTGCTCAGTCCCCTCCTGTACTCCTGGTTCACTCATGACTGCGTGGCGCCAACACAGTCGTTAAGTTTGCCGAAGAGTGTGTAAAGCTGTCATCAAAGCAAAGGGTGGCTACTTTGAAGAATTTCAAATATAAAATGTATTTTGATTTGTTTAACACTTTTTATTTTGGATACTACATGATTCCATGTGTTATTTCATAGTTTTGATGTCTTCACTATTATTCTATAATATAGTAAAATAAAGAAAAACCCTTGAATGAGTGGGGGCCCAAATGTTTGACTGGCACTGTGTATATTTAATTTTTTTTTATGGGTTATTGGAAATGATGCAGACAATTACAATGATGGAAGCCACAATCTGTCTGCAATATTAAAGCTGATCTACCACCCCCCCCCCAAAAAACAAAGTATAATAATAATCAACACAGACTGGACAGCTAGTATAAAAGCCTTTGGCTAAAATTCTTCTAGCGGTACCAATACCGTACGAGACAAACTGAGCATTAATTTTCCAGAATAAATGTTCATTGATACTCTGGTTTTAGTAGTGTAACTCTGCTCTCAATCTGAGTAGTTGAGACATAAAAAGGGTATTGATAGAAAAGGTAACTTCTCCTCTATTACAGTAAAATAATGTCTCAATGTGTTTTGGTGTCAATATGAACCATTATTTTGGACCAAACCACAAATGTAAATAGCTAAGTTGAAACTGCTTGCCAGAGAGGAAGATGTGATCTCGCAACTTTGTTGTCGTGAAAGTCAGGGGGAGGGGCTTGGTGTGTGTAAGTAATTGAGAAAGAGGCAAAGCAAGAGGTTTCACTCTCGCTAAATTCTGTCCAAAATAAGCCCAATGCGTTTCTATGGGCTTGTTTTGGACCTAACCTTGTTGCCTGCCTTTCTGCCTTTGGGACAACGACTCCCATTGTTAGGGTGGAGACGTGCATCTTGTCATTATATACAGATCTCTGGTGTAAATGGGAAGGTGCACACGGCACAGCAGAGCAAAAATACAATTTGACAACAAGAGGACATAAACACTCATGAAAATGAAAGTAAATACAGGCATTTGGAATTTAGCTCAAAAATATACATTTTAATTAATTCTACACTGCTCAAAAAAATAAAGGGAACACTAAAATAACACATCCTAGATCTGAATGAATGAAATATTCTTATTAAATAGTTTTTTCTTTACATAGTTGAATGTGCTGACAACAAAATCACACAAAAATGATCAATGGAAATCAAATGTATCAACCCATGGAGGTCTGGATTTGGAGTCACACTCAAAATTAAAGTGGAAAACCACACTACCGGCTGATCCAACTTTGATGTAATGTCCTTAAAACAAGTCAAAAACAAGTCAGTAGTGTGTGTGGCCTCCACATGCCTGTATGACCTCCCTACAATGCCTGGGCATGCTCCTGATGAGGTGGCGGATGGTCTCCTGAGGGATCTCCTCCCAGACCTGGACTAAAGCATCCGCCAACTCCTGGACAGTCTGTGGTGCAACGTGGCGTTGGTGGATGGAGCGAGACATGATGTCCCAGATGTGCTCAATTGGATTCAGGTCTGGGGAACGGGCAGGCCAGTCCATAGCATCAATAGCTTCCTCTTGCAAGAACTGCAGACACCCCAGCCACATGGGGTCTAGCATTGTCTTGCATTAGAAGGAACCCAGGGCCAACCGCACCAGCATATGGTCTCACAAGGGGTCTGAGGATCTCATCTCGGTACCTAATGGCAGTCAGGCTACCTCTGGCGAGCACATGGAGGGCTATGCGGCCCCCCAAAGAAATTCCACACCATGACTGACCCACCGCCAAACCGGTCATGCTGGAGGATGTTGCAGGCAGCAGAACGTTCTCCACGGCGTCTCCAGACTCTGTTACGTGTTCATTGTGAACCTTCTTTCATCTGTGAAGAGCACAGGGCGCCAGTGGCGAATTTGCCAATCTTGGTGTTCTCTGGCAAATGCCAAACGTCCTGCACGGTGTTGGGCTGTAAGCACAACCCCCACCTGTGGACGTCGGGCCCTCATACCACCCTCATGGAGTCTGTTTCTGACCGTTTGAGCAGACACATGCACATTTGTGGCCTGCTGGAGGTCATTTTGCAGGGCTCTGGCAGTGCTCCTCCTGCTCCTCCTTGCACAAAGGCGGAGGTAGCGGTCCTGCTGCTGGGTTGTTGCCCTCCTACGGCCTCCTCCACGTCTCCTGATGTACTGGCCTGTCTCCTGATAGCGCCTCCATGCTCTGGACACTACGCTGACAGACACAGCAAACCTTCTTGCCACAGCTCGCATTGATGTGCCATCCTGGATGAGCTGCACAACCTGAGCCACTTGTGTGGGTTGTAGACTCCGTCTCATGCTACCACGAGTGAAAGCACCGCCAGCATTCAAAAGTGACCAAAACATCAGCCAGGAAGCATAGGAACTGAGAAGTGGTCTGTGGTCACCACCTGCAGAACCACTCCTTTATTGGGGGTGTCTTGCTAATTGCCTATAATTTCCACCTGTTGTCTATTCCATTTGCACAACAGCATGTGAAATGTATTGTCAATCAGTGTTGCTTCCTAAGTGGACAGTTTGATTTCACAGAAGTGTAATTGACTTGGAGTTACATTGTGTTGTTTAAGTGTTCCCTTTATTTTTTTGAGCAGTGTATATATCGCCCAGCCCTGAGTATAATGTACTGTGTTGTACCCTACTTTACTCTAATGTTGTGCACTCAAGACGTCTTTTCATCTTTCAATTAACTGATTTCAAAGTACAGAAAATACTTATTTTAAATGTGCAGATATGACTTTTCAACTTTCAGTCATAACCTAAAATGAATCTAATTCAACGTTTGGATAAATAAGTATTTTAGATGTTTTTTTTGCTTACTAGGACTATTGTAGTTCATAGGAGGAGGGCGGTATTTCAGCCAGGACCGGCCTGTGTCTGCATAAAGCATAGAGATGGAGAGAAGACTCAAACTCTATGTAACCCGTTTTAGCATGGACATTGTCATTGAGGCTTTCCACCATTTTAAAGTAGTCAAATGTGTGGGGATTCTTATGGGTTAGGAGTAATCAGCCAATTATTAGTGCCCTGTCTTCTTCAACTTGTGTGCTATGGTTTGTAAATATTGAAATATTGAACACTGCCATCTAGTGGCCAATAACTGAATTACACTAATTGGTTCAGGACTCCAGCATGATTTTTCAATGCCGATACCGATTTATTGGAGGACCATAAAAGCCGATACCGATTAATCGGCCAATTTTTATTTTATTTTATTTGTGATTATGACAATTACAACAATACTGAATTAACACTTATTTTAACTTAATTAATACGTCAATAAAATCAATTTAGCCTCAAGTAAATAATGAAAAATGTTCAATTTGGTTTAAATAATGCAAAAACAAAGTGTTGGAGAAGAAAGTAAAAGTGCAATATGTTCCATGTAAAATATGTGCCATGTAAGAAAGCTAACGTTTCAGTTCCTTGCACAGAACATATGAAAGCTGGTGGTTCCTTTTAACATGAGTCTTCAATATTACCAGGTAATAAGTTTTAGGTTGTAGTTATTATAGGACTATTTCCCTCTATACCATTTGTATTTCATTAACCTTTGACTATTGGATGTTCTTATAGGCACTTTAGTATTGCCAGTGTAACAGTATAGCTTCCATCCCTCTCCTCGCTCCTCCCTGGGCTCGAACCAGCAACACAACGACAATTAGCGCGCGCTAACTAGCTAGCCATTTCACTTAGGTTACACAAGGTTTCACAAGCCTCATCTCGGGAGTTGATAGGCTTGAAGTCACAACGAAGAGCTGCTGGCAAAACGCACGAAAGTGCTGTTTGAATGAATGTTTTTCTTTTTAAATCGGCAACTCGGCGCCCAAAAACACTGATTTCCGTTTGTTATGAAAACTTGAAATCGTCCCTAATTAATCGGCCATTCCAATTAATCGGTCGACCTCTAGTACTAATATTCAGACACATTCAGTTGTTTCCATCTTTATCTATAAATGTTTCAGTGGTATGAACAGAAAATACAATTAGAGTTAAATAATACAGCGAAGACGAGGTTATTCAGGAAAATAGTGCATAGTGCTGCCTGAAACATACTGCAAACTTGTACTGAATGGTTTTTGAGTCATTTATGCATTTTTGTGAATTTAGGAAATCTGCTATAGGTTATGAGCACTGTAATTTAAAGTGTGCACTCTGTCTAATGTGAAATTAATAAATAGTTTGTTTTCAATGTTTAGCTACCTGATCTAATATCATTTTTAGAGAATAAAGAAAGTACCAGAACTCTCAGACAATAACTTTTGGGGGGGCCATTTTCTCTTCATTACTACAGGCCAACTCCGATTATGTCTGAGGCCGGTAACATCAAAAGTGAGGACAAACCCAACCTACAGTCACTGGGTCCTGATTGTGACAGTGGAGCCCAGTTTGCTCTGCAGGATCCAGAGATGGCATCAGTGAAGCTGGAAGACTACAGTCAAACACTGGAGCTGAATGTCAACATTAAAGATGAAGAAGAGGAGGAGAAGATTGGGGAATCTGTTTATGATGGTAAGAGCAGGTTCTATCTATAAGTTATCTTCATAAATTAGACCTCCATAAGTTATTGATATGACAGATTTACAGAATGAAACCTAACACATCCTTGAACAAGTTCTATGAAATGAGCCTGTAGTTTCTAACCCTTGTGATAGTGAGTGGAGGATGATATGAAATGAGTCTGTGTAGTTACTAACCCTTGTGATAGTGAGTGGAGGATGATATGAAATGAGTATGTGTAGTTACTAACCCTTGTGATAGTGAGTGGAGGATGATATGAAATGAGTCTGTGTAGTTACTAACCCTTGTGATAGTGAGTGGAGGATGATATGAAATGAGTCTGTGTAGTTACTAACCCTTGTGATAGTGAGTGGAGGATGATATGAAATGAGTCTGTGTAGTTACTAACCCTTGTGATAGTGAGTGGAGGATTATATGACTCATAATCCCCTTTTTGCCCTCAACTGTTGAACAGCTTTTAGGACTGAGACCCCATTTAGTCGACTGGTCAATTGTTTGTTCGATAGATAGATAGATAGATAGATAGGCTGTTGGTCTACTAAGCTTTTTTTAAATCGAGCAGCGGGAAATATATAATTAGCTTATATACAGTTCCAGTCAAAAGTTTGGACACAAATCAAAATATATTTAAATGTATTTATAAAGCCCTTTGTACATCAGCTGATATCTCAAATTGTTGTACAGAAACCCAGCCTATAACCCCAAACAGCAAGCAATGCAGGTGTAGAAGCACGGTGGCTAGGAAAAACTCCCTAGAAAGGCCAAAACCTAGGAAGAAACCTAGAGAGGAACCAGGCTATGTGGGGTGGCCAGTCCTCTTCTGGCTGTGCTGGGTGGAGATTATAACAGAACATTGCCAAGATGTTCAAATGTTCATAAATGGCCAGTATTGTCAAATAAAATAATCACAGTAGTTGTCGAGGGTACAACAGGTCAGCACCTCAGGAGTAAATGTCAGTTCGCTTTTCATCGCCGATCATTGAGAGTATCTCTACCACTCCTGCTGTCTCTAGAGAGTTGAAAGGTCTGGGACAGGTAGCACGTCCGGTGAACAGGTCAGACAGGGTTCCATAACCACAGGCAGAACAGTTGAAACTGGAGCAGCAGCACAGCCAGGTGGACTGGGGACAGCAAGGAGTCGTCATGTCAGGTAGTCCCGAGGCATGGTCCTAGGGCTCAGGTCCTCCGAGAGAGAGAAACAAAGAAAGAGAGAAAGAAAGAGAGAATTAGAGAGAGCATACGTCCGGTGAACAGGTCAGACAGGGTTCCATAACCACAGGCAGAACAGTTGAAACTGGAGCAGCAGCACAGCCAGGTGGACTGGGGACAGCAAGGAGTCGTCATGTCAGGTAGTCCCGAGGCATGGTCCTAGGGCTCAGGTCCTCCGAGAGAGAGAAACAAAGAAAGAGAGAAAGAAAGAGAGAATTAGAGAGAGCATACTTAAATTTGCACAGGATAAGACAGGAGAAATACTCTAGATATAACAGACTGACCCTAGCCCCCTGACACACAAACTACTGCAGCAAAAATACTGGAGGCTGAGACAGGAGGGGTCATGAGACACTGTGGCCCCATCCGATGGCATTCTCTCAACCAGCTTCACATGGAGTGTTTTTCCAACAGTCTTGAAGGAGTTCCCACATATGTTGAGCACTTCTTGGATGTTTTTCCTTCACTCTGCGCTCCAACTCATCCCAGACCATTGGGTTGGGTAGAAGTCGGGTGATTGTGGAGGCCAGGTCATCTGATGCAGCACTCCATCACTCCTGGAGGTGTGTTTTGGGTCATTTGCCTGTTGAAAAACAAATGACAATCCCGCAAAACAGATGGGATGGCGTATCGCTGCAGAGTGCTGTGGTAGCCATGCGGGTTAAGTGCGACTTGAATTCTAAATAAATCAATGACAGTGTCACCAGCAAAGCACCATCACACCTCCTCCTCCATGCTTCTCAGTGGGAACCACACATGTGGAGATCATCTGTTCACCTACTCTGCGTCTCACAAAGACAGCGGTTAGAACCAAAAATCTCATATTTGGACTCATCAGACCAAAGGACAGATTTTCACCAGTCTAATTTCCATTGCTCGTGTTTTTTGGCCCAAGCAAGTCTCTTTTTCTTATTGGTGTCCTTTAGTAGTGGTTTCTTTGCAGCAATTCAACCATGAAGGCCTGATTCATGCAGTCTCCTCAGAAATGTTGATGTTGAGGTGTGTCTGTTGAACTCTGTGAAGCATTTATTTGGTCTGCCATCTGAGGTGAAGCTGGAAGACAGGTACACCTGTTAATTGAAATGCATTCCAGGTAACTACCTCATGAAGCTGGTTGAGAGAATGCCAAGACTGTGCAAAGCTGTCATCAAGGCAAAGGGTGGCTACTCTGGAGAATCTCAAATATAAAATATATTTTGATTTCACTTTTTTTGGTTAATACATGATTCCATATGTGTTATTTCAAAGTTTTGATGTCTTCACTATTATTATACAATATAGAAAATAGTAAAAATAAAGAAAAACCCTTGAATGAGTGTGTAGTAAAACGCCAAATGGATCTACCTCCTGGTCCTCTTCCCCTGTCTCACCCACCAAGGGTAGAGACAGAGATGACCTCGCCTACTGAAATACCGGATTGGGCAAAACCACCAGAAGACGACTCAAGCCAACCAACTATTGAACCTGACTGGTGTCAGGAAGAATCACCCTCTGCCTCAAGTGACACCTCTGAATGGGAACAGCTTATAGACTCATTGCTGATAGAGTAAGGGCACTGTCATAAACAGAGGTCCAAATGCGCACTGTAAGAACAGTATTTCCTCATTGTTGCTAGAGTAATAGGCTCTGTCATAAACAGAGGCCCATATGCGCACTGTAAGAAAAGTATTTCCTCATTGTTGCTAGAGTAATAGGCTCTGTCATAACCAGAGGCCCATATATGCACTGTAAGAAAAGTATTTCCTGTTGTAAGATGTGTCATCATCCTCTCTGCTCTGAGGGAATGGGAGGAGCAGCGGATCGGGTGCAGAGAATCAAAAGGTATATAAAGAGACATTTGCCATTACTTTGGCGCTGACTTCTTGAATTCTGAATTCATTTAGACAACCATTTGACTTCGGGTAAATTGACACCTGACTCAAATTACTTAAAAGATTCTAACTTGTTGGATCTGAAAAGTGACTCTCCGATATACCGTTTAACTATCGAACAGCTGTTTTGTCGCTTTGCGCCAGGTACGTGGGTGCTGATGCAAATATATTCAGAGAGTTCTCTGTAGCCTCTCGATTGAGCTCAGCATCTCGACCTCGTTGCGAGCCACTGACACTGCGGTAGTTCAACGGGGTTGAGAGGCACTCTAGTCCTTAAGGTTATCCCTTGCTTTCTCTTATGGATGTCTGAATTGACCCTGTGGTTTTGCGCCAGGTACGTGGGTGCTGATGCAAATATATCCAGAGAGTTCTCTGTAGCCTCTCGATTGAGCTCAGTATCGCGACCTCGTTGCGGACACAGACTTTTTGGTATTCCATTTGGGGCAGGGAATCACCAGCGGGTTCTCCCATCCGAGCCAAACTTGAATCTCTCAATTTAGTAAAGCACCGACTCCAATTCAACCTCTCAGCCAGTAGAGGGGAGTGGCTACCTATCTAAATTCTTAACAGAACTCAGACCGATTGAAACTCTGCTCCTGATCTCGTGGGTCTTCTCGTCATCTCTCAAAGGTAATTAAATAACTATTACAAGTATTTAATATAGAGATAAGTGTTATCATTGTACCAGGCATTTTATAAGAACATTAAGAGAGTCGGGACTATATATATTTTTTTACTTCTGGTTAGACTATATTGGTCTCTGGCTGCCTCTTGAGTCATTTTATTTCAACACATATGAATGGAAAAATACACGTTTTAAAATGTAAACATTTGGTAGAAAGAAAACAAGTCTCTCGGTCGACCAGGAATAAATAAAAAAATGTTGGGACAGCCCTAATAGCTTTATTTCCTATATTGTACAGCCTACTGTTATGAAGTCATATGTATAACACACCAACTGACTGGTTCTTGTGATGTTGTTCACACAGGATACCGTGTTGAGACAATCTCTACATCTGGAGAGCAACAGCAGGAAGATCACCGAGCTAAGAGGTCTCACCACTGCCCACATTGTGAGGAGATTTTCCCAATTCTATCAAAACTAGAAATACACCTAAAAATACACACAGGAGATAATCTGTATTCCTGCACTGACTGTACGAAGAGTTTCACAACATCACAGGCTCTGACAGTTCATCTGCGAGTCCACACTGGAGAAAAACCTTACTCCTGCTCTGACTGTGGGGAGAGTTTCTCTCAACAGAGCAGCTTAAAAACACACCAACGTATACACACAGGAGAGAAGCCTTACTCATGCTCTGACTGTGGGAAGAGTTTCTCCGTATCCAGCAACTTAAAAACACACCTAAAAATACACGCTGGGGAGAAGCCTTACTTTTGCTCTGACTGTGGGGCGAGTTTTTCTCAACAGAGCCACTTACAAACCCACCAACATATACATACAGGAAAGAAGCATTACTTATGCTCTGACTGCGGAAAATGCTTCATAACATCAGCTGAGTTAACCAGTTAGAGCTCTAGGGGCGCTATTTCATTTTTGGATAAAAAACGTTCCCGTTTTAAGCGCGATATTTTGTCACGAAAAGATGCTCGACTATGCATATTCTTGACAGTTTTGGAAAGAAAACACTCTGAAGTTTCAGAATCTGCAAAGATTTTGTCTGTAAGTGCCCCAGAACTCATTCTACAGGCGAAACCAAGATGATGCATCACCCAGGAATTAGCAGAATTTCTGAAGCTCTGTTTTCCATTCTCTCCTTATATGGCTGTGATTGCGCAAGGAACGAGCCTACACTTTCTGTCGTTCGCCCAAGGTCTTAGCAGCATTGTGACGTATTTGTAGGCATATCATTGGAAGATTGGCCATAAGAGACTACATTTTCCAGAGGTCCGCCCGGTGTCCTTTGTCTAAATTTGTGCGTAATCTTCAGGTGCGGTCATTTTCTCCTGGGATTCAGGAGAGAAAGCATGTATCCAAGAACGATGTATCAATGAAGAGATATGTGAAAAACACCTTGAGGCTTGATTCTAAAAAACGTTTGCCATGTTTTCAGTCGATATTATGGAGTTAATTTGGAAAAAAGTTTGCGTTTTGAGGACTGAATTTATGGATTTTTTTTGGTAGCCAAATGTGATGTATAAAACGGAGCTATTTCTAATACACAAGGAATCTTTTTGGAAAAACTGAGCATCTGCTATCTAACTGAGAGTATCCTCATTGAAAACATCAGAAGTTCTTCAAAGGTAAATGATTTTATTTGAAGGCTTTTATGTTTTTGTTAATGTTGCGTGCTGGATGCTAACGCTAATGCTAACGCTAAATGCTAACGCGAAATGCTAACTCTAGCTAGCTACTTTTACACAAATGATTGTTTTCCTATGGTTGAGAAGCATATTTTGAAAATCTGAGATGACAGTGTTGTTTACAAAAGGCTAAGCTTGAGAGATGGCATATTTATTTCATTTCATTTGCGATTTTCATAAATAGTTAACGTTGTGTTATGCTAATGAGCTTGCTGATAGATTTACACAATCCTGGATACAGGGGTTTTTTCATAGCTAAACGTGACGCAGAAAACGGAGCGATTTGTCCTAAACAAATAATCTTTCAGGAAAAACTGAACATTTGCTATCTGAGAGTCTCCTCATTGAAAACATCTGAAGTTCTTCAAAGGTAAATGATTTTTTTGAATGCTTTTCTGTTTTTTTGTGTAAATGTTGCCAGCTGAATGTTAATGCTAAATGCTACGTTAGCCATCAATACTGTTACACAAATGCTTGTTTTGCAATGGTTGAGAAGCATATTTTGAAAATCTGAGATGACAGTGTTGTTAACAAAAGGCTAAGCTTGAGAGATGGCATATTTATTTCATTTCATTTGCGATTTTCATGAATAGTTAACGTTGCGTTATGGTAATGAGCTTGAGTCTGTATTCACGAACCCGGATCCGGGATGGGGAGATCAGAAAGGTTAAGAGTTCATCAGAGAACACACACAGGAGAGAAACCTTACTGCTGCTCTGACTGTGGGAAGAGTTTCTCTCAACAGAGCAACTTAAAATGTCACCAGCGAATACACACAGGAGAGAAGCCTTACTCCTGCTCTGATTGTGGGAAGAGTTTCACCCATTTGGATATATTAAAATGTCACCAGCGAATACACACAGGAGAGAAGCCTTACTCCTGCTCTGTCTGTGGGAAGAGTTTCTCCCAACAGGGCAACTTAAAAACACACCAACGTATACATAAAGGAGAGAAGCCTTACTCCTGTTCTGACTGTGAAAAATGCTTCACAACATCAACTGAGCTAAAAGTTCATCGGAGAACACACACAGGAGAGAAGCCTTACTGCTGTTCTGACTGTGGGAAGAGTTTCTCCCGATTGGCTACCTTAAAAACACATCAATGTATACATAAAGGAGAGAAGCCTCATCAGTTCTCTCAGACCAACTAAGATTAAAGTCACTCCATCGATTAATCCTCATCTCGTAAAAGAAGTGGTAACAGTGAATTGGATCAAGAAGAAAGCATAGAATACTATTGTAATCCTATTGTTTCTCAATGTGAGAGAACTGCAGAGGAAAGGGAGTGTTATAGAATTATGACATTGGAAATCATCTTTCTCCAACTTTTTTTTACTACAGAACGTGCCATTTTCACAGATGTTGATGTTGGGGTGGTGCTGGGGATGGGGATGATAAATATGAAGTTGGAACATTTTAAAATGTCCCTTTTTAAGGCAAAAACAATAGGATAGTGGTTGGTCGGGTGGATGGATGGATCAGCAAAAACATGAAAGTCTAGCAACCCAACGGTTGCGTGTTCAAATCTCATCACGGACAATTGTAGCTAATAAGCAACTTTGCAACTACACTACATGACCAAAAGTACACTACCATTCAAAAGGTTGGGGTCACTTAGAAATGTCCTTGTTTTTGAAAGATAAGCTATTTTTTTGTCTGTTTTATTTAACATCAAATTGATCAGTGTAGACATTGTTAATGTTGTAAATTACTGTTGTCGTTGGAAACGGCAGATTTTTTAATGGATAATCTACATAGGCGTACAGAGGCCCATCATCAGCAGCCATCACTCCTGTGTTCCAATGGCACGTTGTGTTAGCGATTTCAAGTTGATCATTATAAAAGGTTAAATGATCAATAGAAAACCCTTTTGCAATTATGTTAGCACAGCTAAAAACAGTTGTGCTGGTTAAGTTGGACTAGATGAGTATCTGGAGCATCAGCATTTGTGAGTTTGATTAAAGGCTCAAAATGGCCAGAAACAAATAACTTTCTTCTGAAACTCGTCAGTCTATTCTTGTTCTGAGAAATGAAGGCTATTCCATGCGAAAAATTGCCAAGAAACTGAAAATCTCATACAAGGCTGTGTACTACCTTCACAGAACAGCACAAACTGGACCTAACCAGAATAGAAAGAGGCGTGGGAGGCCCCGGTGCACAACTGAGCAAGACGACAAGTACATTAGAGTGCCTAGTTGTAGAAACAGACACCTCACAAGTCCTCAACTGGAAGCTTCATTAAATAGTTCCCGCAAAACACCAGTCTCAACGTCAACAGTGAAGAGGCGACTCCGGGATGCTGGCCTTCTAGGCAGAGTTGCAAAGAAAAAGACATCTCAGACTGGCCAATAAAAATAAAAGATTAAGATGGGCAAAAGAACACAGACACTGGACAGAGGAACTCTGTCTAGATGGCCAGCATCCCGGCGTCGCCTCTTCACTGTTGACGTTGAGACTGCACTGTATTTCTGATCAATTCGATGTTATTTAATGGACAAAAAACAACCACTTTTGAACGGTAGTGTATGTGGGCACCTGCTCGTCGAACATCTCATTCCAAAATCATGGGCCTTAATATGGACTTGTTCCCCCTTTTGCTGCAATAACAGCCTCCACTCTTCTGGGAAGGCTTTCCACAAGATGTTGGAACATTGCTCTGGGGACTTTTTCCATTCAACCACGTGCATTAGTGCGGTCGGGCACTGATGTTGGGCGATTAGGTCTAGCTCCCAGTCAACGTTTCAATTAATCCCAAAGGTGTTCGATGGGGTTAAGGTCAGGGCTCTGTGCAGGCCAGTCAAGTTCTTCCACACTGATCTCAACAAACCATTTGTGTATGGACGTCTATTTGTTCTCGGGGGCATTGTCACGCTGAAACAGGAAAGGGCCTTCCCCAAACTGTTGCCACAAAGTTGGCAGCACAGAACCATCTATAATGTCATTGTACGCTGTAGCGGTAAGATTTTCCTTCACTGGAACAAAGGGAACTAGTCCGAACCATGAAAAACAGCCCCAGACCATTAGTTGTCCTCCACCAAACTTTACAGTTGGCACTATGCATTGGGGCAGGTAGCGTTCTCCCTGCATCCACCAAACCCAGATTAGTCCGTCGGACTGCTAGATGATGAAGCGTGATTCATCTCTCCAGAGAACATGTTTCCACTGCGTCACTCCAATGGCGTTTAGTTTTACACCACTCCAGCCAACGCTTGGCATTACGCATGGTGATCTTAGGCATGTGTGCTGCTGCTCGGCCATGGAAACCCATTTTATGAAGCTCCCAACGAACAGTTCTTGTTGACGTTGCTTCCAGAAGCAGTTTGGAACTTGACTGTGAGTGATGCAACCGAGGACAGACCATTTTTACATGCTTCAGCACTCGGCGGTCCTCATGCAAGGCAGACATTTGATGAACTGGCGGTGCCACATTGAAAGTCACTAAGCTCTTCAGTAAGGCTATTCTACTGCCAATGTTTGTTTATGGAGAATGCATGGCTGTGTGCTCAATTGTATACTCCTGTCAGCAATGGGTGTGGCTGAAATAGCCAAATCCACAATTTGAAGGGGTGTCCTCATACTTTTGTGTATATAGTGTGCTTACCATGTTAATGTTAGCAACAACAAATTGGAATTCGTAAAATATCATACGTATAGAAAATTGTAACATATTGTACGAAACGTAATTCGTAACATACATACATCCTACAAATCGTATTACAGTTATAGGCCAATGTAATGTAATGTAACATAACATACTAAATTGTGTGGTATATTTTTAAAAATTATTTTTACATATAGTACGTTTTGCTCTGACACCAAGTTGTCCCTCTGCAGTTCTCTGTGGGAATGAGTTGGTAGATACAGTTGAAGTTGGAAGTTTACATACACTTAGGTTGGAGTCATTAAAACTCGTTTTCAACCACTCCATAAATTTCTTGTTAACAAACTATAGTTTTGGCAAGTCGGTTAGGACATCTTCTTTGTGCATGACACAAGTCGTTTTTCCAACAATTGTTTACAGACAGATTATTTCACTTATAATTCACTGCATCACAATTCCAGTGGGTCAGAAGTTTACATACACTAAGTTGACTGTGCCTTTAAACAGCTTGGAAAATTCCAGAAAATGATGTCATGGCTTTAGAAGCTTCTGATAGGCTAATTGACATCCTTTGAGTCAATTGTAGGGGTACCTGTGGATGTAGTTCAAGGTCTACCTTCAAACTCAGTGCCTCTTTGCTTGACATCATGGGAAAATCAATAGATATCAGCCAAGACCTCAGAAAATAAATTGTAGTCCTCCACAAGTCTGGTTCATCCTTGGGAGCAATTTCCAAACACCTGAAGGTACCACGTTCATCTGTACAAACAACAGTACGCAAGTACAAACACCATGGGACCACACAGCCGTCATACCGCTCAGGAAGGAGGTGCGTTCTGTCTCCTAGAGATGAATGTACTTTGGTGCGAAAAGTGCAAATCAATCCCAGAACAACAGCAAAGGACCTTGTGAAGATGCTGGAGGAGATAAGTATAAAAGTATCTATATCCACAGTAAAAAAACTCCTATATCGACATAATCTGAAAGGCCGCTCAGCAAGGAAAAAGCCACTGCTCCAAAACCACCATAAAAAAGCCAGACTACGGTTTGCAAATGCACTTGGGGACAAAGATTGTACTTTTTGGAGAAACGTCCACTGGTCTGATGAAACAAAAGTAGAACTGTTTGTCCATAATGACCATTGTTATGTTTGGAGGAAAAAGAGGGAGGCTTACAAGCCGAAGAACACCATCCCAACCGTGAAGCACAGGGGGTGGCAGCATCATGTTGTGGGGGTGCTTTGCTGGAGGAGGGACTGGTGCACTTCACAAAATAGATGGCATCATGAGGATGGAAAATTATGTTGATATATTGAAACAACATCTCAAGACATCAGTCAGGAAGTTAAATGGGTCTTCCAATGGACAATGACCCCAACCATACTTCCAAAATTGTGGCAAAATGGCTTAAGGACAACAAAATCAAGGTATTGGAGTGGACATCACAAATCCCTGACCTCAACCCTATAGAAAATGTGTGGGCAGAACTGAAAAAGCGTGTGCGAGCAAGGAGGCCTACAAACCTGACTCCGTTACACTAGCTCTGTCAGGAGGAATGGGCCAAAATTCACCCAACTTAATGTGGGAAGCTTGTGGAAGACTCCCCGAAACATTTGACCCAAGTTAAACAATTTAAAGTCAATGCTACCAAATACTAATTGAGTGTATGTAAACTTCTGACCCACTGGGAATACGATGAAAGAAATAAAAACTGAAATAAATAATTATCTCAACTATTATTCAGACCATGCACATTCTTAAAACAAAGTGGTGATCCTAACTGACCTAAAACAGGGAATTTTGACTTGGATTAAATGTCAGTAATTGTGAAAAACTGAGTTTAAATGTATTTGGCTAAGGTGTATGTAAACTTCTGACTTCAACTGTACATGTATCAGATAGAGATGGTGTGATGATCAGTTCTCTGTTGGGAATGAGCTAGTAGACACATGTATCAGATAGAGATGGTGTGATGATCAGTTTTCACCATTACTTTGGGTGGATAATTTTTTACTACATAATGACTTTTGTTTAATGATACACAGGCTATGAAATGACTACATGTGTTTATTAAATTGTCTTTTAAAACTAGATTCATTATTTTAGTCATTGATTCATGTATTTGGATAACTGTAATGAAATGAATTGATATACTAATGAAAAATAAACATGCTACATGAATTTGTGCCGTCAACCTTTGTTTTCTGGGTTATCTATACATAAAATACAATGTTTTTGTTTAATTCATGGAATTCAAAATAATTTACATGTCTATTATCTACTCAAAACATGTCACTACACCTTTACACATCACCATGGGGACAAGCCAATTTGCTAGCCACCAGTAATTGCTACAATGCACACAAATAGATGTTTTGCAGTATAAAGGACATACATATGTTTCTTATTAAATAACAGTTAAATAAAATGGGGAAAAGTATTGTCATTTTGAGGTGTTTTATATGGTGCCAAAGTCCAGGGACAGCATTACCACCACAATCCAATAATGACCCAGTTACTATTGGGGAATGGAACCAGAGAGGAAGCTTGTGTTACCTTTCTCTTACTTATCGTAAGAGTAGGGGTGTTAACCCCGGAGTCCTGGCTAATTTCTCATTCTGACCATCATGGCTCTAATCATCCCCAGCTTCCAGGCTCATTCATCCCCCCCTCCTCTCCCCTGTAACTATTCCCCAGGTTGTTGCTGTAAATGAGAACGTGTTCTGTCAACTTCCCTGGTCAAATAAAAAAATGTAATTACTTAAACATTAATGTGCACTGTTCAAAATATATCTACAGTCAAAGCTGTTGCTAGCACTAGCCTCCAAAATAAAGTGTCCGATCTGGGTTAACTTGGTAGAGTTTACGAAAACAAATATAATACAAGTGTCATTCCAGATGAGGAATAAGAAATGTTCAAAGCACATGTTTGTATTTAGGCAATGTAATGTCTAGTTCTTACACAGGATGTAGCTAGTTAAAATTAAGTGTATCTTTAGGAGTAATTCATGTGTACCTGTACATTACCCACCCTGACAACCTGGCCCTCAATTTAAAGCCCATGGAAGTGACATCCAAGTGGGAGAACAAATACACTAGTACAACACAGAGTATATTTAATATCTGCACAAGTACAATGTAATTACTAGGTGTTACACAGGATTTGGCCGGTGATAATGAAGTCTATCTTGAGGGGTACTTACTTGTAATTACAGTGAACCAATAGCCAGTGGTGGAAAAAGTACCCAGCTGTCATACTTGAGTAAAAGTAAAGATACCTTAATAGAAAGTCACCCAGTAAAATGCTCCTTGAGTAAAAGTCTAAAAGTATTTGGTTTTAAATATACTTAAGTTGCAAAAGTCAATGCATTAATAATTTCAGATTCCTTATATTAAGCAAACCAGATGGCACAATTTGAAAAATATATTATGGATGGCCAATGGGCACACTCCAACATTCAGACATAATTGACATCCCTACCTCCTCTGACCAGGGTTGTTCTCTTGGTAACTGTGTGAATTGGACCATTTTCCTGTCCTGCTAAGCATTCCAACTGTAATGAGTACTTTTGGGTGTCATGGAAAATGTATTGAGTAAAAAGTACATGATTGTCTTTAGAACAGGAGTCGAGGAGGTCCGTGTGCAAAATGTGGACATGATAGATTACCGCGGGGGGGAAAAAGTGTTATAGATAAGATAAAAACGTCAAGACAGAAGAGAGAAAGGTACGTTTTCCATGCAATTTGTTTCGTTTCCTTTTGGGAATACATGACTAGTGCTGGACGATTTAGCATAGGACGTTAGATAACTAGCTAGCTAGCATTTGGCAGCTACCTAGCCAACGGAAGGCTAGCTAGCTAATGGAAGAGGCATAACTGTAGCAAACGTTAGCTGGCGTTAATGTTAGGTCTACCAACTAGGCTAGCTAGCTAACGGAAGAGCCATAACTGTAGCAAGCTAACGTGTTAGGCCTACCAACTAGGCTAGCTAGCCAGCTAACAGGTTACCATAGCACATTGTACCGAATATATTTACCATGTAGTATGTTGAGTTTTGGATTAGCTAGCACGATAGATAGTTTTCTGACCTTGACTAGCCACTGTAGCTAAATTACCTACAATAAACTGGCAAATAGCTATGTTATGGTCGCTACTCGCTAGCTAGCCTTTGTTAGCCGGGCTCACCTTTGCTAGCCACAATAACGATTATCCACAACAGTATAATTTACTTTTTGCCTTCCTAATAAACGTCCCCATTGTAAACAACAAGGTGTGGTCTATCTTGTTTTAGTTATACACATCTTTCGTGTTAGCATGCACTTTTATAGCTAGCTGGATAACACAATAACTGGTTAGCAAGGCCTAGATAGCTATAGGCCTAAACTATGGAAAGCATGATGATGAAAACTACTATAGGGTAACATAGTGTCCAAATTGTCATACATTCTTCTCTACCACAGATTTCCACAAGGTCTCAGTTTCCAGGATGGGAAATGCTTACTAGAAAGAAACATACGACAAAATTTCAATTTTTATTTGTAATGTTAAAAAGGGGAGAAAAGGACAATCCTGTTTTTCTAAATTAGCTACAGTGCATTTGGAAAGTATTCAGAACCCTTGATTTTTTTCCACATTTTGTTACGTTACAGCCTTATTCTAAAATTGATTACATAAAAGTTTTCCTTCTGCAATCTACGCACAATATCCTATAATGCCAAAGCGAAAACAGGTTGTTAAATTAAAATAAAAAAAATTCTACAAAAATACCTTATTTACGTAAGTATTCAGACTCTTTGCTATAAGACTCGAAATTGAGCTCAGGTGCATCCTGTTTCCATTGATCATCCTTGAGATGTTTCTACAACTTGATTGGAGTCCACCTGTGGTAAATTCAATTGATTGGACATGATTTGGAAAGACACACACCTGTCTGCAAAAGGTACAGGGATTGGACTGCTGAAGACTGGGATAAAGTCATTTTCTCTGAATCCCCCTTCCGATTGTTTGGGGCATCCGGAAAAAAGCTTGTCCGGAGAAGACAAGGTGAGCGCTACCATCAGTCCTGTGTCATGCCAACAGTAAAGCATCCTGAGACCATTCATGTGTGGGGTTGCTTCTCAGCCAAGGGATTGGGCTCACTCACAATTTTGCCTAAGAACACAGCCATGAATAAAGAATGGTACAAACACATTCTCCGAGAGCAACTTCTCCCAACCATCCAGGAACAGTTTGGTGACGAACAATGCCTTTTCCAGAATGATGGACACCTTGGCATAAGTGATAACTAAGTGGCTCCGGGAACAGAACATATATATTTTGGGTCCATGGCCAGGAAACTCCCCAGACCTTAATCCCATTGAGAACTTGTGGTCAATCCTCAAGAGGAGGGTGGACAAACAAAAACCCACAAATTCAAACTTCCAGCATTAATTATGCAATAATGGCTGTCATCAGTCAGGTTGTGGCCCAGAAGTTAATTGACAGCATGCCAGGGCAGATTACAGAGGTCTTGAAAAAGAAGGGTCAACAAATATTGACTCTTTGCATCAACTTCATGTAATTGTCAATAAAAGCCTTTGATACTTATGAAATGCTTGTAATTATACTTCAGCATTCCATAGTAACATCTGACAAAAATATCTAAAGACACTGAAGCTGCAAACTTTGTGGAAATTAATATTTGTGTCATTCTCAAAACGTTTGGCCATGACTGTAGATTGATGGGGGGGGGGGGGGGGGGGGGTCATTCCTTCACTTAATTCTCAAGAAATCATAGCTCACTATTGTAATCCTATTGTTTCTCACTGTGAGAAAAGGGAGCGTTATAGAATGTTAGCCACTTTACTGATCAGTATTCACCTTGTCAGTTTTGGTGTGTTTTGTTAGTTTCAACTGTAAAGATGTTGAGATTACCTTGGATTTGTCTTTAGGATTGAATATCCTCTGTGAGGCTGGTTGACTGGGTGGTGCTGCTTCCCTCTGAAGTTTTCTGTGAGAATGAGCTGGTAGACACAACATGTATCAGATAGAGATGGTGTGATGATCAGTTTTCACCAGTCATTTGGTGGATACCTTTTGTTTCTTAAATTGTATTTTAAAACTAGAGTTATTTTAGTCATTAATGATGAATATGTTTGGATAACTCACATGAATTTGTACTGGTCACACTCTTCCCTTTTGTATAATGAATTACCAAAAAACAATGTTCCAAGTGACATTTGCTGTTTTTCTGAAGCTGAACAAGACAGGAAGTTGAAATGAGCGTCACAAAGCTAAATCTGACCTATTCTCTAACATGTTTTGTCATCATAAACAGCTGTGAGACCTGCTAGAGTACTGCAACTGTATTGATCTCCTGAATCATTGTAGTTATGGGGGGTTATCTTTACAGTAAATATAATGCTTTTGTTTAATTCATGAATTTCCAATAAATATATCTGTATTTATCTACTCAATACATGTCATGACACCTCTACACACTGGGACAAGACAATTTACTAGTCACCAATATTCTCTAAATCAAATCAGTGATGACTGTCTTATGGCCTGGAGATAGAAGCAAAATCTAATATTAAAGAATTCTAAAGGTTTTGCTTGCATGAGGTACAGTATCTCATGATTAGCCTTAGACCACACTATTTACCAAGAGAGTTTTCATCTATATTTTTCATTGCTGTCTATTTATCACCACAAACCAATGCTGGCAGTAAGGCTGTACTCAATGAGCTGTATAAGGCCATAAGCAAACAAGAAAATGCTCATCCACTCCTAGTGGCCGGAAACTTTAATGCAGGAAAGCTAAAATCTGTTTTGCCCCATTTCTACCAGCATGTCACGGATGCAAATAAAACTAATCTAGATCACCTTTACTCCACACACAGAGACGTGTACAAAGCTCTCCCTCGCCCTCTATTTGGCAAATCTGACCATAATTCTATCCTCATGATTCCTGCTTACAAGGATGTGGCAGGGCTCTCACACTATTACAGACTACAAAAGGAAGCACAGCCGTGAGCTGCCCAGTGACACGAGCCTACCAGACGAGCTAAATTACTTCTATGCTCACTTCGAGGCAAGCAACACTGAAGCATGCATGAGAGCATCAGCCGTTCCAGACGACTGTGATCACGCTCTCCATAGCCGATGTGAGTAAGGCCTTTTAACAGGTCAACATTCACAAGGCCAGGCAGATTACCAAGGACATGTACTCCGAGCATGCATTGACCAACAGGAAAGTGTCTTCACTGACTTTTTCAACTGAGTCTGTAATACCTACATGTTTCAAGCAGACCACCATAGTCCCTGTGCCCAAGAACACTAAGGTAACCTGCCTAAATGACTACCAACCCGTAGCACTCACGCCTGTAGCCATGAAGTGCTTTGAAAGGCCAGTCATGGTTCGCATCAACACCATTATACCAGAAACCCTAGACCAACAACAATTTGCATACTGCCCTAACAGATCCACAGATGATGCAATCTCTATTGCACTCCACACTGCCCTTTCCCACCTGGACATAAGGAACACTTTTATATGACTTTTCAACTTTCATTCATAACCTAAAATGAATCTAACTTGAACGTTTGGAAAAATAAGTATTTTAGATGTTTTTTTGCTTACTAGGACTATTGTAGTATCCGAATGACACTAATTGGTTCAGGACTCCAGCACTGCAGGTGGCGCTAACTCTGTGGTGTCAACGGACTTCCGTTCAGGCAGTGCGGGTGCATGAGTGAGAGACAATTTCAAGGTTGCATTACTGTTTTGAAGCAGAACGTAATGATTATCACTTTTCTACATGTGTAAAAATATTCAGACACATTCAGTTGTTTCCATCTTTATCTATAAATGTTTCTATCGTATGAACGGGAAATACAATTAGAGTTAAATAATACAGTGAAGACAAGATTATTCAGGAAAATAGTACATAGTGCTGCCTGAAACATACTGCAACCTTGTACTAAATGGTTTTTGAGTAATTTATGCATTTTTGTGAATTGAGTAAATATACTATAGGTTATGAGCACTGTAATTTAAAGTGTGCACTTTGTCTTATGTGAAATGAATAAATGGTTTGTTTTCAATGTTTAGCTACCTGATCTAATATCATTTTTAGAGAATAAAGAAAGTACCAGAACTCTGACAATAACTTTTGGGGGGGCCATTTTCTCTTCATTACTACAGGCCAACTCCAATTATGTCTGAGGCCGGTAACATCAAAAGTGAGGACAAACCCAATCTACAGTCACTGGGTCCTGATTGTGACAGTGGAGCCCAGTTTGTACTGCAGGATCCAGAAATGGCATCAGTGAAGCTGGAAGACTGCAGTCAAACACTGGAGCTGAATGTCAACATTAAAGATGAAGAAGAGGAGGAGAAGATTGGGAAATCTGTTTATGATGGTAAGAGCAGGTTCTGTCTATAAGTTATCTTCATAAGTTAGACCTCCATAAGTTATTGATAGGTTTAATTCTGTAAATCTGACATCAGAGATCCTTGAACAAGTTCTATGAAATGAGCCTGTAGTTTCTAACCCTTGTGATAGTGAGTGGAGGATGATATGAAATGAGTCTGTGTAGTTACTAACCCTTGTGATAGTGAGTGGAGGATGATATGAAATTAGTCTGTGTAGTTACTAACCCTTGTAATAGTGAGTGGAGGATGATATGAAATGAGTCTGTAGTTACTAACCCTTGTGATAGTGAGTGGAGGATGATATGAAATGAGTCTGTGTAGTTACTAACCCTTGTTATAGTGAGTGGAGGATGATATGAAATGAGTGTGTAGTTACTAACCCTTGTGATAGTGAGTGGAGGATGATATGAAATGAGTCTGTGTAGTTACTAACCCTTGTGATAGTGAGTGGAGGATGATATGAAATGAGTCTGTGTAGTTTCTAACCCTTGTGATAGTGAGTGGAGGATTATATGAAATGAGTCTGTAGTTACTAACCCTTGTGATAGTAATTTGGGGATGATATGAAATTAGTCTGTGTAGTTACTAACCCTTATGATATGAAATTAGTCTGTGTAGTTACTAACCCTTGTGATAGTGAGTGGAGGATTATATGACTCATAATATTCACTTTTTTTGGTTACTACATGATTCCATATTTGTTATTTCATAGTTTTGATGTTTTATTATACAATGTAGAAAATAGTAAAAATAAAGAAAAACCCTTGAATAAGTAGGTGTGTCCAAACATTTGACTGGTACTGTGTATATAAAACTTGTATGACACACGAGACATTTGTCTGAGTGAATCTGATAATATTTCTGTTTGTCTTAACTCACCGTCACTGTGGAGTTTCTCGTATAAAAAATGTTCATCTCAAACAGCAAGTAAACAAAGTCTGTTTCTACAAAAAATCCAGTTCTCTCCCTTTTGATAACAACTCAATATGAAAGGGGAAAAAATGTCATGCTTTGATTCGGTGGAAACATCTTACTTCTTATCCCTTGTGCAAATAGCCTACAGCTGTGTCTGTCTGTCTGTCTGGAGCTTGCTGGCAACTCTAAGGGCCCAAAATATTTTATACAATGTTGCAAGTTTTCTAGCACAGGCCACACCAAATTAATAGTTGATACAATGTTTAAAATGTCTTCCAGACAGACCATGTGCAGCCAATTTGATTGATAGGATAACTATTTTCAGCAGGATATTTTCTACCTGCACGCTGCAATGTTTTTATTTGTTGGCTTTATGAAAGCTAGTTTTACATATTGACAATAGAAGTTACTTTTAGATTTGTATCATTTTGATAGAATTTTGATTAACCACGTGACATTGATTTGAGATATGAAAACTTTATTATGAATGAAACCGTTCCATGAAAATGTACACATGAAAATCACAACTGGCAAATCAGTAGAAATGGTACTATACCTTCGCACTCCAAATGGAAAAGGTTGCCGACCGGCAACGTCAGGAGCATAACAGAAGGCCAGCGGGAGAAGGAGAGTCGGGAACAGATTTTTTTTTACTTCTGGTTAGGCAATATTTATTTCTAGCTCCCTCTTGAGTATTTTATGTGTCTTCATTTTTAAATCGGACAAGCTCAGTAGCCTCCATATAGCTGATTTTATTTCAACACATATATATATGGAAAAATAAACGTTTTAAAATTTTAAAAAATTGACTGACTGGTTCTTCTGATGTTGTTCACACAGGAGACCATGTTGAGACATTCTCTACATCCAGAGAGCAACAGCAGGAAGATCACAGAGCTAAGAGGTCTTATCCCTGCCCGCATTGTGAGGAGATTTTCCCAATTCTATCAAAGCTAAAAATACACCTACAAATACACACAGGGGAGAATCTGTATTCCTGCACTGACTGTGGGAAGAGTTTCACAACATCACAGGCTCTGACAGTTCATCGACGAGTGCACACTGGAGAAAAACCTTACTCCTGCTCTGACTGTGGGGAGAGTTTCTCGCATCAGAGCAACTTAAAAACACACCAACGTATACATACAGGAGAGAAGCCTTACTCCTGCTCTGACTGTGGGGAGAGTTTCTCTCAACAGAGCAGCTTAAAAACACACCAACGTATGCACACAGGAGAGAAGCCTTACTCCTGCTCTGACTGTGGGAACAGTTTCACCTCATCAAGCAGCTTAAAAAAACACCAACGTGTACACACAGGAGAGAAGCCTTACTCCTGCTCTGACTGTGGGGCGATTTTCTCTCAGCAGAGCAGCTTAAAGTCACACCAACTTATACATACAGGAGAGAAGCATTACTTCTGCTCTGACTGTGGAAAATGTTTCACAAGATCAGTTGAGCTAAGAGTTCATCGGAGAACACACACAGGAGAGAAGCCTTACTGCTGCTCTGACTGTGGGAAGAGTTTCTCTCAACAGGGCCACTTAATATGTCACCAGCGAATACACACAGGAGAGAAGCCTTACTACTGCTCTGAATGTGGGATGAACTTTTTTCAACAGAGCGGCTTAAAGTCACACCAACGAATACACACAGGAGAGAAGCCTTACGCGTGCTCTGACTGTGGGAAGAGTTTTTCAAATCAGAGCAACTTAAAAACACACCAACGTATACATAAAGGAGAGAAGCCTTACTCCTGCTCTGACTGTGGGAAGTGCTTCACAACATCAACTGAGCTAAAAGTTCATCAAAGAAGACACACAGGAGAGAAGCCTTATTTCTGCTCTGACTGTGGGAAGAGTTTCACCCGATTGGCTACCTTAAAAACACATCAATGTATACATAAAGGAGAGAAGCCTCATCACTTCTCTCAGACCAGCTAAGATTAAAGTCACTCCATCAATTAATCCTCATGTCATAAAAGAAGTGGTAACAGTGAATTTGATAACATTAAGAAAGAGTAACACTACTGTAATCATATTGTTTCTCACTGCGAGGGAACTGTGAAGAGGAAAGAGTGCGTTTATAGAATCATGTCATTGGAAAGTCCATCCTTTTTTTTAATGAGCCATTTGCACATGTGTTGATGTTGTGGTGGTGCTGGAGATGATGAATATGAAGAAATGTCCCTTTAGGACAAACCAAAAGGAGGGTGGATAGATGGGTCTGCATATAACATGAACGTCTTGCAACCCAAAGGCATATAACATGAACGTATTGCAACCCAAAGGCATATAACATGAACGTCTTGCAACCCAAAGGCATATAACATGAACGTCTTGCAACCCAAAGGCATATAACATGAACGTCTTGCAACCCAAAGGCATATAACATGAACGTATTGCAACCCAAAGGCATATAACATGAACGTCTTGCAACCCAAAGGCATATAACATGAACGTATTGCAACCCAAAGGCATATAACATGAACGTCTTGCAACCCAAAGGCATATAACATGAACGTATTGCAACCCAAAGGCATATAACATGAACGTCTTGCAACCCAAAGGTTTCATGTTCGAATCTCATCATGGACAACTTTTGCATTTGAACTAATAAGCACCTTTTCCAACTACACTACATGGACAAAAGTATGTGGGCACCTGCTCGTGGAACATCTCATTCCAAAATCATGGCCCTTAATATGGACCTGGTCCCCCTTTTGCTGCTATAACAGCCCCCACTCTTCTGGGAAGGCTTTCCACTAGATGTTTGAACATTGCTGCTATAACAGCCCCCACTCTCCTGGGAAGGCTTTCCACTAGAAGTTGTAACATTGCTACGGGAACGTGCTTCCATTCAGACGCATTAGTGAGGTTGGGCACTGATGTTGGGCGATTAGGCCTGGCTCGCAGTCGATATTCCAATTCATCCCAAAGGTGTTCGATGGGGTTGAGATCAGGGCTCTGTGCAGGCCAGTCAAGTTCTTTCAAACCGTTTTTTGACACACCATTTCTGTATGGACGTCTATTTGTGCTCGGGGGCATTGTCACGCTGAAACAGGAAAGGGCCTTCCCCAAACTGGTGCCACAAAGTTGGCAGCACAGAATCATCTATAATGTCATTGCACGTTAAGATTTCCCTTCACTGGAACTATGGAGCCTAGCCCGAACCATGAAAAACAGCCCCACACCATTATTCCTCCACCAAACTTTACAGTTGCCACTATGCATTGGGGCAGGTAGCGTTTGCCTGGCATTCACCAAACACAGATTTTTCTGTGGGACTGCCAGATGATGAAGAGTGATTCATCACTCCAGACAACACGTTTACACTGCTTCAGAGTCCAATAGCGGCGAGCTTTACACCCCTCCAGCCAATGCTTGGCATTGCGCATGGTGATCTTAGTCTTGTGTGCGGCTACTCGGCCATGGAAACCCATTTCATGAAGCTCCCGATGAACAGTTCTTCTGTTGCTTCCAGAAGCAGTTTGGAACTCGATAGGACAGGCGATTTTTACGTGCTAAGCGCTTCCGCTCTCGGTGGTCCCGTTTTTTGAGCTTGTGTGGCTTACCACTTCGTGGTTGAGCCATTCTTGCTCCTAGATGTTTTCATAATAACAGCACTTACAGTTTAACAGGGCAGCTCTAGCAAGGAAGAAACATGACGAACTGACTTGTTGGAAAAGTGGCATCCTATGACGGTGCCACATTGAAAGTCACTGAGCTCTTCAGTATCAGTAAGGCCATTCTACTTCCAATGTTTGTCTATGGAGATTGCATGGCCGTGTGCTCGATTTTATACTCCTGTCAGCAACAGGTGTGGCTGAAGTAGCCAAATCCACTATTTTGTGTGTATATATAGTGTACTTAGCATGTTAATTAATGTTAGCAACAACAAAATGGAATTTGTAAAATATCATACGTATCGCAAATTCGTAACATATTGTACGAATTGTAATTCATACATCTTAGAAATCGTATTACATTCATAGGCCAATGTAACATAACATACTAAATTGAGTGGTATGGTTTTGCTCTGACACCAAGTTGTCCCTCTGCAGTTCTCTGTTGGGAATGAGCTAGTAGACACATGTATCAGATAGAGATGGTGTGATGATCAGTTCTCTGTTGGGAATGAGCTGGTAGACAACATGTATCAGATAGAGATGGTGTGATGATCAGTTCTCTGTTGGGAATGAGCTAGTAGACACATGTATCAGATAGAGATGGTGTGATGATCAGTTCTCTGTTGGGAATGAGCTGGTAGACAACATGTATCAGATAGAGATGGTGTGATGATCAGTTCTCTGTTGGGAATGAGCTAGTAGACAACATGTATCAGATAGAGATGGTGTGATGATCAGTTCTCTGTTGGGAATGAGCTGGTAGACAACATGTATCAGATAGAGATGGTGTGATGATCAGTTCTCTGTTGGGAATGAGCTAGTAGACACATGTATCAGATAGAGATGGTGTGATGATCAGTTCTCTGTTGGGAATGAGCTAGTAGACACATGTATCCGATAGAGATGGTGTGATGATCCGTTTTCTGTGGGAATGAGCTGGTAGACACATGTATCAGATAGAGATGGTGTGATGATCAGTTTTCACCATTACTTTGGGTGGATTATTTTTTACTACATAATGACTTTTGTTTAATGATACACAGGCTATGAAATGACTTCCCTGTTTATTAAATTGTCTTTTAAAACTAGATTCATTATTATAGTAATTGATAATTAATACATTTGGATAACTGTAATGAACTTAATTTATCTGCTAATGAAAAATAAACATTCTACATGATTTTGTGCTGGTCAACCTTTGTTTTTTGGGTTATCTATACAGAAAATACAATGTTAATTTCTAATTGACATGTTTATCTACTCAAAACATGTCACTACACCTTTACACATCACCATGGGGACAAGCCAAATGGCTAGCCACCAGTAATTGCTACAATGCACACAAATAGATGTTTTGCAGTAGAAAATACTTAAATGTTTCTTATTAAATAACAGTTCAATAAAAATGATATTGTGCAATGAAACCAAGTGTATTCATCATTTTGTTGGATTAAAAGTACTTACAAATGTTTGATTGTGTGCACTCGCTGTGTGATCTTTTATAGAACTCACCAGCATATGTGGTCCTAAAGACTGGAAAGGAGTTGAGCCATCTCTATGGGGAAAGAATATAGTTTGGGCTGAATCCAGGAAATAAAGTCTGAGGTTAAAACCTGTTATGGATGATGCGAATTTTCGCAGCTTTTTGTTAAAAATCGCGCAACATTTCAAAGTCCTGCTACTCATGCCAAGAATATAGTATATGCATATGATAAGTATGTGTGGATAGAAAACACTCTGAAGTTTCTAAAACTGGTTAAATCGGGTCTGTGGCTATAACAGAACGTGTTTAGGAGTAAAAATCCCTGGTAAAACTGTTTACCAAAAACAAAATATTTGTCCGCCATTCAATGTATTGTTAAAGGCGACCTAAAATAAATGAGGACCCCCTGTAAACGCCTACAGCTTCCACACATTTATCCTTGGTTACAACACGAATAAGCCCCTCCTTTCTTGAGGCGCACCACAGTATGTTGTGAAACTGAAAAAATGGACGATGATTTCCAGACTTGCTGCTATCGAATACAGATCGCCCCGTGATCAATTTGATACATCATTAACGTTTATTAATACCTACAGTTGGTTTAGAAAAGTCGTTTGAAGTGATTTGTAAAAGTTTATAGGCGACTTTTGTAATTTTAAAAAGTGACGTTGCGTCTTGTAAATGGGCTTTTTGCAGCATCAGACTGGCCTTCAGCAAATGACATTTTGGGTATACAATGACGGATTTAATCGGGAAAAAGACCCAATTGTGATGTTTATGGGACATATAGGAGTGCCAACAAAGAAGCTCGTCCAAGGTAATGAATGTTTTATATTTTATTTCTGCGTTTTGGGTAGCGCCGGCTACCGCAAAATCTGTTGTTTACGTGTCGTGCTGGTATTTTGGGGGGGTGCATGCTATCAGATAATAGCTTCTCATGCTTTCGCCGAAAAGCATTTTACAAATCTGACTTGGTGGCTAGATTCACAACGAGTGTAGCTTTAATTCAGTACCTTGCATGTGTATTTTTATGAAAGTTTGAGATTTATCGAGTACTATACTCGAGTACTATAGGTGGCGCTCTGAAATTTCCGCTGAGCTGTCCCTGTGCAGGGACCACCTCCATAACAAGTTTTAACACAGGCTTAGGAGATCTTATACGTTTTGTTCTACGAGATCATATCAGTCATTTAACAGGACCTGTATGAACTATGAAGCATTTTATGTGCTTTATATGATACATAACTGCAGCAAAATGCAAAAAAAGTGATGTTAGCTGATGAAGATTAACTCATAGAAAACGTATGAGATCTAAGCCTGTGTTTACCACAGACCTTTTAGTGCCTACAAAAAGACCATTACTATTGCTCTCGATTGCTTTGCAGCATGGGGAGGGGGCATGATCACTGAGAGTGCGTTCTTCTTGTTTGATGTTTATTGGTGTTGTTCAGACCAACGTTAAAGGCGCATCACTGCCACCTGGCCTGGAGTGTTATAGAGACATGTGGTTCTGTCCTGGTGACATCACAGCGTCAGAGAGAACTCCTGACTGTAGTCATACCAAAACACTCCAGGCACTCAGCCCATAAGAACCATTCATACTGTCAGATCTAATATGAAGAACTGAATACAACCATAAGAACCATTCATACTGTCAGATCTAATATGAAGAACTGAATACAACCATAAGAACCATTCATACTGTCAGATCTATAATGGAAGAACTGAATACAAAACAGAAGAGTTTGACCAGTACAAATTCATGTAACTTTATTTTTAATTAGCAGATCAATTAACTTAACTTATGCAGTTATCCAAACACATTCATTATCAATGACTAAAACAAATGTTTTTAAAAGATAACTTAATAAACACATGTAGTAGTTTCATAACCTGTGTATCATTAAACAGTTGTTTAATAGCAAAAATAATCCCCCCAAACTAATGTTGAAAACTGATCATCTCTATCTGATACATGTCGTGTCTACTAGTTCATTCCCACAGAGAACTTTAGAGGGACAACCCGAATGAAAGCAAGTGCCCACAGTAATGTTCCAACATCTGGTGGAAAGCCTTCCCGGAAGAGCCTGTTATAGCGGCAAAAGGGGGACCAACTCCATATTAATACCCATGTTTTTGGAATGAGATGTTCGATGCGCAGGTGTCCACATACTTTTGGTCATGTAATGTAGAATAGAAATTGTAGGACGTATAAATTACAATTTATATGATATGTTATGAATTGGAATTTGTAAAATATGTTACAAATGTTCAATATGTTACGAATTACAATTTATTGTTGCTAATGCTAGCTAGGTGGCTATGCTTTGGGTTAAGTTTAGGGTTAGGGGAAAAACTTTTAGCTAACGTGCTAAGGCGCGGCATGCTAAGCTAACATGCTAAGGAGCGGCATGCTAAGCTAACATGCTAAGGAGTGGCATGCTAAGCTAACATGCTAAGGAGCGGCATGCTAAGCTAACATGCTAAGGAGCGGCTTGCTAAGCTAACATGCTAAGTAGTATCTAAAAAGGAGTAAGACGTTGCAAAGTTGCTTATTAGCTAAAATAAGCTAAAGTCATCTGTGATGAGATTCAAACATGCAACCTTTGGGTTGCTAGATGTTCGTGTTATACGCCCAGCCATCCAAAGAGCAGGAGTAAGGCTTCTCTCCTGTGTGTATACAGTTGGTGTGTTTTTAAGCTGACCAGTTGAAACTCTCCCCACAGAAAGAGTTAGACCAGGCTGAGAGGGAAGCAGTACCACCATGTCAACTGTTAAACTATAAAATGTTTGTTTTTAAAATGAGAAGCCTCACAGAAGATATTTAACATTAACTGAAAATCCAAGGTCATCTCAATATATTGTGTCTATAAGGTAGTAGTTTTGGAATTGTTAGCTAGATTACTTGTTGGTTATTACTGCATTGTCGGAACTAGAAGCACAAGCATTTCGCTACACTCGCATTAACATCTGCTAACCATGTGTATGTGACAAATAAAATTTGATTAGATTAGATTTGAATATCTTTACATTAGAAGCTAACAAAACACACCAAAACAGACAAGGTGCACAGTGATATGTAAAGTAAAGAGAGGCTAACATTCTATAAACACTCCCTTTCCTCTGCACAGTTTTCTCACAATGAGAAACAATAGGATTACAATAGTGTTCTACACTTTCTTCATTTGATCCAATTTACTGTTACAACTTATTTTAAGACTCTAATCTTAACTGTTCTGAGAGAAGTGGCGGTGGTGAGACCTCTTTGCTCTCTTCATGCTGTTGCTCTCAACACTGTCTCCTGTATAGGCATAGACAGACTTTACAATTGGAGGATGCATTTAATGCATATTTTATCATATTCAATAGGCTACATCTGTCGGTACATATATGTGACAAATATATCATATCTTATAACTAGCTCTATTAAAGGGAAATGAAGCACCAACCAAACATCAACATGTGAAAATGGCATCATCAACCAATTAGTAGGCAATGCCTCCTCATAAATTGGTCCAAAAAAAAAATCACACGATGCACACCGATGATGTCATTAGAAACACTTATCTTCCTCAATCTTTTTTTTACTACAGAAACACGCAATATTCACATGTTGATGTTGGGGTGGTGCTGGAGATGAGGAATATCCCTTTAAGTTAACAGTCTAAAATGTGCTAAATGCTCTGCAGTTGTGCATTTGGTTTGCTAATTTAGTAGTTAGTTAGCTAACTTCTCCTGGATGCTGTCTATTATATGCTGTCTAATATATATATATATTTTTGCGTGCAGTTACCTAATATTCTGGTATGGCACAAGGTCAATATGAAGGTACGACAATCTGGATAACACCCAAGCCTAGCTAAGGTGTCCAACAGAGATAAAATATTCCCACAGGCAGTGCAGTACACACAAGCTTTTCCCCAGTGTGTGTTCGCTGATTAACTTTTAGATTACCCAGTGCTGTGAAGCCTTTTCCACAGTCAGACAAGGAGTAAGGCTTCTCTCGGTCTAAGAAGCAGTAGATCTGTTCTATGTGCACTATTTCTATGCTTCCCGTTCTGAAGTTTAGTTTTTTTACTTCCATTTTTGTACAACAGCTGAAAATACAATATTTTGATCATGGAAAATATATTTCACAGCGGTTTAGATTTTTTTAGCTGTGACACAATGACTGCTTATTTTAGAACTATTGCAATTTGAACACACAGGAAATGGTGGAGTGATTTCTACATAGTGCATCTTTAAGTGATGGAGTGACTTTATCTCTTAGCTGGTCTGAGAGAACTGATGAGGCTTCTGCCCTTTATGTATACATTTGTGGCGTTTTAAGGTATCCAATCGGGAGAAACTCTTCCCGCAGTCAGAGCAGGAGTAAGGCTTCTCTCCTGTGTGTATACGTTGGTGCGCTTCTAAGTTGCCCAGTTGGGAGAACCTTTTTCCACAGTCAGAGCAGGAATAAGGCTTCTCTCCTGTATGTATTCGCTGATGACATTTTAACATATCCAATCGGGAGAAACTCTTTCTACAGTCAGAACAGGTGTAAGGCTTCTCTCCTGTGTGTGATCTTTTATGAACTTTTAGCTCAGCTGATGTTGTGAAGCACTTCCCACACTCAGAGCAGGAGTAAGGCTTCTCTCCTGTGTGTATACGTTGGTGTGCTTCTAAGTTGCCCAGTTGAGAGAAACTCTTACCACAGTCAGAGCAGGAGTAAGGCTTCTCTCCTGTATGTATTCGTTGGTGACATTTTAACATATCCAATTGGGAGAAACTCTTTCCACATTCAGAGCAGTAGTAAGGCTTCTCTCCAGTGTGCACTCGCTGATGAACTGTCAGAGCTTGTGATGTTGTGAAGCTCTTCCCACAGTCAGTGCAGGAGAAAGGCTTCTCTCCTGTGTGTATACGTTCGTGTGTTTTTAAGTTGCCCAGTTGAGAGAAACACTCCCCACAGTAAGAGCAGGAGTAAGGCTTCTCTCCTGTGTGTATACGTTTGTGTGTTTTTAAGCTGCCCAGTTGAGAGAAACTCTTTCCACAGTCAGAGCAGGAGTAAGGCTTCTCTCCTGTGTGTATTCGTTGGTGGGTTTTTAGGTGGCCCTGTTGAGAGAAACTCTCCCCACAGTCAAAGCAGGAGTATGGCTTCTCTCTTGTGTGTATTCGATGGTGGGTTTTTAGATGGCCCTGTTGAGAGAAACTCTCCCCACAGACAAAGCAGAAGTATGGCTTCTCTCCAGTGTGCACTTTCTGATGAGCTGTCAGAACATGTGATGTTGTGAATCTCTTCTCACAATCTGTGCAGGAATACAGATTCTGGTCTGTGTGTATTTTTAGGTGTGTTTTTAGATTTGATAGAATTGGGAAACTCTCCTCACAATGTGGGCAGTGGTGAGACCTCTTAGCTCTGTGATCTTCCTGCTGTTGCTCTCTGGATGTAGAGAATGTCTCAACATGGTCTCCTGTGTGAACAACATCAGAAGAACCAGTCAGTTGGTGTGATATACATGTCAATCAAATGCAATTTATGAAGCCCTTTTTACATCAGCAGTTTTCACAAAGTGCTTTAAAATATATCCAGCTTAAACCCTCAAAGAGCAAGCAATGCAGATGTAGAAGCACATTGGCTAGGAAAAACTCCCTAGAAAGGAGGAACCGGGCTCTGAGGGGTGGCCAGTCCTCTTCTGGCTGTAGCAGTAACATATGAACTCATCAGTAGGCTGTACAATCCAAACGGGGAATACATCTATTCTAAAAGTGGGTAACAGTCAGGCTTGTGGTCTATATAAATGCTCTCTGGATGTAGAGAATGTCTCAACATGGTCTCCTGTGTGGTCGAAAGGTTTCATGAGCTGAAATAAAATATCCCAGAAATGTTTCATATTCACAAAAAGATTATTTCTCAAAAATGTTTACATCTGTGTTAGTGAGCATTTCTGCATTGCCAAAATAATCCGTCCACCTGACAGGTGTGACATAAAGAAGCTGATTAAACAACATGAAAATGTATACGGAGACTTGATTACACACAGGTGGATTGTATTTATCATCATTAGTCATTTAGGTCAACATTGGATCATTCAGAGATCCTCACTGAACTTCTGGAGAGAGTTTGCTGCACTGAAAGTAAAGGGGCTGAATCATTTTGCACGCCCAATTTTTCAGTTTTTGATTTGTTAAAAAAGTTTGAAATATCCAATAAATGTCGTTCCACTTCATGATTGTGTCCCACTTGTTGTTGATTCTTCACAAAAAAATACAGTTTTATATCTTTATGTTTGAAGCCTGAAATGTGGCAAAAGGTCGCAAAGTTCAAGGGGGCCGAATACTTTCGCAAGGCACTGTATATTGTGAATAATGATGAGTGAGAAAGTTACAGACACACAAATATAATACCCCCAATACATGCTAACCTCTCACCATTAAAAGAAGAGGGGAGGTTAGCATTTGTTTTGGCGGAGGGCTATGATGTGTTTTACATCTGTTACTTTCTCACTCATAATTATTAACGTAGAAGTGTTTAGAAACATATTCTATTCTTATTTAATAACTGGATAGGAGTGGACTCGAACTAAGGTGTACCCAAGAGCCATCGCCAGCAATCATGGATCTTTATTTCTTCTTCTCACCAACAGTCATATTTGACATTAAGTTGGCTTACATGCATAATCGTAGCCTATTTTACAAGGGGTGATTTGCAATATCAGCCATTTTATCAATTGATTCTTCAGCGATAAAAGTAATATTTCATCCATGCTTTATGAGTTTAGTTGCCTTTTACTCATTTTAGGTATTTACATTTTTACTTGCATTTCATCTCGTTATAAACAAAATGTCTTCTGCAATATCTTGTTGCGTCAGTCTTGGCCATTAGTCCCCATCTCATAATGATACATTCTCCTCCCAGCTGCAAACCAAGTGTCAAGGTGGCTATCGTCAATAATGTATCGAATAAGAACTGTGGCTTTAAGCTTCAGTCATTTTGCCTGTAGCCTATTAATGTTAAATACATGGGGGTTTTCTTCTCCATAATTCTAACAATTTGCTTAAGTTTCTATGTACCGGGATTCACCTTGTGGTCTATAATTTATTCGGGGAAATGCTTCTCTATGCAAGTTTCAACATCCTAACCTACTAACAACGATTTGGTCCCAGTCACCATTTTCTAGTTGCAAATGAAGGCTACCCAGCAACGTGTTTCTAGTTGCAAATGAAGGCTACCCAGCAACGTGTTTCTAGTTGCAAATGAAGGCTACCCAGCAACGTATTTCTAGTTGCAAATGAAGGCTACCCAGCAACGTGTTTCTAGTTGCAAATGAAGGCTACCCAGCAACGTGTTTCTAGTTGCAAATGAAGGCTACCCAGCAACGTGTTTCTAGTTGCAAATGAAGGCTACCCAGCAACGTGTTTCTAGTTGCAAATGAAGGCTACCCAGCAACGTGTTTCTAGTTGCAAATGAAGGCTACCCAGCAACGTGTTTCTAGTTGCAAATGAAGGCTACCCAGCAACGTGTTTCTAGTTGCAAATGAAGGCTACCCAGCAACGTGTTTCTAGTTGCAAATGAAGGCTACCCAGCATCGTGTTTCTAGTTGCAAATGAAGGCTACCCAGCATCGTGTTTCTAGTTGCAAATGAAGGCTACCCAGCAACGTGTTTCTAGTTGCAAATGAAGGCTACCCAGCAACGTGTTTCTAGTTGCAAATGAAGGCTACCCAGCATCGTGTTTCTAGTTGCAAATGAAGGCTACCCAGCAACGTGTTTCTAGTTGCAAATGAAGGCTACCCAGCATCGTGTTTCTAGTTGCAAATGAAGGCTACCCAGCAACAAGTTTTTACCACATTGGTTCCCTTACTGGTTCATCGGTCCTTGGTTAGCGCTCAGTTTTTCATAATACTTTTACTCAAGTGCCTTTTCACGGGTGGTCCTACAGTTTCTATGGTCTCAAAGTTTCACGAGTTAGACAGTCGGCTTCTGAGTACAGGTCTTATCACACATGCTTCCCATCCGTGTAGGTTTGGGGGATGTTTAGGGTAAGTAGTTTGCAGTTCCCACGAATAATTGTTAACTCTAGTGGACCTCAGCTCATATTTTTTTATACCTATATTTAACTAGGCAAGTCAGTGAAGAACAAATTCTTATTTTCAATGACGGCCAACCGGGGAACAGTGGGTTAACTGCCTTGTTCAGGGGCAGAACAACAGATGTTTACCTTGGCAGCTTGGGGATTCGACGCTCTAATTACTAGGCTACCTGCCGCCCCATAGGCCTAGCAACATGTCTCATACAAGACAAATCACATTATTTCAGGCACTATTACGTCTAGTCGCTTTGTCTCGCAACTTATCCAGAACACTGCAATCTGTCTGGTGTTCAACATTCCCAAGTTCCCCCATGTCACACCCTGCTCTTCCGTACATTGCACAGGCTTCCAGTCGAAGCTCACATCCACTACAAGATCATGGTGCTTGCCTACAGAGAAACAAAGGGAACTGCCCCTCCCTACCTTCAGGTTATGCTCAAATCCTACATCCCAAACCGAGCGAAATTACTCAAATGTAAGTGTAAAAATGTACAAAACAACCATTGCTGTGCAGTCTGGAGTTTGGCAGGGATGTGTGATGTCAGAATTACAGAATAGATTGAACCTGCTTTTACCATGATTAACAGATTTACCAATCTTCTCCTCCTCTTCTTCATCTTTAATGTTGACATTCAGCTCCAGTGTTTGACTGCAGTCTTCCAGCTTCACTGTTGCCATCTCTGGATCCTCCAGTGCAAACTGGGCTCCACTGTCACAATCAGGACCCAGTGACTGTAGGTTTGGACTCACTGTGGAAGGAGAGAGGCAGGTTGGGTTTGTCCTCACTGTTGATGTAGTAATAAAGAGAAACAGACATAAAAATGATCGTCTTGACAGTTCTGGAACTTTTTTATTCTGTAAAATATGTTTTTTCCTGTTCAATTATCTAATTTCAATAGATCAAGTAGCTAAGCATAGACAACAAAAATTAATTCCCATTTGACACAAAGTGCACACTTTAAATTACACAACGTAAGTGCACTTAACCTATATAGTAGATTTCCTGGATTCACATACAGTGCATTTCGAAAGTACTCAGACCCCTTGACTTTTTCCATATTTTGTTACGTTTTACAGCCTTACTCTAAAATGGATAAAATGTATTCTTTTCCTCATCAATCTACACGCAAAACCCCATGACATCACAATACCCCATGACATCACAATACCCCATGACATCACAATACCCCATGACATCACAATACCCCTTAATGACAAAGCGAAAACAGGTTTTTAGACATTCTTGCAAATGTATTAAAAATAAAAAACAGAAATAACTTATTTATATAAGTATTCAGAGCGTAAAGGAATGTGTAAGTATGTGTGTGTGCCGTGTGTTTTGTGTGTATTAGTGGTGTGTGTGTTTAGGGTCGAGTGAGTGTACTTCGAGCCTGAGTCAGTGCAAAACATAATAATAGATAAGAATAAAATAAAAAGGGGGTCAATGCAAATTGTCCAGGTCACCATTTGATTAACTGTTCAGTAGTCTTATGGCTTTGGGGGTAGAAGCTGTTAAGGAGCGTTTTGGTACCAGACTTGGTGCTCCGGTACCGCTTGCCGTGCGGTAGCAGCGAGAACAGTCTGTGACTTTGGTGGCTGGAGTCTTTTACAATGTTTAGGGCCTTTCTCTGACACCGCCTGGTATAGAGGTCCTGGATGGCAGGGTGCTCGGCCCCAGTGTGGTGCTGTGCCGTACGCACTACCCTCTGTAGCGCCTTGAAGTCGGATGCCGAGCAGTTGCCATACCAAGCAGTGATGCAATCAGTCAGGATGCCCTCGATGGTGCAGCTGTAGAACGTTTTGAGGATCTGAGGACTCATGACAAATCTTTTAACCCTCCTGAAGGGGAATAGGCATTGTTGTGCCCTCCTAACGACTGTATTGGTGTGCCTAGACCATGAAAGTTGATGTTGATACCGAGGAACTTGAAGCTCTCGACCTTCTCCATTACAGCCCCATCAATGTGAATGGAGGTGTGCTTGGCCCTCCTTTTCCTGTAGTCCATGATCAGCTCCTTTGTCTTGCAGCACACTGCCAGGTCTCTAACCTCTTCCCTATAAGCGGTCTTGTCATTGTCGGTGATCAGGCCTTCCACTGTCGTGTCGTCGGCAAACTTAATGCTCATGCAGTCTTGGGTGAACAGGGAGTACAGGAGGGGACTAAGCATGGATCCCAGAGGGGGCCCCGTGTTAAGGGTCAGCGTGGCGGATTTGTTATTGCCTACCCTCACCACCTGGGGGCGGGCCGTCAGGAAGTCCAGGATCCAATTGCAGAGGGAGATGTTCAGTTCCAGGGTCCATAGCTTAGTGATAAGCTTAGAGGCCACTATACCATTTAACGTTCCCTTTGACCCGGTCTGGAGGAGGAGATTCATTTTAGGAGCAATGAAATGACGTCATGTTATTGTATATAAACTGTTACTCGTGGTAACGTGGCAGCGCGCGCCGAGAATAAATTCTGTTACCTATTATTGATAAGACTGGTCTCTGTCTATTTTATGCAAACAAGAATCTTACAAATTCTCATTAAATAGATTAAGGGAATTCAATTAATGAAAAAACATTGGTATATTTAAATTACAGTAACACAGAACACGCTGGCCATGGCAGAACACTGACATTCCGGTCTTGCAGGAAATCACGCACAGAACGAGCAGTATGGCTGGTGGCATTGTCATGCAGGAGGGTCATGTCAGGATGAGCCTGCATGAGGGGTACCACATGAAGGAGGAGGATGTCTTCCCTGTAACGCATAGCGCTGACATTGCCTGCAATGACAACAAGCTCAGTCCGATGATGCTGTGACACACCGCCCCAGACCATGATGGACCCTCCACCTCCAAATCGATCCCGCTCCAGAGTACAGGCCTCTGTGTAATGCTCATTCCTTCGATAAACGCGAATCCGACCATCACCCCTGGTGAGACAAAACCGTGACTCGTCAGGGAAGAGCACTTTTCGCCAGTCCTGTCTGATCCAGTGACGGTGGGTTTGTGACGGTGATGTCTGGTGAGGACCTGCCTTACAACAGGCCTACAAGCCCTCAGTCCAGCCTCAGCCTATTGCGGACAGTCTGAGCATCTGAGCACTGATGCAGGGATTGTGCGTTCCTGGTTTAACTCGGGCAGTTGTTGTTGCCATCCTGCCCAATCCTACCAGTCCCGCAGGTGTGATGTTCGGATGTACCGATCCTGTGTTGTCACACGTGGTCTGCCACTGCGAGGAAGATCAGCTGTCCATCCTGTCTCCCTGTAGCGCTGTCTTAGGCGTCTCACAGTACGGACATGGCAATTTATTGCCCTGGCCACATCTGCAGTCCTCATGCCTCCTTGCAGCATGCCTAAGGCACATTCACGCAGATGAGTAGGGACCCTGGGCATCTTTATTTTGATGTTTTTCAGAGTCAGTGGAAAGGCCTCTTTAGTGTCCTAAGTTTTCATAACTGTGACCTTAATTGCCTACCATCTGTAAGCTGTTAGTGCCTTAACGATCAATCCACAGGTGCATGTTCATTAATTGTTTATGGTTCATTGAACAAGCATGGGAAACAGTGTTTAAACCCTTTACAATGGAGATCTGTGAAGTTATTTGGATTTTTACGACTGATCTTTGAAAGACAGGGTCCTGAAAAAGGGACGTTTCTTTTTTTTACTGACTTTATTTACTATGACATGTGGTTGTCTCAACAAGCTATCTTAACATGAATGAACTGATGAAGATAAGTCGCTCTGGATAACAGCGTCTGCTAAATGACTCAAATGTCAGTGTAAACATGTACAAAACGACCACTGCTGTGCAGTCCGAATTTGGCAGGGATGTGTAATGTCAGAATTACAGAATAGTTTGAACCTGCTTTTACCATGATTAACAGATTTACCAATCTTACTGTATGTAGTTACTGTATGTATTCATATCAGTAGTCTGGTAGTGTATGTATTCATATCAGTAGTCTGGTACTGTATGTATTCATATCAGTAGGCTGGTACTGTATGTGTTCATATCAGTAGGCTGGTACTGTATGTATTCATATCAGTAGGCTGGTACTGTACGTATTCATATCAGTACGCTGTGCAATACAAATGGGGAATAAAATATTGGGGAATGAAAAGTATTCTAAAAGTATCTCATAAATCATGAAAAGTATGATCTATATCATCCTCCACTCACTATCACAAGGGTTAGAAACTATACAGACTAATTTCATAGAACTTTAAAACACTGGCAGTTTGTCTACTTCACTTCTTTAGTCTGCTCTCTGATCACTCCAGATAGACCAGTGAATAAAACAAATGCTGGAAATACTGGTGTCAAACCACCAAGTCTCAGTAGCATGAAATAACATCTACCTTCTCATTGAAACAGTTCATCATGAAACAGTTCTACTGCAATTTTTCATACACAGTGGGAAGTTGGAATGAACAACAAACTTAGTTAGGTAGAACCTGCTTTTACCATGACTAACAGACTTCCCAATCTTCTCCTCCTCCTCTTCTTCTTCTTTAATGTTGACATTTAGCTCCAGTGTTTGACTGTAGTCCTCCAGCTTCACTGATGCCATCTCTGGATCCTCCAGTGCAAACTGGGCTCCACTGTCACAATCAGGACCCAGTGACTGTAGGGTTTGTCTTCACTGTTGATGTTACTGGCCTCAGACTTGACCTGAGTCGTCCTGTAGTAATAAAGAGAAACAAACACAAAAGTTATTGCCTTGACAGTTCTGGCACTTTCTTTATTCTCTAAAAATATATTATATGTTTTTTAATTAAATTCTCATTTCAATAGATCAGGTAGCTAAGCATTGACAACTCAACATTCATTCCCATTAGACACAAAGTACACACTATAAAGGACACAACGTAAGTACTCTTAACCTATAGTAGATTTCCTCAATTCACATAAATCCATAAATGACTCAAAAACCATTTAGGTTGCCGTTTGTTTTAGGCAGTAGTATGAACTATTTCCCTGAACAACCATGTCTCCGACATATTATTTCAACTAACAAAAATCTCTTGTATTTCCCGTTCACACCATAGTAACATTTATAAATAAAGACGGAAACAACTGAATATCTCTGAATATTACTACACATGTAGAAAACTGATAATCATTACATTCAGCTTCCAAACTGTAGTGTGACTGTGTGAAACTGTCCGTCTCTACTGCTGCCCCCTTACTGCCTGCTTACTGAGCGAAACGCAGACAAGCTGACAGTCCTCTGAATTTACCAACGCCCCCGAGCGCACTATAGAGTACATTTACAAACAAACCCTAAAGCCAGTAGGGTCCAGCTGTGACATCATCTGTCAGAGTCTCGATGCTGCCTGCCACCTACTGATATGTCATCTCAGTGCAGTGCATCTCTCAGGTTAAGTGGGCGTTTCCAAAGGAACTATATATGGAGACGTGGGCGTTTCCAAAGGAACGATATATGGAGAAGTGGGCGTTTCCAAAGGAACGATACAAAGGAGAAGTGGGCCTTTCCAAAGGAACAATATCAGGAGAAGTGGGTGTTAAAATATTCAATAACAAATAATACATAGTAAAATAAATGTGTTTTATAAGGTAGCTAACGTTAGCTAGCATTTACATTTACGAACAACTTAACTACGGTTAGGTAGGTAAAGTTCAAAGATACAGTTCAGTGAGTGAAGAGTTTTTTTTTTTTTTGCATAACTGAAATTCCTTACTGTCATTTCTGCAGATCATGACTAAAGTCTGACAACCCAAACGAGGTATTGAGTGGCACCTTTCGAAACCCCCACTTTTCCTAAGAGACGCACTGCATCGATAGACGACCTAGCGGTAGTGGGCAGGCAGCACAGAGACCCTGAGGGGCGACTGTGCTGAGAGATGGACCCCTCTATTTAAAACTGCATGAATTCGGTCCAGTCAAATGTTTGGGCCAAGCCAAAGGTCGGCCGAAATTGTAAAACATAAACGTCTATAATTTGATAAGTTTGGTCCGGTCCGTGGATTTTGAAATCCAGCCCGCACCTTAAAAGACCCCCAAAATAGACTTCCAAAAGAAGTCGAGGGGCTCCTCCGCAGACAGAGTGGACGCCGCCATTTTACCAACTCAGGAGCTTCATTTTACACAAAACCAATAACATGTAAAAACGAACAAAAAAAATCTCAAATAGATTCTTTATGAAATGACCTTGTCGAAATGATGTACATTCACTCGGAAGACCCCCAAGTCTACGTGACATGTAAAATAGTTTTTAATCACGTTTTTCACTCACTGGGTTTGACACAAACAATAACGCATAAAACCGGAAGGATTTGTTATCTAGCATGTTATGACGTTCTTTCGATGTTAGACTGTTTAAACTTGCTATCACATACCTTCAGTAATGAAGAGAAACGGACACAAAAGTTATCCTCTTGACAGCACAGTTATGGCGTTTCTTTATTCTGAAGAATGCGATCGGGGTTGCCAGGTGTATCAGAAATGTCTAGCCCAATGATCAAAACCCGTCCACAAGGCCTGAAAACGTGCCGATTTTTTTTCAGCCGCAAGAGAGGAGTTGACATATTTTGCCATAGTTATCGCCTTTTCCACAACGTTATGGAGCGAATTAAGAAGGAATATCGACGTAAGAAGTTACATTTGGTTTTCCATCAAAATAATAATTATTGCAAACTAACATGACTAATAAAGGAATTTGAATATGTCTCAAGACTAAAGACAATTCGCTCTTATTAAACTCGCCAGATCATTTTCAGTCATTGGATGTAGATTTAACTGCTATGATTGTAAATAAATCCCTTGTGCGCATGTGCATAACTATTGATCAATCCAACAGGAGAGTTTGAGGGATGAAAGTTGGACAGAGGATCTCGAGATCTCTGTGCAAGAAACACTTGGACGAACTTCAAAAAACTAATTAGGATATTGACTTAAACCCTTTACAATGAAGGCTATTAACTTGTCATTTCAAATATGCATAGGCTAGGCTTACTGACTAAAATCTGGGTTTATGATTGTAATTCAACTTTGCCATGGTTTGGTTAGCTAGATGCAAGTAGTATATAGCCAGATAGCCCACAGTAGCCTAGGCAATATATAAGATGAATGATTTATCAGCTTGCTTAGTTCAAATTGACAGAGCATTTAGTTAACATGAATAGCGAGGCGATTGTTACGTAAGAAATGGTTATTGCCCAATGGCCTCCTGGAATAAACTACTGAGGACGGGGTCTTGAATTTCAATCACTGAATCATATATTAATAATTTGTATATTTACCTGTAGCCTAATCTGACTGACTATTACCTTCAGTCTAATGCATTCTAGCAACAGCTGATATAACTGTGCCCATAATCACAACTGATAACTTCCTATTTCATTAACTAAACATGGCCATTAATAATTGCATAATTACACAAGGCTACAAGAACAATAAACTGAAGTTATAGGCTATGGATTAAATCCGTTTGACAGCTCCAGGTAGGCTACACAAGTGGCACAAATTTATTTGCAGTGACTCCAGTGATATCGTCATCTCAACATGTTTATTGTATGAAATGGTAGGCTACAGTAGCTTACATAGGCATACAAATTAATAGGCTACTTAATGGCTAACATATGTATCATTCTCCACATTTAATATCAGTTTCATTGTGGACTTTTCCGTAACAGAAGCACGCGAGGGAGTTCCATAACTTCTATTTAAAATGTCCCGCTCGAGATCCAAGAACTGAGTATGCTTAAAACCCTTCGCTTTATATGGTTTTCGCGCGTGCCGTTCTGTCTCCTCTCACGCCTCGATCACACCGACAGTGATTTTGTACACCAGAAGTACAACTTGTTTCCAATGGAACGCTTTGTTTGCCTTGCAGTATTGCGTTGCAGAGGCAGTTGTAGTGCGTTGTGTGGTGCATACATTGAATGTATCGAACGTGCGAGTAAAACTGTATGCGTAAACGGTTTGACAGAAATGGTAGCAGAAGGTGAATGTTGAACTCTTGTTGCACACATGTCCAGATGATGCTATCAAGGCGTCACTCACGTTACTCAGCTGCCTGCTGCAGCACTCAGTCTCAAACCACACACACCTCGGCCTCCGGCCCTCCCACTCCCCACCACTCACTTGCTCAGCAACAGACTGCCTCACTGCCTGATAGTCAGCAGCAGGTCACATTGAAATAAATATTTTAAAGGAAAATGCTATAGCTGCTGCGGTGCAATTAAGAAGTAGCCCAAAAACCCGCAACCCGCCACCATTACATTTTAACCCGATATCGTTTTCCAAGTAGCCCACAGGAAAACTGCAAACATGGCATCCCCGAATAGGAGGTATAACGTTTCCCGGTTGCAGGGACATCACTCCATAGAAATCCAATATGGCTGCCAACGCAATACCATATATGGACAAGTGTTTGTGACACCAAACTCAGTAGCTCTACTCTCATTGGTCCTAACGATTTTCTTAAGTTTTTGCATGTAGCTTGCGACACCGCCATCAAATAAAATTGTATTTGTCACACGCGCCTTATACAACAACCGTATACCTTACCATGAAATACTTACTTACCAGCCCTTCCCAACAATGCAGTTAAAAAATAAGAAAATTAACAAATAGATAAAGAAAATACATTGTACTAGTAAGACATCATGGATGACATCATGGATGACATCATGGATCATCAGAAATGGGGATAGATAGATGTATGTATATATAGAGAGAGAAAGAGAGATAGATATATAGTGCATATTTAATGTGTTAACAAGGCAAATAGTTATATGTATTATATTTACCTGCATGTATACCTAACTAATTGCCTGTATCTATATTGCAGAGATAAGTAGTGTCTTGCAGAGTAAAGATCAGAGCTCCAGCAAGCTCGTTTTGAGACCTAGCTACTGTAGCTAGCAACCCAACAAGTGTGTACCAATACCAATTTCAAATACAAAAAACAACACAACAGGACATTTCCTTAATCCCACCTGGCCTATCAGAGTTCCAGATGGAGCTATCAGCATATTGCTTACACCTATCCAATACTTCCAGATCTACACAATAAGATCTACTAGGGGTTTATTGGGGGTTTCAGGGATTTGTGCCAATGAACCAAGACCCTGGGCTCTGAGTTCAGGCCCAGATCAACACCACAATAACAAGAGACTCTATTTGTGCTATTAAATATAGTAGGTCTGCCCATACTAGGGATCAGGCTTTCCTGACCTGTCATGGTATGTAGGGCATTGGCCACCAACCCTGTTCCTGGAGAGCCACCGGGTGTGTCTGCTTCTGTTCCAGTAAACACTATGAGACTCATACACTGGAGGGTTTGTAAGTGTTGGTCTAAGATCCCTCCTACATACATTACAATGATGGATATTTAAACATAGTTATAGTGGAACATAGGGTTGTGCTAAAACATAGAGAGGGAGAGTAGTATTTAGGGAATGTGCAATAGGTTGGGACCAGCAGAAGCACCAGCCTTGACAGTATGTCTACTTAGTACGGGACCAGCCATGGAAGCTCCATCAGTCTGACAGTAGGTCCTCTTACAACTGGACCAGCCATGGAAGCTCCATCAGTCTGACAGTAGGTCCTCTTACTATGGGACCAGCCATGGAAGCTCCATCAGTCTTCACTGTAGTTCCACCAGTCTGTTTTACAGCCTCTGCATATGATACATCATGACTGATTCTATATCTCTGAGCCTCTCTCTGCACCTGGCATTTACCAAATGCTGCACAATTGCCCCCCTTGTCCCATCATGCACTAGCGCGATGTGGCGGGCCGGGCGCAATGCATGCTGACATGGTCGCCAGGTGTAGAGAGAGGCTCAGAGATACATTGGTGCGGCTGGCTTCCGGGTTATGCGAGCAGTGTGGCTTGGCTGGGTTGTGTTTTGGAGGACGCACGGTTCTCGACCTTCGCCTCTCCCGAGTCTGTAAGGGAGTTGCAGCGATGGGACAAGACTAACTACCAATTGGATACCACGAAATTGGGGAGAAAAGAGGGTAAAATAAAAATAAAATATTTTTAAATACCACTCTTCCAACTTACCCTACACACAATTAAAAATCCACTACCCCATTCCACTACTTTGACCCTATCTGCTCCTGCACCACGCCAACGGCCTGGGAGGACGGGACACCAACACTCAACACACACTGTAACTCTTCTGAAGTCAAATCTCATTCAGGATCCCTCACCTTTGACCCAATCTCCTCTACTTTCTTCACTGCTTCAACATATGACACCTTCTGCACTACTGTGACTCTGGACATCTCAACCTGCTTCTCTCGCACCGGACATTTCCAATCCCCAGCAACATGGGCACCCCTACAGTTGACACCAATGTTCCCTCTAAACTGCACTTGGGCACGCAGTAACTCAGAGACTGATGCGCAGCTCCCCAGGACTGCAGCACAGAAGTGTCAGCCCACAGAGAGAGGCAGCTCCCCAGGACTGCAGCACAGAAGTGTCAGCCCACAGAGAGAGGCAGCTCCCCAGGACTGCAGCACAGAAGTGTCAGCCCACAGAGAGAGGCAGCTCCCCAGGACTGCAGCACAGAAGTGTCAGCCCACGGAGAGAGGCATGAGATTGAACTTCACTAAACTTTCTAGAGTTTTCCTTGTTATTTAACTACTTCTCCCTTTACCATGGCAACTGTGATCGAATCAACACAATATTAACCACTTTCAATATAACATACCGAAAACAAAATGAACTATGCAAGACTTAGTACGCAAAACTAACTATGCAAGATACTTTGTTGTGGGCAGAACACATCAGAGTAAGATTCTATTGTGTTGACATGCACAACTCAGCCCGTACTTGACGCAGACTGGTGCGGCCTAACCAATCAGAGCTGCAGTAGGCCTATATGTAGATAGATATTCCATATAGATTGATCTGTGCCATTTAGTTTGAACTGGACTGTTTTTACAGCATGAAGGGTTGTGAGTTGATGCGGTTGTTTTGAAATCAAAGCAGGAGCTGCATGTGCACATTTTGGACATGTCCTTTGCTAGTTAGTGAGTTATTAGCCCAGTTATAGATTATTTGTAGTCAACAATGGGCGACTGGTTGCTTCCTACAAGAGCACAACATGTCTACATTTCTAGACATCTGAAAAGAAAGTCAGGTAAAGACTTAATTTGTCTGATATTCTGTAATAATGGTATGGGAATAATAATGCATTTTGTTTTCTAAAGTGGTTTCTTGCATCAAACAACACATGTTTAGTCACCTCCTTGTCTGAAGGACAAGTGGATAAACAGGTTCATGTCAAGACCTGCATGTTTTTATTTTTAAGTCTCATGGAATGTAGATCGACATCGAACACCACTCATTGGCTGCTACTGTAGGCTGAATGATAGAACAGCTATTTCCATGTTAAAATATTATGAGATGCATTTTCTCCATTGATTTGATGGTATGCCAGAGGAAAATAAACTCTGGACCACCAATACTCCACACACAGAGATACAAGCAAAACTCTTCCTCACTCTCCATTTGGCAAATCTCACCATAATTCTATCCTCCCGATTCCTGCTTACAAGCAAAAATTAAAGCAGGAAGCACCAGTGACTAGATCAATAAAAAAATGGTCAGATGAATCAGATGCTAAACTACAGGACTGTTTTGCTAGCACAGACTGGAATATGTGATAGCCCACGTCTACCACAACCTCTTCTATTGTGTTAGTAAGGTTCAGCCTGCTGCACAGACTCTATGGAGGCTTTAGAGCACCTGGTTAAACTGTGTGTTGAGAGCATTTTAAACTCTCAATAGTTAAATGAGTGAGAAATAGATGTCATTGTTGCAATAGTTTGTGAGTGGGCAACATATGCTATCATTTCAAATTGGCATGTTGAATTATTTTGTCATTGAACTATTGTATAATGCTTTAATTTCTCCAATCTGGACATTTTTGTGCTACTGTTACTACCTTACACAAGCTTGCATTTTCACCCCATAACATTTAATGGAATTACACATCCTTTTTACCTCAGATTTGTGATGTTTAGATGCTAAGCTACAGGACTGTTTTGCTAGCACAGACTGGAATATGTTTTGGGATTCTTCCGATGGCATTGAGGAGTACACCACATCAGTCATTGGCTTTATCAATAAGTGCATTGACGACGTCGTCCCCACAGTGACCGTACTTACATACCCCAACCAGAAGCCATTGTGCAGATGTTGCCTGGATTACAGAAGGCTAAATGCTGCCGCTTTCACACTAACCCAAAAACATGAAAGAAATCCTGATGTGCCCTCCGATGAACCATCAATACAGGACTAAGATCGAATTGTACTACACCAGCTCCAACGCTCGTCAGATGTGGCAGGGCTTGCAAACCATTACATACTACAAAGGGAAGCACAGCCAAGAGCTGCCCAGTGACTTGAGCCTACCAGAAAAGCTAAACTACTTCTATGCTCAACTCGAGTCAAATAACACTAAAACACGCATGAGAGCACCAGCTGTTCCGGACGACTGTGTGATCACATTCTCCGCAGCCGATGTGAGTAAGATCTTTGAACAGGTCAATATTCACAAGGCTGCGGGGCCAGGCGGATTACCAGGACGTGTGCTCCGGGCATGTGCTGACCAACTGGCAGGTGTCTTCATTGACATTTTCAACATGTCCCTGATTGAGTCTGTAATACCAACATGCTTCAAGCAGACCACCATAGTCCCTGTGCCCAAGAACACAAAAGCAACCTGCCTAAATGACTACACACAAAAGTGCCCTCAAAGCTCATCAGTAAGCTAAGGACCCTGGGACTAAACACCTACCTTTACATCTGGATCCTGGACTTCCTGACGGGCCACCCCCAGGTGATCAGGGTAGGTAACAACACATCCGTCATGCTGATCCTCAACACAGGGGCCCCTCATGGGTGCGTGCTTAGTCCCCTCCTCTACTCCCTGTTCACTCATGACTGCACGGCCAGGCACGACTCCAACACCATCCTTAAGTTTGCCAATGACACAACAGTGGTAGGCCTGGATGCTCTTGATGGTGCAGCTGGGAATGAGGTAGTTGGGTGGGCTATTTACAGATGGGCTGTGTACAGGTGCAGTGATCGGTAAGCTGCTCTGACAGCTGATGCTTAAAGTTAGTGAGGGAGATATACAGTTGAAGTCGTAAGTTTACATACACTTAGGTTGAAGTCATTAAAACTCATTTTACACAAAACCAATACCATGCAAAACGAACTCAAATCTCAAATAAATAGATGACTTATGAAATGACCTTGAGGAAATGATGTACATTCACGACAGACCCAAAGTCTCTAGCTATGTGAATTGTAAAATAGTTATCACGTTCACTTGGATTTAAAAACACAAATAACACAAAATATTTACCAAACGTGATCATTCCTTTTCAGATTTGTTTAGCTAGCATGTTTTGAAAGTTTAAACGTGCCATTTGTTATAGAACTGTAGTAATACAATTGAAACGGACACTCCTTATTCTGAAGAACTGTGCGTGCATTCCCGGAACTTGTTCATTCCACTTTACTTGCAATCCGGGATCCTTGGGATGGCCCTATCCCAATAGATTCACAAGTAAAATGGTTAAGGTTAAAAGATCAACTTGAACACTATAACAAACCATGATATCATGTCCTCCTCTGTATCTAATAATATACAATGAAAGGACACTTTAAAAAAAGAAAAGCTAAATATTTTACTAAAGTCTAACGCTTCTTCTTCGGTATTGGGTTGGCGGATCGCATCCATAGGGATTTGATTTATTTCACCTTTATTTAACCAGGTGGGCCAGTTGATAACAAGTTCTCATCTACAACCGCGACCTGGTTAAGATAAAGCAAAACAGTGCGACAAAAACAACACAGAGTTACACATGGAATAAACAAACGTACAGTCAATAATACAATAGAAAAGTCTATATACATTGTGTGAAAATGTAGTAAGTATAGGGGAGGTAATGCAATAAATAGGCCACAGTGATGAAATAATTACAATTTAGCATTAACACTGGAGTGATGGATGTGCAAGTAGAGATACTGGGGTGCAAAAGAGAAAAAATAAATAACAATATGGGGATGAGGTAGTTGGGTGGGCTATTTACAGATGGGCTGTGTACAGGTGCAGTGATCGGTAAGCTGCTCTGACAGCTGATGCTTAAAGTTAGTGAGGGAGATATAAAGTTGAAGTCGTAAGTTTACATACACTTAGGTTGAAGTAATTAAAACTCGTTTTTCAACCACTCCACAAATTTCTTGTTAACAAACTATAGTTTTGGCAAGTTGGTTAGGACATCTACTTTGTGCATGACAAGTAATTTTTCCAATAATTGTTTACAGATTATTTCACTGTCTCACAATTCCAGTGGGTCAAAAGTTTACATACACTAAGTTGACTGTGCCTTTCAACAGCTTGGAAAATTCGAGAAAATTGTCATGGCTTTAGAAGCTTCTGATAGGCTAATTGACATCATTTGAATCAATTGGAGGTGTACCTGTGGATGTATTTCAAGGCCTACCTTCAAACTCAGTGCCTCTTTGCTTGACATCATGGGAAAATCAAAATAGCTCAGCCACGTTCATCTGTACAAACAATAGTACGCAAGTATAAACACCACGGGACCACGCAGCCGTCATACCGCTCAGGAAGAAGACACGTTCATCTCTAGGAGACAGAACGCACTTTGGTGCGAAAAGTGCAAATCAATCCCACAACAACAGCAAAGGACCGTGTGAAGATGCTGGAGGAAACAGGTACAAAAGTATCTATATCCACAGTAAAACGAGTCCCATATCGACATAACCTGAAAGGCAGCTCAGCAAGGAAGAAAGAAGGAAGAAGCCACTGCTCCAAAACCGCCATAAAAAAAGCCAGACTACAGTTTGCAACTGCACTTGGGAACAAAGATAGTACTTCTCTGAGAAATGTTCTCTGGTCTGATGAAACAAAAATAGAACTGTTTGGCCATAATGACCATCGTTATGTTTGGAGGAAAAGGGGGGAGGCTTGCAAGCCGAAGAACACCATCCCAACCATGAAGCACGGCGGTGGCAGCTTGTTGTGGGGGTGCTTTGCTGCAGGAGGGACTGATGCACTTCACAAAATAGATGGCATCATGAGGTAGGGAAATTATGTGGATATATTGAAGCAACATCAAGACATCAGTCAGAAAGTTAAAGCTTGGTCGCAAATGAGTCTTCCAAATGGACAATGACCCCAAGCATACTTGTGGCAATATGGCTTAAGGACAACAAAGTCAAGGTATTGGAGTGGCCATCACAAAGCCCTGATCTCAATCCCATAGAACATTTTTGGGCAGAACTGAAAAAGCGTGTGCAAGCAAGGAGGCCTACAAACCTGACTCAGTTACACCAGCTCTGGCAGGAGGAACGTGTCAAAATTCCCAACTTATTGTGGGAAGCTTGTGGAAGACTCCCTGAAACATTTGACCCAAGTTAAAAATTTAAAGTCAATGCTACCAAATACTAATTGAGTGTATGTAAACGTCTCACCCACTGGGAATGTGATGAAAGAAATAAAAGCTGAAATAAATCATTCGCTCTATTATTATTCTGACATTTCACATTCTTAATATAAAGTGGTGATCCTAACTGACCTAAGACAGGGAATCTTTACTAGGATTAAATGTCAGGAATTGTGAAAAACTGAGTTTAAATGCATTTGGCTAAGGTGTATGTAAACTTCTGACTTCAACTGTGTATACAGTATTTTACTTCAAACAGTTTATTTAATTTAATTATACACAAGAGAAGAGGAGGTTGCCCAGCATAAATTCATGTACAAACATAATTTTTAATTACATTCTTGTCATTTAGCAGATGTTCTTATCCAGAGCGACATACAGGACAAATAAGTGTTAATTGCTTTGCTCAAGGGCACAATGACAGATTATTCACCTAGTCGGCTCGGGATTCAAACCAGCGACCTTTCAGTTACTGGCCCAACACTCTTAACCGCTGGCTCCCTGCCAGATCAATTAACTTCAATACAGTTATTCAAATACATTCATCATCAATGACTACAATAATGAATCTAGTATTCAAATACAATTTAATAAACACAAGTAGTTGATTCATAGCTTGTTTATGATTAAACAAAAGTTGTTAAGTAATAAAATAATCCACCCAAACTAATGCTAAAAACTGATCATTACACCATCTTTATATGATATACACGGATAGGGATGCACAATATATCGTTGAGCATATCGGAATCTGACAATATTAGCTAAAAATGCCAACATCGGCCCGATGTTTAATTTAACACCGATGTGCAAAACCGATGTTAATTAAAGCTGACATGCATACCTATATAACGTGGATAGATGACGCCACGAAAAATACAGCCCTAAACAGAAAAAAGCAGAAAAATACTAAGAGCACACTTCCAACAACTAAACAAGTTCAGTCAAGCAGTCATTTGAAAGAGTAAGTACATTTCAGCGAGACAACTCAAAGGCGAAATCTATTAACGCCAAGATAATGACATTCGTTGCCCTTGACAAATCAACCGTCCTCTGTCGTGGATGACGTTGGCTTTCGCCGACTGGTCAAGCCCCAGTATACACTATTTTTCAGACGGTGACCTACCGGAGTTGCACAGAATTGTTAAAACGCACATCTATGGGCGTCACTGCTATTAGCTTCACAACTGATATTTGGACCAGTGATGTCAGCCCCATGAGTATACTGAGTCTGACAGCACAGTGGGTCGATGAGGATTTCGCACTGAGGAAAGCAGTATTGCATGTTCAAGAATGTGCTGGTTCTCATACCGCTGCAACCATTTCAACGGTGTTTGAAACTTGCAAACATGAACACACTCCTCGCGCCAATCCAACAAATGTCTCGAGAAATAAGCTAATCAACTGCGCCTGCCATACGTAAATGCCAACAAAATAACTTTTTGGTCGGTGTGGTTTGTGGTGTGTAACTTTAACTTAACTAGGCAAATTAGTTAAGAACAAATTCTTATTTACAATAACGACAGGGATGCTGGCCCATGTGGACTCCAATGCTTCCCACAATTGTGTCAAGTTGGCTGCGAATGGATCTACTCCGAATAGCTCGTTCCATCTCCTCCCACAGATGAACAAAGAAGTAATGTTCTTGGAACCATTCCTGGACAAACCTTGTGGCATAAGATATTATCCTGCTGAAAAAATCTATTTGCAGATGGATACACTGCTGCCATGAAGGGATGCACCTGATTGGCAATGATGTTTAGATATCCTGTGGCATTCAAACATTACTCAACTTTTATCAAGGGGCCCAATGTGTGCCCTGAAAACACACCCCGCACCTTCACACCACCACACTGCCACATGGCGTGGATGCATGCAGTGGTGTAAAGTACTTATAGTTCTTTAAATACTTTTTACTTAAGTAGTTTTGGGGTTCTGTACTTTACTATTTATATTTTTGACAACTTTTACTTTTATTTCACTAAATTCCTAGAGTAAATAAATAAATAATACTTTTAACTCCATACATTTTCCATGACACTCAACTTCATTTTTTTATGATTAGCAGGACAGAAAATGGTCCAATTCATGCACTTATCAAGATTACTTTTGATACTAAGGTATATTTACAACCAAATACCATTATACTTTTACTTGAGTTACTCGTGCCAAATTAAGAGCAGAAGTAAGGCTTCTCTCCGGTGTCTGTTCTCTGATGACCTTTTAGCTCAGCTTTTTAAAATCATTTTCTACAGTCAGATCAGTGGTAAGGCTTCTCTCATTTATGTTTACCTTGGTGTCTTTTTAAGTGGCACATTTGAGAGAAACTCTTTCCACAGTCAGAGCAAGAGTAAGGCTTCTCACCTGTGTGTGTTCTCTGATGAACCTTTAGCTCAGCTGATGTTGTGAAGCATTTTACACAGTCAGAGCAGGAGTAAGGCTTCATTCCTGTATGTATACGTTCATGTGTTTTTAAGTTGCACAGTAGAGAGATACTCTTTCCACAGTCAGAGCAGGAGTAAGGCTTCTCGCCTGTGTGTGTTCTCTGATGGACTTTTAGCTCAGTTGATGTTGTGAAGCATTTGACACAGTCAGAGCAGGCGTAAGGCTTCACTCCTGTATGTATACGTTCATGTGTTTTTAAGTTGCCCAGTTGAGAGAAAATCTTCCCACAGTCAGAGCAGGAATAAGGCTTCACTCCTGTATGAATAAGTTCATGTGCTTTTAAAAAACCCTGTCGAGAGAAACTCTTTCCACAGTCAGAGCAGGAGTAAGGCTTCTCTCCAGTGTGCACTCTCTGATGAAGTTTTAGCTCAGCTGATGTTGTGTAGCATTTAACACAGTCAGAGCAGGAGTAAGGCTTCACTCCTGTATGTATATGTTCATGTCTTTTTAAGTGGCCCAGTCGAGAGAAAATCTTTCCACAGTCAGGGCAGGAGTAAGGCTTTTCTCCAGTGTGCACTCTCTGATGAACTGTCAGATTCCCTGATGTTGTGAATCTCTTCCCACAGTCAGTACAGGAATACGGATTCTCTCCTGTGTGTATTTTTAGGTGTATTTTTAGCTTTGATAGAATTGGGAAAATCTCCTCACAATGTGGGCAGTGGTGAGACCTCTTAGCTCTGTGATCTTCCTGCTGTTTCTCTCTGGATGTAGAGAATGTCTCAACGTGGTCTCCTGTGTGAAGAACATCAGAAGAACCAGTCAGTTGGTGTGATATACATGTCAATCAAATCGATATTATGAAGCCCTTTTTACATCATCAGATGTCAAAGTGCTTTACAGAAACCCAGCCTAAAATCCCCAAAGAGCAAGCAATGCAGATGTAGAAGAAAAACTCCCTTGAAAGCAGAAGAAAGAAAGGTAGAGAGGAACCAGGCCCAGAGTGGTTGCCAGTCCTCTTATGTCTGTACCGGGTGACATTATTCATATCAGTAGGCTGTACAATACAGGGGAATTAAACTATTCTAAAAGTGGGTAAGAGTTGAAAGCTAAAAAGGGGCTTGTCATCCTCCACTCACTATAACAAGGGTTAGTAACTACACAGACTCATTTCATATCATCCTCCACTCACTATCACAAGGGTTAGTAACTACACAGACTCATTTCATATCATCCTCCACTCACTATCACAAGGGTTAGTAACTACACAGACTAATTTCATATCATCCTCTACTAACTATCACAAGGGTTAGTAACTACACAGACTCACTTCATAGAACTTTAAAACACTGACAGTTTGTCTACTTCACTTCTTTAGTCTACACTCTGATCACTCCAGATAGACCAGTTAATAAAACTAATGCTGACAAAACTGGTGTCAAACCATGCAAGTCTCAGTAGCATGAAATAACATCTACCTTCTCATTGAAACAGTTCTAAAGCAACTTTTCCTGCACAGTGAGAAGTGGGAATGAACAACAAACTTAGATAGAACCTGTTCTTACCATGAGAAACAGATTCCCCAATCTTCTCCTCCTCTTCTTCATCTTTAATGTTGACATTCAGCTCCAGTGTTTGACTGCAGTCTTCCAGCTTCACTGATGCCATCTCTGGATCCTGCAGTGCAAACTGGGCTCCACTGTCACAATCAGGACCCAGTGACTGTAGGTTTGGACTCCGTGTGGAAGGAGAGAGGCAGGCTGGGCTTGTCCTCACTGTTGATGTTACTGGCCTCAGACTTAATTCTAGTCGTCCTGTAGTAACAACGAGTAACAGAAAAAAAGTTATTGTCTTGACAGTTCAGGCACTTTCTTTACTCTCAAAAATATATATTATATTTCTTTTGGTTCAATTATCTAATTCAGTACTTGACTTGGACTGAAATAGATACCGGTACTGTTTATATTTAGGTTCAATAGCTTCACAACACCGTTGAGCTAATATTCTATAAGAGGAACATGAGCTCAAACACTAGACCTTTGAGGTGGCGGTAATCAGACATGTCCAATCTCCTGTCCATCTCATTTCAAAAGAGGAAGTAGGTAACAAAACATTAATTCATTCAAATTGGACAAAGTACACGCTTTAAATTTGGTCTACACAACGTAAATTAACTTAACCTATAGTAGATTTCCCAAATGCATGAATGACTCAAAAACCATTTAGTACAAGGTTGCAGTTTGTTTTAAGCAGCATTATGTACTATTTTCCTGAATAACTGTCTTCACATTAAAAACCAATCGTATTTCCCATTCACACCATAATTTACAGCTAAATATAGAAACTGAACGTGTCTGAATACTACTACACATGATAATCATTACATTCAGCTTCAAAACTGTAGTGTGACCGTGAAATTGTTTCTGCACCAGCACAGAAGTCTGTTGACGCAGATAGAATGGGTGCCACCATGGTACCAGCTTGTGAATTTCACACAAAACCAATAACTTGCTAACCAAACTCAGAAATCTCAAATAGATTTTTTATTAAATGACCTTGAAGAAGTTATGTACATCCATTCAGACAAACCTTGTTTCTAGCTGTGTGACTTAAAACAGTTTCACGTTCACTTGGTTTGACGCAAAAATAACAAACCATTACCAAACGTGATAATACCTTAACGGATGTTACCTAGCGTGGTATGACATGTTCTTTTGATATTAGAAAGTTTATACACGCTTTTACATACCTGTCGTAATAGACAGAAACGGACACAAAAGGTTATCTTCTTGAATGCACTGATCTGCCGCTTTCTTTATACTGAAGAATGGTGTGTGCTTGCCTGGAACTTCCTGTTCCCCCACTACCACAGTGCAGCCTCAGATAAAACAATAGGGTAGTGAGAGGAAGCCCACTGGCCGGCAGTGGGAGAAGATGGATCTATGAAACATCTGATCTTAATACAGTTCTGTTCCCAAAACTAAAATCTGTTATGAACAGAGTGGACTAAGATTTGTAGACTTCACACTTTGCAAAAGTTTTAAATAATCACGTTATTTAGAAGGAACGCTGAGGTGAATTGAGTTATTGCACACAAGCTCTTCACAGAGTCGTTCCCTAACAGAAATATGCAGGATTTGCGCTAGAATGCGCCAATAGGAGCTCGGGCTTGGCACTGCCCACTATGACTTATCTGTTCTCATTGGAAACGACCAGCTGTGGTCTATCTTGATTTAGTTATAAAAAATCTTTGTTGCAACCGTCCATATATTCAGGGATCCTTAGGATGGCCCTACCCAATAATATGAAAAGGTTGGTGCTTCATTTGAGCCGGATCCAACCGCACCTCTCGGTTTTGTAGTCTTTCGTTCCGGGAACCCGTTTGACAGGATCAGGTAACCTACCTTTAAATATCCTAGCTGTGGATTGTGTGTAGCCAAATCACAAGGCATGACTACTGTCGGGAAGGTCTAACTTTCACAAAATGTGAAAGTTAGACCAATTTCTCTTCTGAAATCCGACTCAAGAATTAGTGCTAAAGCCTTAGCCAGGAGATTGGATAGACTGCTCCCATATCTAATACACCAAGACCAAAATGTCTTTGTGAAAAACCATCAAGGTTTTCACAATGTGAGGAGAGTACTAAACATAGTGCACATGTGAAGGGTCCCCTGATACTGCCAGACTCTCACTTGATGCAGAAAAGGCATTCCATAGAGTTGAGTGGTCTTATTTCAGAGATTTGGGAACTACTTCTGTAAAATGCCACTAACATTGCCACTAACAACTTGATTTCACAACATTTAAAGATTTTTCGGGGGCACGAGACAAGGATGTCCTGACAGTCCAGGACTCTTCCTTTTAGCTATAGAACCCTCTGCCATTGCAGTAAGGGCCCAACCGTCAATTAGTGGAATTAAAACAGATTTTGAACAAAGAGTGGACCTGTATGCTGATGATATCCTCTTATTCCTAACAGATCTAAAGAACTCTTCCCTCTCCAATTTAATTAATAACTTGTCCGTTTTTTGGGTTTAAAGTTAATCAAACCAAATCTACCATCCTTTTCCTCAACAAACAAGATACTGAATCCAGTTGTACAGCATCTATTTGTGAATACAGAACAAGGTTTCACATATCTTGGTATTAAAAATCACACCAGAAATTAGCTCGAGCTCAGCAAATTATGAACCCATGGTAACGAATGCAACATAATCCATCAACAGATGGACATCATTGCTTGTATCTATTATTGGTAGAATAAATATCATTAAGACTCATATTCTGCCCAAATTCCTTCGTCTATTTCAATCAATTCCTCTAGCTGCACCAAAATAAAATAGTATTTCTGTAATTGTTGATTGTCCTAATTGGAACTAATGAATATGTGTACATTTTTTTTAAACAATGAATGATGAGGCCACTGTGTTCTTGGGGACCTTCAACACTTCAAGGGGCTCCCGAGTGGCGCAGCGGTCGAAGGCACTGCATCTCAGAGCTAGAGGCATCACTACAGACACTGGTTCGATTCCAGGCTGTAACTCAACTGGCTGTGATCGGGAGTCCCATAGGGCGGCGCACAATTGACCCAGCATCGCCCGGGTTAGGCAGTCAGTGAATAATAACAATGTGTTCTTAACCGACTTGCCTAGTTAAATAAAAGACAAATAAACACTGCAGTAATGTTTTGGTTCCCTCCCCCAGATCGGTCCCTCACCCAGATCGGTGCCTCCCCTAGATCGGTCCCTCCCCCAGATCGGTGCCTCCCCCAGATCGGTCCCTCCCCCAGATCGGTCCCTCCCCTAGATCGGTCCCTCAACATAATCCTTTCATGGAGCTCTACGGACAAATGTGTCTGAATAATTGTACACATGTAGAAAACCCATAATCATAACATTTAGCATCAAAACAGCAGTAAAAAGGGCTCTCTGCTGCACCAGAGACGCAAACAGACTGGGCACCGCCATTTTACCAGCTTGTGAATTTTTCCTTTCATGGAGCTCTATGGACAATTCCTTCGACCTCATGGCTTGGTTTTTACTCTGACATGCACTGTCAACTGTGGGACCTTATATAGACAGGTGTGTGCTTTTCCAAATCATGTCCAATCAATTGAATTTACCACAGGTTGACAACAACAAAGTTGTAGAAACATATCTAATGGAAACAGGATGCACCTGAGCTTAATGTCGAGTCTCATAGCAAAGGGTCTGAATACTTATGTAAATAAGGTATTTCAGTTTGGGTTTTTTAAGTATAAAATTTGAAAAAAATTCTAAAAACCTGTTTGCTTTGTCATTATGGGGTATTGTGTGTAGATTGATGAGTGTTAAATTTGATATAAAAATATAATCTTAGAATAAGGCTGTAATGTAACAAAACGTGGAGAAGTCAAAGGGTCTAAATACTTCCTGAATGGGAGAGGGGATACCTAGTCAGTTGTCAAGGGGTCTAAATACTTCCTGAATGGGAGAGGGGATACCTAGTCAGTTGTCAAGGGGTCTAAATACTTCCTGAATGGGAGAGGGGATACCTAGTCAGTTGTCAAGAGGTCTAAATACTTCCTGAATGGGAGAGGGGATACCTAGTCAGTTGTCAAGGGGTCTAAATACTTCCTGAATGGGAGAGGGGATACCTAGTCAGTTGTCAAGAGGTCTAAATACTTGCTGAATGGGAGAGGGGATACCTAGTCAGTTGTCAAGGGGTCTAAATACTTCCTGAATGGGAGAGGGGATACCTAGTCAGTTGTCAAGGGGTCTGAATACTTTCTGAATGGGAGAGGGGATACCTAGTCAGTTGTCAAGAGGTCTAAATACTTTCTGAATGGGAGAGGGGATACCTAGTCAGTTGTCAAAGGGTCTGAATACTTTCTGAATGAGAGAGGGGATACCTAGTCAGCTGTACAACTGAATGGGAGAGGGGATACCTAGTCAGTTGTCAAGGGGTCTGAAAACTTTCTGAATGGGAGAGGGGATACCTAGTCAGTTGTACAACTGAATGCATTAAACTGAAATGTGTCTTTCACATTTAACCCAACCACTGTGAATCAGAGGTGCAGGGGGCTGCCAGAATCAACAATCACATCTCTGGCGCCAAGGGAACAGTGGGTTAACTGCTTTGCTCAGGAGCAGAACGACCAATTTTTACCTTGTCATTCGATCCAGCAGCCTTTAATTGACTGGCCAACTCTCTAACCACTAGGCTACCTGTACGTATTCATGTAAGAAGGCTGTGCAATACAAAAGGAGAATAAAAAACTATTAAAGTATCTCATAAGTCAATAATATTATGAGCTAAATCATCAACTCAACATCACAAGGGTTATTAGTAACTACACACCCATTCTACTGCAACTTATCATGCACAGTGGGAAGTTGGAACGAACAACAAATTTAGTTAGTTAGAATCTGCTCTTACCACGATTAACAGATTTGCCAATCTTTTCCTCCTCTTCTTCATCTTTAATGTTGACATTCAGCTCCAGTGTTTGACTGCAGTCTTCCAGCTTCACTGATGCCATCTCTGGATCCTGCAGTGCAAACTGGCCACCACTGTCACAATCAGGACCCAGTGACTGTAGGTTTCTACTCAGTGTGGAAGGAGAGAGGCAGGCTGGGTTTGTCCTCACTGTTGATGTTACCGGCCTCATACCTGAGTCGGAAAGTAGTAGAAGAGAAATGGACACAAACATTATTGTCTTATGTTCTGGCACTTTCTTCATTCTCTAAAAATATATTATTTTTTCTTGTTCAATTATCTAATTCAGTGCTCGACTTGGACTGAAATAGTTGCCGATAAACATTTTGGGTGCCGGTACTGTTTATATTTAGGTACAGGAGCTCCACAATATGGTGGAGACAATATTTAACCTATAGTAGAAAAATGCATAAATGCCTCAAAAAACATTTAGTACAAGGTTACAGTTTGTTTTAGGCAGCACTACGTGTTATTTTCCTTAACCTTTTATTCACTGTTTTACATCAAAAACCATTTGTATTTCCTGTTCACACCACAGTAACATTTATAGATGAAGACAGAAACAACTGAATGTGTCTGAATGTTATGACACATGTAGAAAACAGATAATTATTACATTTGGTTTCAAAACAGTAGTGCAACTGTAAAAATGTCTCTCTGCTGCAACTTCACTGCCTGCACTGAAGTCCGTTGACGCAGACCGACTGGGCGCTGCCATTTTACCAGCTCGTGAATTTTTCCTTTTTTTATTTTTTTTATTTTTTATTTCACCTTTATTTAACCAGGTAGGCCAGTTGAGAACAAGTTCTCATTTACAACTGCGACCTGGCCAAGATAAGGCATAGCAGTGTGAACAGACAACACAGAGTTACACATGGAGTAAACAATTAACAAGTCAATAACACAGTAGAAAAAAGGGGAGTCTATATATACATTGTGTGCAAAAATGCATGAGAAGGTAGGCAAATAATTACAATTACTTTCATGGAGCTCTATGGACAATTCCTTCAACCTCATGGTTTGGTTTTTACTCTGACATGCACTGTCAAACGTGGGACATTATATAGACAGGTGTGTGCCTTTCCAAATCATGTCCAATCAACTAAATTTACCACAGGTTGACAACAATCAAGTTGTAGAAATATCTCAAGGATTATCAATGGAAAAAGATGCACCTGAGCTCAATGTCGAGTCTCCTAGCAAAGAGTCTGAATACTTATGTAAATAAGTTTTCTGTTTTAAATATTTTATAAATGTCATTATGGTGTATTGTGGGTAGATTGATGAGAAACATTTATTTAATCAATTTTAGAAAAAGTCTGTAACGTAAAACATGTGGGAAAAGTCATGGGGTCTAAATACATTGTGAATTCACTGTATGTATTCATATCAGTAGTCTGGTACTGTATGTATTCATATCAGTAGTCTGGTACTGTATGTATTCATATCAGTAGGCTGGTAGTGTATGTATTCATATCAGTAGGCTGGTACTGTATGTATTCATATCAGTAGGCTGGTACTGTATGTATTCATATCAGTAGTCTGGTAGTGTATGTATTCATATCAGTAGTCTGGTACTGTATGTATTCATATCAGTAGTCTGGTACTGTATGTATTCATATCAGTAGTCTGGTACTGTATGTATTCATATCAGTAGTCTGGTACTGTATGTATTCATATCAGTAGTCTGGTACTGTGTGTATTCATATCAGTAGTCTGGTACTGTGTGTATTCATATCAGTAGGCTGGTACTGTATGTATTCATATGAGTAGGCTGGTACTGTATGTATTCATATCAGTAGTCTGGTAGTGTATGTATTCATATCAGTAGTCTGGTACTGTATGTATTCATATCAGTAGTCTGGTAGTGTATGTATTCATATCAGTAGTCTGGTACTGTATGTATTCATATCAGTAGTCTGGTACAGTATGTATTCATATCAGTAGGCTGTGCAATACAAAAGGGGAATAAAACTATTCTAAAAGTATCTCATAAATCATGAAAATGATGAGCTATATCATCCTCCACTCAAGGGTTAGTAACTACACAGACTCACTTCATAGAACTTTAAAACACTGGCAGTTTGTCTACTTCACCTCTTAGGCTACTCTCTGATCACTCCAGATAGACCAGTGAATAAAACAAATGCTGACAATACTGGTGTCAAACGATGCAAGTGTCAGTAGCATGAAATAACATCTACATCATCATGAAACAGTTCTACTGCAACTTTTCATGCACAGTGGGAAGTTGTAATGAACAACAAACTTAGTTAGATGAAACCTGCCCTTACCATAAAAGGCCAACTTCTGCAAGTCTCCACCCCACTGCTCTATGCCAGTAAACAAACTTGGATAGACAGAACCTGCTCTTACCATGACTAACAGATTCCCCAATCTTCTCCTCCTCTTCTTCATCTTTAATGTCAACATTCAGCTCCATTGTTGGACTGCAGTCTTCCAGCTTCACTGATGCCATCTCTGGATCCTGCAGTGCAAACTGGGCTCGTCTGTCACAATCAGGACCCAGTGACTGTAGGTTTGGACTCAGTGTGGAAGGAGAGAGGCAGGCTGGGTTTGTCCTCACTGTTGATGTTACCGGCCTCAGACTCAATCTGAGTCGGCCTGTAGTAATAAAGAGAAAAATACTAAAGTTATTGTCTTCTCAGTTCTGGCACTTTCTTTACTCTCAAAAAATACTATTTAAATTCAAGTGCAGGAGTACCACAATACTGTTGAGCTAATATTCTATAAGAGGAATTTGTGCTCAAACAATATACATTTGAGGTGCCGGTACTCAGCTCCTGTCCAAGTCACGCACTGATCTCATTTCAATAGATCTGGTAGCTCAGCAGTGACAACAAAACATGAATTCCTTCACATTAGACAACGTTTACGCTTTAAATCAGGCTACACAATTAAGCGCACTTAATCTATGGTAGATTTCCCGAATTCACATAAATGACTCAAAAACCATTTAGTACAAGGATGCAGTATGTTTTAGGCAGCACTATGTACTATTTTCCTGAATAACCTGGTCTTCCCTGTATTATTTAAATCAAAAAAACAATAGTATTTCCGTTCACACCATAGTAATATGTATAGACAGCGATAACTTAAATAGTCTGAATATTAGTACACATGTAGAAAACTGATAATCATTACATTAAACTTTAAAACAGTAGTGTAACCGTGAAATGGTCTCTCTGCTGCAGCCACACTGCCTGGACTGAAGTCTGTTGACGCAAACCGAGTGGCGCCGCCATCTTACCAGTTCGTGAATTTTACACAAAACTAATAAATTGTAAAACGAATTCAGACATCTCAAGTAAATATATTCTTTGTGAAATTACATTGAGAAAACGATGTACATCCACTCAGACAAACACAAAAGGCTCTAACTATGTAACTTGTAAAATAGTTAACATTATCACGTTCTTCACTCGGCTTGACACAAAAATAACACATCACACCTTTACCCAACGTGATAATACCTTAACGGATGTATTACCTAAAATGGTACGACATATTCTTTCGATATTAGAACGTTTAAACGTGCTATTACATACCTGTAGTAATAAATAGAAAAGGACAATAATGTTATCTTCTTGACTGCACCGTTCTGGCGCTTTCTTTACACTGAATAATGGTGCGCTTTTGTCCGGAACTTCCTGTTCCCCCACTAACACCGTCCGTGCATTCCGGGATCCTTGGGATGACCCAACCCCATCACATGAGAAGGGGTCGCTGCCTCCTCCGGGACACATCTATTTTGCATAGAGTTGATTGTGGCCTGTGGAATGTTGTCCCATCCCAGCTAGCACAGTGGATCTGGGCCGATTTACTTAACTAGGCAAATCGGTTGAGAACAAAATGCTTATTTACAAGGACGGCCTACCCCGGACGACACTGGGCCAATTGTGCCCGGCCCTATGGGACTCTCAATCACATCCGGATTTGATACAGCCAGGATTCAAACCCGGGACTGTAGTGATGCCTCTTGCAGACCGCTGCATCCGTGTGTGTGTGTTAACTATTTAACTGTGCTAAAATGCTTAACAGGCCGCTAACATTGTAAATATCGGTATCGTTCTTTTGGCAAGGAAAATATTGGATATCGTATTGGCCAAAAATGCCATATCGGTGCATCCCTAGTACAAAATATTTGAAACACCTTCCTAATATTGAGTTGCACCCCCCTTTGCCCTCAGAACAGCCTCAAATCGTCGGGGCATAGACTGTCCAAGGTGTTGTGTGCGTTCCAAAGGGATGCTGGTCCATGTCGACTCCAATGCTTCCCACAATTGTGTCAAGTTGGCTGCGAATGGATCTACTCCGAATAGCTCGTTCCATCTCCTCCCACAGATGGACAAAGAAGTAATGTTATTGGAACCATTCCTGGACAAACCTTGTGGCATAAGACGTTATCCTGCTGAAATAATCTGATTGCAGATGGATACACTGCTGCCATGAAGGGATGCACCTGATTGGCAATGATGTTTAGATATCCTGTGGCAAATTCCTAAAGTAAATAATGCACTTTTTACTCCAAACATTTTCCCTGACACACAAAAGTATTCTTTACATTTTTTTCTGATTAGCATAACAGAAAATGGTCCAATTCACGCACTTATCAAGATATCATCCCTGGTCATCCCTACTGCCTCTGATCTGGCAGACTCACTAAACACAAATGCTTTGCTTGTAAATGGTGTTAGTCTGCCCCTGGTTATCCGTAATATAAAAAATAAAAGACAATTGTGCCGTCTGGTTTGCTTAACTTCTTCAGGATTGTACACTTAAAAAAAAAAATAATTTTCGCCTAAAAATACATACCCAAATCTAACTGTTTGTAGCTCAGCACCTGAAGCAAGGATATGCATATTCTTGACACCATTTGAAGTTTGTGGAAATGTGAAATTAATGTAGGAGAATAACACATTAGATCTGGTCAAATATAATACAAAAAAAAACGGTGTTTTTCTTTTTCGTCTTTGAAATGCAAGAGAAAGGCCATATAGCCAGCAGCATACCACCCTGCATCCCACTGCTGGCTTGCTTCTGAAGCTAAGCAGGGTTGGTCCTGGTCAGTCCCTGGATGGGAGACCAGATGCTGCTGGAAGTGGTGTTGGAGGGCCAATAGGAGGCACTCTTTCCTCTGGTCTAAAATAATATCCCAATGCCCCAGGGCAGTGACACTGCCCTGTGTTGGGTGCTGTCTTTCGGATGGGACTTTAAAACAGGTGTCCTGACTCTCTGAAGTCATTAAAGATCCCATGGCACTTAGGGGTGTTAACCCCGGTGTCCTGGCTCAATTCCCAATCTGGCCCTCAAACCATCATGGTCACCTAATAATCCCCAGCTTACAATTGGCTCATTCATCCCCTGTAACTATTCCCCATGTTGTTGCTGTAAATGAGAATGTGTTCTCAGTCAACTTACCTGGTAAAATCACAGGAAAATACATACTTTCAGAAAGGAGTCTAGGTGTAATTTAGATTTTGACCAGCAGTGTGCAAAGTTTCTGACTGATCCAGTAAAGAATTACATTACTGCACTGCATCAAGTCTGCCAGAAGTTTCCCCAAATGTCCTGAATTGGTCAATTGATACATTTAAGTACAAAACTATAGAGAACATATACAAATGCTATGGTAATAAAACATTTAAGTTTACACACTGACAGGAATTTCATACACGATGGATCATTTGCTTATTCACTAACTTTCACACATCTAGATGGCCAGGCGGGGTAGGTGTGGAGCCAGAGACAACAGGGGTTCAAAATGTGGAACCCAGTTCCTACATTTGAACATTTTAGCAAATTAAACTATGCTACATTTGATCTCTGGGACCCTCAGGATGACAAATCAGAGAAAGATTACTGAATGCAAGTACATTATTGACCTTCAGAGGTGAATGTATTATACCAGTTGCCATGATAACAGTTGTTGTCCACTCTACTCATCAATAGCACGGTATTTTTTTTCAATGAAATAGCTACTGTTAAATTGGACACTGCAGTTAGATTTACAAGAATTTAAGCTTTCTGACGATATAAAGTCATGTCTATGTCCTGGAAAGTTGGCTGTTGTATACGTCATTCTAGTCACATTGGAGCACGTTAGCAACAACCGTCCTGGTTAGAGGACACCCATCGCGTAGAGGTTCATTTAAGCAATTTGAAATTATTCACTTTTGAAACGAAGGTATATTTACAACAGAATACCTTTAGACTTTTACTTGAGTTACTCTTGCCAAATTTAGAGCAGAAGTAAGGCTTCTCTCCGGTGTCTGTTCTCTGATTACCTTTTAGCTCAGCTGTTGTTTTGAAACATTTTCTACAGTCAGATCAGTGGTAAAGCTTCTCTCCTTTATGTTTACCTTGGTGTCTTTTTAAGTGGCACGATTGAGAGAAACTCTTTCCACAGTCAGAGCAGAAGTAAGGCTTCTCGCCTGTGTGTGTTCTCTGATGGACTTTTAGGTCAGTTGATGTTGTGAAGCATTTTACACAGTCAGAGCAGGAGAAAGGCTTCTCTCCTGTGTGTGTTCTGTGGTGGACTTTTTGCTCAGTTGATGTCGTGAAGCATTTTACACAGTCAGAGCAGGAGTAAGGCTTCACCCCTGTATGTATACGTTCATGTCTTTTTAAGTGGCCCAGTTGAGAGAAAATCTTCCCACAGTCAGAGCAGGAATAAGGCTTCACTCCTGTATGTATAAGTTCATGTGCTTTTAAAAAACCCTGTCGAGAGAAACTCTTCCCACAGTCATAGCAGGAGTAAGGCTTCTCTCCAGTGTGCACTCTCTGATGAAGTTTTAGCTCAGATGATGTTGTGTAGCATTTTACACAGTCAGAGCAAGAGTAAGGCTTCACTCCTGTATGTATATGTTCATGTCTTTTTAAGTGGCCCGGACAAGAGAAAATCTTTCCACAGTCAGAGCAGGAGTAAGGCTTCTCTCCAGGGTGCACTCTCTGATGAACTGTCAGAGCCCTTGATGTTGTGAATCTCTTCCCACAGTCAGTACAGGAATACGGATTCTCTCCTGTGTGTATTTTTAGGTGTATTTTTAGCTTTGATAGAATTGGGAAAATCTCCTCACAATGTGGGCAGTGGTGAGACCTCTTAGCTCCATGATCTTCCTGCTGTTTTTCTCTGGATGTAGAGAATGTCTCAACATGGTCTCCTGTGTGAACAACATCAGAAGAACCAGTCAGTTGGTGTGATATACATGTCAATCAAATGTATATTACGTAGCCCTTTTTACATCAGCAAATGTCAAAGTGCATTACAGAAACCCAGTCTAAAATCCCCAAAGAGCAAGCAATGCAGAAAGCAGGGTCCTTGGAAGAAATGTAGAGAGGAAACAGGCTCAAAGGGGTGGCCGGTCCTCTTCTGTCTGTACCGGGTGACATATGTATTTATATCAGTAGGCTGTACAATACAGGGGAATAAAACTATTCTAAAAGTGGGTAAAGAGATGAAAGCTAAAAAGGGGCGTGTCATCCTCCACTCACTATCACAATGGTTAGTAACTACACAGACTCATTTCATAGAACTTTAAAACACTGACAATGTGTCTACTTCACTTCTTTAGTCTACTCTCTGATCACTCCAGATAGACCAGTGAATAAAACAAATGCTGACAATACTGGTGTCAAACCACCAAGTCTCAGTAGCATGAAATAACATCTACCTTCTCATTGAAACAGTTCATCATGAAACAGTTCTACTGCAACTTTTCATACACAGTGGGAAGTTGGAATGAATAACAAACTTTGTTAGATATAACCTGCTCTTACCATGAGGAAGAGATTTCCCAATCTTCTCCTCCTCTTCTTCATCTTTAATGTTGACATTCAGCTTCAGTGTTTGACTGCAGTCTTCCAGCTTCACTGATGCCATCTCTGGATCCTGCAGAGAAAACTGGGCTCCACTGTCACAATCAGGACCCAGTGACTGTAGGTGTCTACTCAGTGTGGAAGGAGAGAGGCAGGCTGGGTTTGTCCTCACTGTTGATGTTACCAGCCTCATACCTGAGTCGGAAAGTAGTAGAAGAGAAATGGACACAAACATTATTGTCATAAGTTCTGGAACTTTCTTCATTCTCTAAAAATATTTTTATTTTTTCTTGTTCAATTATCTAATTCAGTGCTTGACTTGGACTGAAATAGCTGCCGATAAACATTTTGGGTGCCGGTACTGTTTATATTTAGGTACAGGAGCTCCACAATATGGTTGAGACAATACTTAACCTATAGTAGATAAATGCATGAATGACTCAAAAAACATTTAGTACAAGGTTGCAGTACGTTTTATGCTATTTTACTTAACACAGTGAATACAGTGAATACAAGGTTACATCAAAAACCATTTGTATGTCCTGTTCACACCACAGTAACATTTATAGATGAAGACAGAAACAACTGAATGTGTCTGAATGTTATGACACATGTAGAAACTGATAATCATTACATTTGGTTTCAAAACAGCAGTTCAAACCGTAAAATTGTCTCTCTGCTGCATCCACACTGAAGTTTGTTGACGCAGACCGACTGGGCACCGCCATTTTACCAGCTTGTGAATTTCTCCTTTCATGGAGCTCTACGGACAATTCCTTCAACCTCATGGCTTCGTTCTTGCTCTGACATGCACTGTCAAATGTGGGACATTATAGCCTTTCCAAATCATGTCCAATCAATTGAATTTACCACAGGTTGACAACATCTCAAGGATGATCAATGGAAAAAGATGCACCTGAGCTCAATGTTGAGTCTCATAGCAAAGAGTCTGAATACTTATGTAAATAAGATTTCTGTTTTAAATATTTTATAAATGTGAAAACAATTCTGAACCTTTTTTTGCTTTGTCATTATGGCGTATTGTGTGTAGATTGATGAGAAACATTTATTTAATCCATTTTAGAAAAAGTCTGTAACGTAAAAAATGTGGAAAAAGTCATGGGGTCTGAATACTTTGAATTCACTGTATGTATTCATATCAGTAGGCTGGTACTGTACGTATTCATATCAGTAGGCTGGTACTGTATGTATTCATATCAGTAGGCTGGTACTGTATGTATTCATATCAGTAGGCTGGTACTGTATGTATTCATATCAGTAGGTGGGTACTGTATGTATTCATATCAGTAGTCTGGTACTGTATGTATTCATATCAGTAGGCTGGTACTGTATGTATTCATATCAGTAGGTGGGTACTGTATGTATTCATATCAGTAGTCTGGTACTGTACGTATTCATATCAGTAGTCTGGTAGAGTATGTATTCATATCAGTAGGCTGGTACTGTATGTATTCATATCAGTAGGCTGGTACTGTACGTATCCATATCAATAGGCTGGTACTGTATGTATTCATATCAGTAGGCTGTGCAATACAAAAGGGGAATAAAACTATTCTAAAAGTATCTCATAAGTCATGAAAATTATGAGCTATATCATCCTCCACTCAAGGGTTAGTAACTACAGACTCACTTCATAGAACTTTAAAACACTGGCAGTTTGTCCACTCCACTTCTTTAGTCTACTCTCTGATCACTCCAGATAGCCCAGTTAATAAAACAAATGCTGACAATACTGGTGTCAAACCACCAAGTCTCAGTAGCATGAAATAACGTCTACCTTCTCATTGAAAAAGTTCTACTGCAACTTTTCATGCACAGTGGGAAGTTGTAATGAACAACAAACTTAGTTAGATTGAACCTGCTCTTACCATAAAAGGCCAACTTCTGCAAGTCTCCACCCCACTGCTCTATGCCAGTAAACAAACTTGGATAGACAGAACCTGCTCTTACCATGACTAACAGATTCCCCAATCTTCTCCTCCTCTTCTTCATCTTTAATGTCAATATTCAGCTCCAGTGTTTGACTGCAGTCTTCCAGCTTCACTGATGCCATCTATGGATCCTGCAGTGCAAACTGGGCTTCACTGTCACAATCAGGATCCAGTGACTGTAGGTTTGTCCTCACTGTTGAAGTTACCGGCCTCAGACTTGATCTGAGTCGGCCTGTAGTAATAAAGAGAAAAAGCAGTGACAACAAAACATAAATTCCTTCACATTAGACAACGTTTACGCTTTAAATCAGGCTACACAATTAAGCGCACTTAATCTATGGTAGATTTCCTGAATTCACATAAATGCTTAAATGACTCAAAACCATTTAGTACAAGATCACAGTATGTTTTAGGCAGCACTATGTACTATTTTCCTGAATAACCTGGTCTTCACTGTATTATTTAAATTAAAAAACAATAGCATTTCCGTTCACACCATAGTAATATGTATAGACAGCGATAACTTAAATAGTCTGAATATTAGTACACATGTAGAAAACTGATAATCATTACTTTAAACTTTAAAACAGTAGTGCAACCGTGAAATGGTCTCTCTGCTGCAGCCACACTGCCTGGACTGAAGTCTGTTGATGCAGACCGAGTTGGCGCCGCCATTTTACCCGTTCGTGAATTTTACACACACTAATAAATTGTAAAACGAATTCAGACATCTCAAGTAAATATATTCTTTGTGAAATTACATTGAGAAAACGATGTACATCCACTCAGACAAACACCAAAGGCTCTAACTATGTAACTTGTAAAATAGTTAACATTATCACGTTCTTCACTCGGCTTGACACAAAAATAACACATCACACCTTTACCCAACGTGATAATACCTTAACGGATGTATTACCTAAAATGGTACGACATATTCTTTCGATATTAAAATGTTTAAACGTGCTATTACATACCTGTAGTAATAAATAGAAAAGGACAATAATGTTATCTTCTTGACTGCACCGTTCTGGCGCTTTCTTTACACTGAATAATGGTGCGCTTCTGTCCGGAACTTCCTGTTCCTCCACTAACACCGTCCGTGCACGAGAAGGGGTCGCTGCCTCCTCCGGGACACATCTATTTAGCATAGGGTTGATTGTGGCCTGTAGAATGTTGTCCCATCCCAGCTAGCACAGTGGATCTGTGCGGGTTCCGGCTGAGAGTCAGACTCGGCCGACGTCATGTGGCCCGAGTCTGAGCAGCCTTAGGCAGTATTACCGAGTTATCGGGCCCAAATGTATTGCTTGGGTCTCAGATCGACTGGGGCTACTCTCTGGCAGATGATTACACGGGCTGCTTTATGTAATTAACATTTCATTATTAATGTATTTGTCCATATGTTATCATTGTTTCTGTGATCAAAAATTACTATTTCAATTAAATTATTTAAGAGTCCTGTTTAAGTTGTATTTTAGTATTTTGATACTTTGTGCAAGGCAAATGATAAGCATTAAAAACTTTTCGGATGGACTGTCGCGATTGGCGCAGCGGTCTTAGACACTGGGTTACTGCGTTACTCCAGCTGGTAGTTCGATGACGGTATTGTACAGAAAATCTCCACACTGCCAGATTTTCGGCACAAACACCGGTCCCTGGAAGAGGGCCGCTTCTGGGCCGATTCCTCATTGCTAGCTGGGACTCCTCTTCAATTGCTGTGCGAAGTTCCTATATATTGGCGGGAACTGGAACAAGCTGTGGTACACGTCGATCCAGACCACCCCAAACAGGCTCAATGGGTGACATGTCTAGTGAGTATGCAGGCCATGGAAAAATTGGGACATTTGCAGCTTCCAGGAATTGTGTACAGGTCCTTCAGACATTGGCGGATGATTGGCAGGACAATGGGCCTCGGGATCTTGTCATGGTATCTCTGTGCATTCAAATTACCATGATAAAATGCAATTGTGTTCGTTATCCCCCATACCCTAACGCTATGCTACCATGGAGTGCTTTGTTGACAACATTGACATCAGCAAACCGCTCCCCACACAACACCATACAGGTGGTCTGCAATTGAGACGCTTGTTGGGCATACTGCCAAATTCTCTAAAACAAGAGACAAGAGAAAATAATCAGTGGGGCAATCAGTAGTTTTCCCACGTTAACTCTAGTAACTTTAGTTAGCTTGTGTTGTGGTAGTTGTGTGACAATGGCGGCTGCAGCAGCTGTTATCAACTTCAAGGTGGATGTTGTTGCTAACTTGTTAGCATCACCCTTTTCAAAATGAACTTTTAAACTATGTTTACAAATGATCATCTGGTGAGTGGCGTCGTTTTTTGTTGTAGCTCCTTGCTGTTCGCTATCTCTTTGAAAAGAATGACTGTACAAAAGGCTAGGAATTATTTGAAGTTAATCATATCAGTAATGTTAGTAAATCTTATCAGAGCTGTAGCTCCGCCCACCGGCGAAGTGGTGCGGTGCAGAGCATGCTGGGTGATCTCCAGCTCAGAGAAGATCAGCTGGAGAGAAGTGAAGTATATGCCCTGTAATTGTATAGGTGTATGGTGCATATGGGTATATTTTGGTATTACATTGTATTCAGGTTCATTGTGCTGTTGTAGCTCTGTACTGAAGATGATGGTGCTGTGCTTTGTAGAAAACGTGCGGCGGCACCCCTTTGATCTCAATTGTTTGGTAAAATATGCATAAAAGGAGAGTAATTTCCCATAATTCTGCACCTTTTGATAGTTGTTCTTCCAGCTTTTTACAGGCAGTCATTTTCTTTTGACGAATGTATTTGCAATTTTGACGGTATAATATATATTTTAATTAATGTTTTTATGTTTTAAAAACACAACTACCTTTTCGAAAAGCATTTACTGTTTTGCAAAAGTTGTGTGTCTTGCTGACTCTGTTTTGCTTGTTGGCGATTGAGAGAAACTGTGATACATAAAGACGGTTGCTCCCTGATTAAATAGTACAAGAGTACACCCTGCTGGACAAAAAAGCTTACTGCACCTGGTATTCCCAGCGTACCATCCAAGTACTAAACAGGCTCGACCCTGCTTAGCTTCCAAGACCAGGCTTATTACAGCTGGTATGGCGCAAGCCAATGACTGTATTGTATATATGATAGGCGATATGATAGGCGACTCCGGGATGCTGGCCTTCTAGACAGAGTTGCAAAGAAAAAGCCATATCTCAGACTGGCCAATAAAAAGCCATATCTCAGACTGGCCAATAAAAAGCCATATCTCAGACTGGCCAATAAAAATGAAAGATGGGCAAAAGAACACAGAGACTGGACAGAGGAACTCTGCCTAGATGGCCAGCATCCCGGAGTCGCCTCTTCACTGTTGATGTTGAGACTGGACAGAGGAACTCTGCCTAGATGGCCAGCATCCCGGAGTCGCCTCTTCGCTGTTGATGTTGAGACTGGACAGAGGAACTCTGCCTAGATGGCCAGCATCCCGGAGTCGCCTCTTCGCTGTTGATGTTGAGACTGGACAGAGGAACTCTGCCAAGATGGCCAGCATCCCGGAGTCGCCTCTTCGCTGTTGATGTTGAGACTGGACAGAGGAACTCTGCCTAGATGGCCAGCATCCCGGAGTCGCCTCTTCGCTGTTGATGTTGAGACTGGACAGAGGAACTCTGCCTAGATGGCCAGCATCCCGGAGTCGCCTCTTCGCTGTTGATGTTGAGACTGGACAGAGGAACTCTGCCTAGATGGCCAGCATCCCGGAGTCGCCTCTTCACTGTTGATGTTCAGACTGGACAGAGGAACTCTGCCTAGATGGCCAGCATCCCGGAGTCGCCTCTTCACTGTTGATGTTGAGACTGGACAGAGGAACTCTGCCTAGATGGCCAGCATCCCGGAGTCGTCTCTTCACTGTTGATGTTGAGACTGGACAGAGGAACTCTGCCAAGATGGCCAGCATCCCGGAGTCGTCTCTTCACTGTTGATGTTGAGACTGGACAGAGGAACTCTGCCTAGATGGTCAGCATCCCGGAGTCGCCTCTTCACTGTTGATGTTGAGACTGGACAGAGGAACTCTGCCTAGATGGCCAGCATCCCGGAGTCGCCTCTTCACTGTTGATGTTGAGACTGGACAGAGGAACTCTGCCTAGATGGCCAGCATCCCGGAGTCGCCTCTTCACTGTTGATGTTGAGACTGGGCAGAGGAACTCTGCCTAGATGGCCAGCATCCCGGAGTCGCCTCTTCACTGTTGATGTTGAGACTGGGCAGAGGAACTCTGCCTAGATGGCCAGCATCCCGGAGTCGCCTCTTCACTGTTGATGTTGAGACTGGACAGAGGAACTCTGCCAAGATGGCCAGCATCCCGGAGTCGCCTCTTCACTGTTGATGTTGAGACTGGACAGAGGAACTCTGCCTAGATGGCCAGCATCCCGGAGTCGCCTCTTCACTGTTGATGTTGAGACTGGACAGAGGAACTCTGCCTAGATGGCCAGCATCCCGGAGTCGTCTCTTCACTGTTGATGTTGAGACTGGACAGAGGAACTCTGCCTAGATGGCCAGCATCCCGGAGTCGTCTCTTCACTGTTGATGTTGAGACTGGACAGAGGAACTCTGCCAAGATGGCCAGCATCCCGGAGTCGCCTCTTCACTGTTGATGTTGAGACTGGACAGAGTAACTCTGCCTAGATGGCCAGCATCCCGGAGTCGCCTCTTCACTGTTGATGTTGAGACTGGACAGAGGAACTCTGCCTAGATGGCCAGCATCCCGGAGTCGCCTCTTCACTGTTGATGTTGAGACCCTCTAATGTACTTGTCCTCTTGTGCACCGGGGCCTCCCACTCCTCTTTCTATTCTGGTTAGAGCCAGTTTGCGCTGTTCTGTGACGGGAGTAGTACACAGCGTTGTACGAGATCTTCCGTTTCTTGGCAATTTCTCGCATGGAATAGCCTTAATTTCTCAGAACAAGAATAGACTGACGAGTTTCAGAAGAAAGTCATTTGTTTCTGACCATTTGAGCCTGTAATTGAATCCACAAATGGTCATGCTCCAAATACTCAACTAGTCTAAAGAAGTCCAGTTTTATTGCATCTTTAATCAGGACAACAGTTTCCAGCTGTGCTAACATAATTGAAAAATGATCAATTAGCCTTTTAAAATGATAAACTTGGATTAGCTAACACAATGTTCCATTGGAACACAGGAGTGATGGTTGCTGATAATGGGCCTCTGTACACCTATGTAGATATTCCATTAAAAATCAGTCATTTCCAGCTACAATAGTCATTTCCAACATCAACAATGACTACACTGTATTTCTATACTTTTTTTGTTATTTTAATGGACAAAACATGCACTTTTCTTTTAAAAACAAGGACATTTCTAAGTGACCCCAAACTTTTGAACGATAGTGTATATATATCAAAAGTCAGTAGTCATTAAAAGTTATGTAATCTTATTGTGTTACTTAAAAAAATAATAATACTTTAGTTTATTTAGCAAATATTTTCTCAACTCTATTTCTTGAACTGCATTGTTGGTTAAAGGTCTATAAGTATGCCTTTCACGGTAAGGTTGTATTCGGAGCATGTGACAAATACAATTTGATTTGATTTGAGTGATATACTGTATGCTTCATTGCGGTTGGCTATTTTGTAACATAAAGTGTAATGGGTTTATTTTATAGTCCAGTTGGGGGCGGTAATGCTACATATTCGATTCCAACCGCCGTTAAACTCCAAAGCAGAGGAAGAAGTAGTTCCGGGGAAGCGCGCTCCATTCTTCAGATAAAGGAAGCGCTAGAACTGTGCTGTGAAGACGATAACCATTGGGTCCATTATTACAGGTATGTAATAGCACGTTTAAACTTTCCAATGTCGAAAGACCACGTCATAACATGCTAGGTAACATATCAGTCAAGGTATTACCACGTTTGGTAAAGGTTGTGTGTGTAATTTATGTGTCAAACCGAGTGAGTGAAAAACGTGATAAACGTCACGTAGCTAGATTTTTATTTTTGAACGTGTATCATTCAAATGTAATTTAATAAAGAGTCAATGTATTTGAGATGTTATTGGCTTTGTGTAAACATATAAAAAGTCCCACGTGCTGGTAAAATGGCGGTGCGCAATCTGTCTGCATTTAATGATATGTATTTTTATTTTATATATATATATATATATATATATATATATATATATATATATATATTATCCAGTTTATTTTGTACTCAATTAGTTCCATCTTCTCCTCCCCTGAGAGTCCGTCTGGGGACCTCCGAGAAAGGGAAGTTAATGATCACCTTTTCCTCCTCAGCTCTTCTGGTCTTAGCAAGATTACTACCTTATTTTCTAAGGTATTTGGACACCTCAAATTTAAAGAGCTCCCAGTTCTTGCAATAAGATTTTTCTTCACAAGCCCTTTCCCAAAAGTGTGAGAGCAGATCTTTAACCTCAAATTTTACTATATCATTATTTAATAATGAGCTATTTAGCTTCCAGTAGGATGCTCTACCCAGGTTAGTATCAGGGGTAAATATTTTGATATCAATGTAAATGGCCCTATGGTCTGTGAGGGGAGTTGTACAAATATTTGTAGTAACACACTCACTATCAATACATTTGGACATAAGCCAAAAATCTATTCTGGATTGTCTGGAACCAGTTTTGTTACTCCAAGTGAATGATCTGTGGTCGGAAACCTCTCTCTCCATATATCAGTAAGATCAAACATTTCCATAAAAAGTATTAAACCCAAATTCTGATTGGTTGGTCTACCTGGGGGCCATTTATCAGTTGAATTATCTATTGTAATGTTAAAGTCCCTTCCTATCAATAATAACGAATTGGGAAATTTAGATAACCAATGAAGTATATGTTTCTCTATAGATTCTAGCAACTCATCATTCTCATGTTTGGTTTTGTACCCGTAGAAGTTTACAGTAATGAGCGTAATGTCATTGTAACTCATCATTCCCATGTTTGGTGTTGTACTCGTAGAAGTTTACAGTAATGAGCGTAATGTCATTGTAACTCATCATTCTCATGTTTGGTGTTGTACTCGTAGAAGTTTACAGTAATGAGCGTAATGTCATTGTAACTCATCATTCCCATGTTTGGTGTTGTACTCGTAGAAGTTTACAGTAATGAGCGTAATGTCATTGTAACTCATCATTCCCATGTTTGGTGTTGTACTCGTAGAAGTTTACAGTAATGAGCGTAATGTCATTGTAACTCATCATTCTCATGTTTGGTGTTGTACCCGTAGAAGTTTACAGTAAGGAGCTTAATGTCATTGTAACTCATCATTCTCATGTTTGGTATTGTACCTGTAGAAGTTTACAGTAATGAGCGTAATGTCATTGTAACTCATCATTCTCATGTTTGGTGTTGTACCCGTAGAAGTTTACAGTAATGAGCGTAATGTCATTGTAACTCATCATTCTCATGTATGGTGTTGTACCCGTAGAAGTTTACAGTAATGAGCGTAATGTCATTGTAACTCATCATTCTCATGTTTGGTGTTGTACCTGTAGAAGTTTACAGTAATGAGCGTAATGTCATTGTAACTCATCATTCTCATGTTTGGTGTTGTACCCGTAGAAGTTTACAGTAATGAGTGTAATGTCATTGTAACTGATCACAAGACAAATAAAGTGACAAAGGGGTCACAGTGTAGAATATTACCACCAAAGGTATTTTTCATTGTAGTGACACCAGCGGAGCGTTCAGATCCATGGGAAAGCCAAATGTCGTTACCCCACTGTGACCTCCAGAAGTTGGCATCAGCCGAAATTGAGTGAGACTCTTCAAAAACAGCATAAATCTGTTTGAAATTGTTTAGCTAATAAAAATAAGGCCTTATTATTCACATTGTTTCGTAACCCCCTAGCATTAAGATAAACTATAGACAAAGACAAAACAACAAAGATATAAAGGTATAAACTGTAGTAGGATGAGTCAAAGACGTAGGAGTAGTGAACGTAAACGATAAGGAACCGAGATCAGCACCATTTAAGTCAATTTTAAGTGAAAATAGCTTATTCCATAACCTTTGAGCTAGACGTTATCCGGTTTTAAAATTCCACTCAACTGAAAATTATGTTCAAGACCAAACCAAGGGTTCTTGTAGTAAGAGAGACTAAAAACACACTTTAGTGTAATTCAGGAACTATTCTGAGAAATAAAATGCTAAATAATAATTTAAATAAAAGGGTACCTACTATTTTAAGTGCATATGAAAACTGATCATAAAATAATTGAATAAAAAATGCTTTACATGCGTTACACGTTCCTAAGACATTTTTTTGTAAATGAGTATTAATAACTAAATAGAACCATAACCGTGTACAGTCAGAGCAGACCTGTATGCCCTTTAAAACAGTATCTTAGTTACTGTATACATCAAAAATAAATGCAGCTTTCAATCTTCTTTGTAAGTTTGTAAACAAAATAGGTCTTCTGGTCATACAAGAACAAACTAATAAATTGAAGTACCTGAGTATTCCTGTAAAATAGTCACCTGATGCTTGTTAGGTAAACAACATAAGGAAAATGAGAATACCATGGCTGAAACCATCAACCTGTTCCTTCTGGTGAGATTTTAGGGAGGAATATGGATTTCTGAACCGTTGATGAAACCTCGTCCTCCGACGACGAAGTAAGCAGCCTTTCCCTCACTTCGTTCTGTCTTGATCGTTGGCCACAACTTGTTCCTTCTTTCTATGTCCTCCGGGCTGAGATACTCGGTGAAACGCAGACCATGGCTCTGAAGGAAGGCGTTCTTCCTAGCAGCTTTTCAGACAGCATCACTGTAGAATCTGGCAGTGAAGAGGATGGGGTAGCAGTGCAGGTGTACTAAAGCAGTTAGCATCTCTGAATGGGGTAGAAGTGCAGGTGTACTAAAGCAGTTAGCATCTCTGAATGGGGTAGCAGTGCAGGTGTACTAAAGCAGTTAGCATCTCTGAATGGGGTAGCAGTGCAGGTGTACTAAAGCAGTTAGCATCTCTGAATGGGGTAGCAGTGCAGGTGTACTAAAGCAGTTAGCATCTCTGAATGGGGTAGCAGTGCAGGTGTACTAAAGCAGTTAGCGTCTCTGAATGGGGTAGCAGTGCAGGTGTACTAAAGCAGTTAGCATCTCTGAATGGGGTAGCAGTGCAGGTGTACTAAAGCAGTTAGCGTCTCTGAATGGGGTAGCAGTGCAGGTGTACTAAAGCAGTTAGCATCTCTGAATGGGGTAGCAGTGCAGGTGTACTAAAGCAGTTAGCATCTCTGAATGGGGTAGCAGTGCAGGTGTACTAAAGCAGTTAGCATCTCTGAATGGGGTAGCAGTGCAGGTGTACTAAAGCAGTTAGCATCTCTGAATGGGGTAGCAGTGCAGGTGTACTTAAGCAGTTAGCATCTCTGAATGGGGTAGCAGTGGAGGTGTACTAAAGCAGTCAGCATCTCTGAATGGGGTAGCAGTGGAGGTGTACTAAAACAGTTAGCGTCTCTGAATGGGGTAGCAGTGTAGGTGTACTAAAGCAGTCAGCATCTCTGAATGGGGTAGCAGTGCAGGTGTACTAAAGCAGTCAGCATCTCTGAATGGGGTAGCAGTGCAGGTGTACTAAAGCAGTTAGCGTCTCTGAATGGGGTAGCAGTGCAGGTGTACTAAAGCAGTTAGCGTCTCTGAATGGGGTAGCAGTGCAGGTGTACTAAAGCAGTCAGCGTCTCTGAATGGGGTAGCAGTGCAGGTGTACTAAAGCAGTTAGCGTCTCTGAATGGGGTAGCAGTGCAGGTGTACTAAAGCAGTTAGCGTCTCTGAATGGGGTAGCAGTGCAGGTGTACTAAAGCAGTTAGCGTCTCTGAATGGGGTAGCAGTGCAGGTGCATGAGTGAGAGACAATTTCACGGTTGCACTATTTTGAAGCTGAATGTAATGATCATCAGTTTTCTACATGTGTACTAATATTAAGACACATTCAGTTCAATCTTTATCTCTAATTGTTACTATGGTGTGAACGGGAAATACAATTGTCAGTGGTGTAAAGTAACTAAGTAAAAACACTTTGAAGTACTGCTTAAAGGAGACGTTTTCTTTTTTATAAATGGCATGTTATGGTTACGTGCACTTGAGTTGTGTAATTTAAAGTATGTACTTTGTTTAATGTGAATGTTTTGTTGTTTGTTGTCAATAGCTACCTGATCTATTGTAATTACATACAGTGCCTTGCGAAAGTATTCGGCCCCTTGAACTTTGCGACCTTTTGCCACATTTCAGGCTTCAAACATAAAGATATAAAACTGTATTTTTTTGTGAAGAATCAACAACAAGTGGGACACAATCATGAAGTGGAACGACATTTATAGGATATTTCAAACTTTTTTTAACAAATCAATAACTGAAAAATTGGTTGTGCAAAATTATTCAGCCCCTTTACTTTCAGTGCAGCAAACTCTCTCCAGAAGTTCAGTGAGGATCTCTGAATGATCCAATGTTGACCTAAATGACTAATGATGATAAATACAATCCACCTGTGTGTAATCAAGTCTCCGTATAAATGCACCTGCACTGTGATAGTATCAGAGGTCCGTCAAAAGCGCAGAGAGCATCATGAAGAACAAGGAACACACCAGGCAGGTCCGAGATACTGTTGTGAAGAAGTTTAAAGCCGGATTTGGATACAAAAAGATTTCCCAAGCTTTAAACATCCCAAGGAGCACTGTGCAAGCGATAATATTGAAATGGAAGGAGTATCAGACCACTGCAAATCTACCAAGACCTGGCCGTCCCTCTAAACTTTCAGCTCAAACAAGGAGAAGACTGATCAGAGATGCAGCCAAGAGGCCCATGATCACTCTGGATGAACTGCAGAGATCTACAGCTGAGGTGGGAGACTCTGTCCATAGGACAACAATCAGTTGTATATTGCACAAATCTGGCCTTTATGGAAGAGTGGCAAGAAGAAAGCCATTTCTTAAAGATATCCATAAAAAGTGTTGGTTAAAGTTTGCCACAAGCCACCTGGGAGACACACCAAACATGTGGAAGAAGGTGCTCTGGTCAGATGAAACCAAAATTGAACTTTTTGGCAACAATGCAAAATGTTATGTTTGGCGTAAAAGCAACACAGCTGAACACACCATCCCCACTGTCAAACATGGTGGTGGCAGCATCATGGTTTGGGCCTGCTTTTCTTCAGCAGGGACAGGGAAGATGGTTAAAATTGATGGGAAGATGGATGGAGCCAAATACAGGACCATTCTGGAAGAAAACCTGATGGAGTCTGCAAAAGACCTGAGACTGGGACGGAGATTTGTCTTCCAACTAGACAATGATCCAAAACATAAAGCAAAATGGAATGGAATGGTTCAAAAATAAACATATCCAGGTGTTAGAATGGCCAAGTCAAAGTCCAGACCTGAATCCAATCGAGAATATGTGGAAAGAACTGAAAACTGCTGTTCACAAATGCTCTCCATCCAACCTCACTGAGCTCGAGCTGTTTTGCAAGGAGGAATGGGAAAAAATGTCAGTCTCTCGATGTGCAAAACTGATAGAGACATACCCCAAGCGACTTACAGCTGTAATCGCAGCAAAAGGTGGCGCTACAAAGTATTAACTTAAGGGGGCTGAATAATTTTGCACGCCCAATTTTTCAGTTTTTTATTTGTTAAAAATGTTTGAAATATCCAATAAATGTCGTTCCACTTCATGATTGTGTCCCACTTGTTGTTGATTCTTCACAAAAAAAATACAGTTTTATATCTTTATGTTTGAAGCCTGAAATGTGGCAAAAGGTCGCAAAGTTCAAGGGGGCCGAATACTTACGCAAGGCACTGTAATTGACTAGAATAAAGAAAGTGAAAGAACTGTCAAAACAATAACTTGTGTTCGTTTCTCTTTATTACTACAGGCCAAATCAGGTCAAGTCTGAGGCTGGTAACATCAACAGTGAGGACAAACCCAGCCTGCCTCTCTCCTTCCACACTGAGTCCAAACCTACAGTCACTGGGTCCTGATTGTGACAGTGGAGCCCAGTTTGCACTGCAGGATCCAGAGATGGCATCAGTGAAGCTGGAAGACTGCAGTCAAACACTGGAGCTGAATGCCAACATTAAAGATGAAGCAGAGGAGAAACCGGTTTCTCTTAGTAAGCACAGGTTTTTTCTAATTAAGTTTGTGTTCATTCCAACTTCACACTGTGTATGAAAAGTTGCAGTAGAACTGTTTCAATTGAAAGGTTAATGTTATTTCATGGTTTGACACCAGTATTGTCACCATTTGTTTTATTCACTGGGCTGTCTGGAGTGATCAGAGAGTAGACTAAAAAAGTAGACAAACTGACAGTGTTTTAGGGTTCTATGAAATGAGTGTGTAGTTTCTAACCCCTGTGATAGTGAGTGGAGAATGATATGAAATGAGTGTGTAGTTTCTAACCCTTGTGATAGTGAGTGGAGAATGATATGAAATGAGTGTGTGTAGTTTCTAACCCTTGTGATAGTGAGTGGAGGATGATATGAAATTAGTCTGTGTAGTTACTAACCCTTGTGATAGTGAGTGGAGGATGATATGAAATTAGTATGTGTAGTTTCTAACCCTTGTGATAGTGAGTGGAGGATGATATGAAATGTGTCTGTGTAGTTTCTAACCCTTGTGATAGTGAGTGGAGGATGATATGAAATGAGTCTGTAGTTACGATCCCTTGTGATAGTGAGTGGAGGAATTTTACAATTCCTACCAGGTGTGAAATTGTCATCACACCAAATGGGTGTAAAACTGGATAATACATGGGATTCTTCCAGATATTGCTGTACTTTGTGCCATATAGTTGGTGTTTTTAACAAAGGGATTAGTAGTATTCTTCTATGTTAAAGGTGGCAGTGTTTACAGCCTTATTATAAAATAGATGATTTTTTTTTCCCCCTCGTCAATCTACACAGTACCCCATAATGACAAAGCAAACACAGGTTTTTAGAAATTTGACAAAACAAAACAAAAACATTTACAAGTATTCAGACCCTTTACTCAGTACTTTGTTGAAGCACCTTTTGGCAGAGATTACAGACTCGAGTCTTCTTGTGTATGACGCTACAAGCTTGGCACACCTGTATTTGGGGAGTTTCTCACATTATTCTCTGCAGATCCTCTCAAGCTCTGTCAGGTTAGATGGGGAGTGTCGGCACACAGCTATTTTCTGGTCTCTCCAGAGATGTTCAAGTCAAGGCTCAGGCTGGGCCACTCAAGGACATTCAGAGACTTGTCCTGAAGCCACTCCTATGTTGTTTTGGCTGTGTATTTAGGGTTGTTGTCCTGTTGGAAGGTGAACCTTCGCCACAGTCAGAGTTCCTGAGCACCCTGGAGCAGGTTTTCATCAAGGGTCTCTCTGTATTTTGCTCCTTTCATCTTTCCACTCGATCCTGATTAGTCCCCCAGTCACCTCCCTGACCAAGGCCCTTCTCCCCCGATCTCAGTTTGGCCGGATGGCCAGCTCTAGAAAGATTATTGGTGGTTCCAAACTTCTTCCATTTTAAGAATGATGGAGGCCTTTCGATCATATCCTTGGACTAAAATGATGGTCACTCACATGCAACACTAACATCATGTGCAAAGGGCCTCTGGGTAACGTAGCACATTATTCAATGGTATCACTTTTTCTCCACAGGCTGTTCATTTCTGATCTTTGATACTTTCTTGGTTTATTAAGGTTTCATGGGATATATATATATATATATATATATATATATATATATATATACTACGTAAAAGTAGCTAGCTAGAGTTAGCATTTCGCGTTAGCATTTAGCGTTAGCATTAGCGTTAGCATCCAGCACGCAACATTAACAAAAACATAAAAGCCTTCAAATAAAATCATTTACCTTTGAAGAACTTCTGATGTTTTCAATGAGGATACTCTCAGTTAGATAGCAGATGCTCAGTTTTTCCAAAAAGATTCCTTGTGTATTAGAAATAGCTCCGTTTTATACATCACATTTGGCTACCAAAAAAAATCCATAAATTCAGTCCTCAAAACGCAAACTTTTTTCCAAATTAACTCCATAATATCGACTGAAAACATGGCAAACGTTGTTTAGAATCAATCCTCAAGGTGTTTTTCACATATCTCTTCATTGATACATCGTTCTTGGACAAATGCTTTCTCTCCTGAATCCCAGGAGAAAATGCCCGCACCTGAAGATTACGCACAAATTTAGACAAAGGACACCGGGCGGACCTCTGGAAAATGTAGTCTCTTATGGCCAATCTTCCAATGATATGCCTACAAATACGTCACAATGCTGCTAAGACCTTGGGCGAACGACAGAAAGTGTAGGCTCATTCCTTGCGCAATCACAGCCATATAAGGAGAGAATGGAAAACAGAGCTTCAGAAATTCTGCTAATTCCTGGGTGATGCATCATCTTGGTTTCGCCTGTAGAATGAGTTCTGGGGCACTTACAGACAAAATCTTTGCAGATTCTGAAACTTCAGAGTGTTTTCTTTCCAAAACTGTCAAGAATATGCATAGTCGAGCATCTTTTCGTGACAAAATATCGCGCTTAAAACGGGAACGTTTTTTATCCAAAAATGAAATAGCGCCCCTAGAGCTCTAAGAGGTTAATAACGTATTCTTATCGGCAGACTCAATAGCCTTGGTTTCTCTAATGACTGCCTTGCTGCCTCGCCTGGTTCACCATCTACTCCTCAGATATAGTTCAGTGTGTCAAATCGGAGGGCCTGTTGTCCGGACTTCTGGCAGTCTCTATGGGGGTACCACAGGGTTCAATTCTCGGGCCAACTCTTTTCTCTGTATATATCAATGATGTCGCTCTTGCTGCGGGTGATTTCCTGATCCACCTCTACGCAGACGACACCATTCTGTATACTTCTGGCCCTTCCTTGGACACTGTGCTAACTAACCTCCAAACGAGCTTCAATGCCATATAACACTCCTTCCGTGGCCTCCAACTGCTCTTAAACACTAGTAAAACCAAATTCATGCTCTCCAACCGTTCGCTGCCCTTTTAGCCACACTTCTGACCTAGAATATGTGGACAACTATAAATACCTAGGTGTCTGGCTAGACCGTAAACTCTCCTTCCAGGCTCATATTAAACATCTCCAATCCAAAATCAAATCTAGAATCGGCTTTCTATTTCGCAACAAAGCCTCCTTCACTCACGCCTCCAAACTTACCCTAGTAAAACGGACTATCCTGCCGATCCTTGACTTCGACGATGTCATCTACAAAATAGCTTCCAATACTCTACTCAGCAAACTGGATGCAGTCTATCACAGTGCCATCTGTTTTGTTACCAAATCACCTTATACCACCCACCACTGCAACCTGTATGCTCTAGTCGGCTGGCCCTCGCTACATATTCATCGCCAGACACACTGGCTCCAGGTCATCTATAAGTCTATGCTAGGTAAAGCTCCGCCTTATCTCAGCTCACTGGTCATGTTGGTTGATGTTTTTAGTATTTATCGCCACAGTTATTAATTGTACTGCACAAGAAGTCCAAGAATCTGGACCTCATATCTGCAGCTGAGACATTTTTGGGCCTCCAAGACCGCAAGGACTACTGTTGCCAGATAACGTAATATTAATTTCTCTACCATAAGCCGCCTTCAATGTTGTTTTAGAAAATGTGGCAGTATGCCCAACCAGCCTCACGACTGCAGACCACCAGTATGTTGTGTGGGCGTGCGGTTTGCTGATGTCAATGTTGTGAACAGTGTGCCCTGTGGTGATATCGGGGTTATGGTATGGGCAGGCAAAAGCTACAGACAATGAACACAATTGAATTTAACAATGGCAATTTGAATGCACAGAGAAACCATGACAAGATCCTGAGGCCCATTGTCCTGCCATTCATCCTCCGCCATCACCTCATGTTTCAGCATGACAATACACTGCCCCATGTCGCAAGGATCTGTACACAATTGAAAATGTCCCAGTTCTTCCATGGCCTGCATACTCAGCAGACATGTCACCCTTTGAACATGTTTGGGATGGTCTGGATCGACGTGTACGACAGCTTGTCCAAATGTAATTACTCTGATTCCTTTAATTAGGATGTTTACTTTGCTAACAGTGGAAATTATTTTTCATGACACAAGAGGTAGGCTACCTGATTCTGGCAAATGGGTTCCAGAACAAAAGACAAAAAAAGTGACAGGTGCTGGAGGATCCAACTGAAATTAAGCACTTCCCTTCTCATATAATAGGGTAGGGCCATTCCAAGTATCCACCAAACCAAGATAGACAACAGCCGGTCGTTTCCAATGGGAAGAGATAAGTCATAGTGGGCAGAGCCAAGCACGAGCTAGCGAGATCCTATTGGCGCGTTCTAGCGCATATCTGCATATTTCTGTTAGGGAACGCCTCCTCTATGAAGCACTCGTGTGCAATAACTCAATTCGACTTTGCGTTCCTTCTCAACGTCTTTAAACAAATAAATAATAATTTTTGCAAAGGGTGAAGTCTACAAAACTGGGTCCACTCTGTTCACAACTGATTTTAGTTTTGGGAACAGAACTGTATTAAGATCAGATGTTTCATTGATTAGAACATTTGCAGAATGTCGGACAAAATAGATCTCGTTCCGTCTTCTCCCACTGCCTGTCAGTGGGCTTCCTCTCACTACCATATTTGATAGTGAGTTGAAACGCTAAGCGGATGCTTCACATTCCTACATCCGGTGAAATATCTGTCTCATTGTTCTACCTGTGGCTGCACTGTGGTAGTGGGGGAACTGGGTACACAACATTCTTCAGAATAAAGAAAGAACCAGAACTGTGATGTCAAGAAGATAAACTTTTGTGTCCGTTTCTATTTATTACTACAGGAATGTAATAGCACGTTTAAACGTCCTAATATCAAAACAACATGTTATACCATGCTAGGTAACATCCGTTAACGTATTATCACGTTTGGTAAAGGTTTGATGTGTTGTGTCAAACTGAGTGAAGAACGTGATAAACAATTTTACAAGTCACATAGCTAACGTTAGATACTTTGGGTTTGTCTGAATGGATGTACATCATTTCCTCAAGAATCTATTTATTTGAGATATCTGAGTTTGTTTAGCATGTTATTGGTTTTGTGTAAAATTCACGAGCTGGTAAAATGTAGCTGTCCACTCTGTCTGCTCCAACGGACTTCAGTGCTGGTGCAGAGAGACAATTTCACGGTCACACTCCAGTTTTGAAGCTTAATGTAATGATCATCAGTTTTCTACATGTGTACTAATATTCAGACACATTCAGTTGTTTATGTCTATCTATACATGTTACTATGGTGTGAAAGGAAATACTATTGGTTTTTGATTTGAAAAATACAGTGAAGACAAGGTTATTCAGGAAAATAGTGCTGCTTAAAACACTGCAACCTTGTACTGAATGTTTTTTAGTCATTTATGCGAATTCGGGAAAACCTATAATAGGTTAAGTGCACTTACGTTGTGTAGACTAATTAAAACAGGTACTTTGTCTAATTGTAATGCATTCGTGTTTTGTTCTAAATGCTTATCTACCTGATCTATTGAAATGAGATCAGTGCTTAACTTGGACAGAATGTTAACAGTATGTTGGAGCTCCTGCACCTAAAAATGAGTACCGACACCTATTTCAGTCCAAGTCCAGCACTGAAATAGATCATTTAACAAGAATAAATATTATATATTTTATTGAGAATAAAGAAAGTGCCAGAACTGTCAAGACAACTTTCTGTGTCTGTTTCTCAATGATACTACAGAACAACTGGAATTAAGTCTGAGGCCGGTAACATCAACAGTGAGGACAAACCCAGCCTGCCTCTCTCCTTCCGCACGGAGTCCAAACCTACATTCACTGGGTCCTGATTGTGACAGTGGAGCCCAGTTTGCACTGCAGGATCCAGAGATGGCATCAGTGAAGCTGGAAGACTGCAGTCAAACAATGGAGCTGAATGTCAACATTAAAGATGAAGAAGATAAGATTGGGAAATCTCTTTCTCATGGTAAGAGAATGCCAAGATTGTGCAATGCTGTCAAGGCAAAGGGTTAGGGTTAGGGTTAGGCTAACCCTATTTGAAGAATCTCAAATATAATGTATTTTGATTTGTTTAACACTTTATTGGTTACTACATGATTCCATGTGTGTTATTTCATAGTTTTGATGTCTTTACTATTATACAATGTAGAAAATAGTAAAAATAAAGAAAAACCATTGAATGAGTATGTGTTCTAAAACTTTTGACCTGTAGTGTATATCACACAACTGACTGGTTCTTCTGATGTTGTTCACACAGGAGACCGTGTTGAGACATTCTCGACATCCAGAGAACAACAGCAGGAAGCTCACAGAGCTAAGAGGTCTCACCACTGTCCACATTGTGAGGAGAATTTTTCAATTCTATCAAAGCTAAAATTACATGTAAAAATACACACAGGAGAGAATCTGTATTCCTGTACTGACTGTGGGAAGAATTTTACAACATCAAAGGCTCTGACAGTTCATCAGAGAGTGCACAGAGGAGAGAAGCCTTATTCCTGCTCTGACTGTGGGGCGAGTTTCTCTCAACTGGGCACCTTAAAAAGACATGAACGTATACACAAAGGAGAGAAGCCTTACTCCTGCTCTGACTGTGGGGCGAGTTTCTCTCAACTGGGCGACTTAAAAACACATGAACGTATACATACAGGAGAGAAGCCTTACTCCTGCTCTGACTGTGAAAAATGCTTCAAAAGATCAACTGCTCTAAAAGTTCACCAAAGAAATCACACAGGAGAAAAGCCTTACTCCTGCTCTGACTGTGGAAAGAGTTTCTCTCAACTGGGCGACTTAAAAACACATGAACGTATACATACAGGAGAGAAGCCTTACTCCTGCTCTGACTGTGAAAAATGCTTCAAAACATCAACTGAGCAAAAAGTTCACCAGAGAACACACACAGGAGAGAAGCCTTACTCCTGCTCTGACTGTGGAAAGAGCTTCTCTCAACTGGGGGACTTAAAAACACATGAACGTATACATACAGGAGTGAAGCCTTACTCCTGCTCTGACTGCGGAAAGAGCTTCTCTCAACTGGGCCACTTAAAAACACATGAACGTATACATACAGGAGTGAAGCCTTATTCCTGCTCTGACTGTGGAAAGAGTTTCTCTCAACTGGACAACTTAAAAAGACATGAACGTATACATACAGGAGTGAAGCCTTACTCCTGCTCTGACTGTAGAAAGAGTTTCTCTAAACTGGACAACTTAAAAAGACATGAACGTATACATACAGGAGAGAAGCCTTACTCCTGCTCTTAATGCGGCAAGAGTTTCTCCCGATTGGGCAACGTAAAGACACACCACCGGATACACACTTGACTGAAGCCTTATCACTGCACTGACTGTGAGAAGAGATTCTACAGATTGGGCCATTTTAAAAAGACACCAATGTATACATAAAGGAGAGAAGCCTCATCAGTTCTCTCAGTCCAGCTAAGATTTGTCACTTAATTCTCATGTCATTAAATAATTGGCAACATTGAATTGGATCAAATGAAGCGTAGAACGCTCTATTGTAAAAAACAAAAAAACATTAAGGACACCTGCTCTTTCCATGACAGACTGACCAGGTGAACCCAGGTGGGCTAAGGAATGAAGACACTGGACACTGAAAATTCTAAAACTGTTGCCTGGTCTTATGAATCCTGGTTCCTGCTGTTTCACGCTGATGGGAGGACTGGGGTATGGAGGAAACCACGAGGACATACATCCAGTGGTGGAAAATGTACCTTACTGTCAGACTGAGTGAAAGTTATGATACCTTAATAGAAAATGACTCAATTAAAAGTGAAAGTCACCCAGTAAAATACTACTGGAGTAAAAGTCTAGAAGTATTTGGTTGTAAATATACTTAAGAATCAAAAGTAAAAGTATGAATAATTTCAAATTCCTTAAATTAAGCAAACCAGACTGCACAATTGTCTTGATTTTTTTATATTACAGACAGCCAGGGGCAGACTCCAACACTCAGACATCATTTACTAACAAAGCATTTGTGTTTAGTGAGTCTTCCAGATCAGAGGCAGTGGGGAGGACCAGGGATGTTATCTTGATAAGGGCATGAATTGGACCATTTTCTGTCCTGCTAATCATAAAAAAATGTAACAAGTACGTTTGGGTGTCAGGGAGTAAAACGTGCATTATTTTCTTTAGGAATGTAGTGAAATAAGTTGTCAAATATAAGTAGTCCAGTACAGATACTACTAAAGTAGTTATTTAAATAATGTTTTACTTAAATAGTTTACACTGCCTGCATCCATTACTTGTGTCAGCATTGCAGGGTGGTGGTGTGATGGCGTGGGGTGTGTTTTCAGGGCACACATTGGGGGGACTTGATAAAAGTTGAGCAATGTTTGAATGCCACAGGATACCTAAACATCATTGCCAATCAGGTGCCTCCCTTCATGCCAGCAGTGTATCAATTTGCAAGTTGTTTTCTTCAGCAGGATTATGCTCCAAGGCTTGTCCAGGAATGGTTCCAATAACATTACACTGAATTCACTGTAATTGTGCATCTGTGGGAGGAGATGGAATGAGCTATTCAGAGTAGATCCACTCCCAGCCAACTTGACACAATTGTGTGAAGCATTGGAGTCAACATGGGCCAGCTTCCCTGTGAAACGCACACAACACCTTGGACAGTCTATGCTCCGACGATTTGAGGCTGTTCTGAGGACAAAGGGGGCTGCAACTCCATATTTGGAAGGTGTTTCTAATGTTTTGTACACTTTGTGTATATCAGATAAAGATGGTGTGATGATCAGTTTTTAGCATTAGTTTGGGTGGATTATTTTATATTACTAAATAACGTTTGTTTAATGATAAATGTAGAGCTTGTATGTATATTATGTATTTTTAGTGTTTCCTGTTTGACCCCAGGAAGAGTAGCCGCTGGGGATCCTAATAAAATACTAAATGTATCAGATATTGATGACGTGTTGATCAGTTTTCACCGTTAGTATTTTAATGAATGTTTCATTCAATGTGTTTCTATGGGATATAGTAGAAAAGGCCAAATTCTGTATTTTATCAAATCATTTTTAATCCTGTTTATACCTAATGTCCTAAAATACTAAATAAATGATCTAAACAATCCATGGTACGACCTTCTTAAAACCATCTCATATGTCAGCATAGTATTGTAATGCATTATTAGTCTTTTTATGGTGCCAAAGTCCAGGGACAGCATTACCACCACGATCCAATAATGACCCAGTTACTATTGGGGGAATGGAACCAGAGGGGAAGCTTGTGTTACCTTTCTCACACCACTACAGTATTCATTTCAACAGACCTTTTCCATGACCCATTGTTAGAGCTCAATCTATACCAAAGACTATATAGAGGGTCAGACTGTTAATGGAGTGGTAGGCTTTATGACTGTTAATGGAGTGGTAGGCTTTATGACTGTTAATGGAGTGGTAGGCTTTATGACTGTTAATGGAGTGCTAGGCTTTATGACTGTTAATGGAGTGGTAGGCTTTATGACTGTTAATGGAGTGGTAGGCTTTATGACTGTTAATGGAGTGGTAGGCTCTAAGTTTTGACAAAAAAACGTTTCTCTGTGTATTTTGTTCATTAGTCCACTGTTAATACAATGCCAAAAGGTTGCATGTTAGCAATCAAGTTAGAGCACTTTCAGTACAGAGAAAAAAGTGGGATGCTTATGCAAAGTATATGCAAATTAGCTAAATAATAATTGCATATCATTTGCATCACACCTTTTGGTATGTACTACATTGTTTTCTAATCCTGGTCCTGGGGATCCATAGAGGTGAGCTTGTTTGTTTTTGCCCCTAACACTCACACACTGGATTCAACTAAACAACTCAAGCCTTTGAACTGAATAAGGTATGTGAGCGCAGCAAAAACAAACATACCTGTTGGGACCAGGATTGGGGAACACTGCTGTACTGAAAGTCCTCCATCTTGAGAACTTCACTGCTGAAGTGCACATTATTTGGATTGTTTATAGGGTGAGGAAACCAAGGTACATTTGTAATTTGATTGAACTATCCCTTTAATTAGAGTTCCGTTAGAGATGCATTTGCTCTAAGCATGTGCTATATTAATTTATTTTATAAAAGTGCTTTTGTCATCTCTTAAGAAGGCTAGACGAACCTAATGTGTGCTCGCATACTCCCTTAAAAGACCTTCGCTTGAAAAATGAGAAAAAGTGGCAGTAGCACTGTTTGTCCATTTTGAGACGCCATAGAACCCTTTCTCTGTTCACAAATTATAATTGGATTTTAAGGTTTGTATGAATGTTCTGCTTCATAAAATGTTTGTCATCACAAATCAACTGCATTATACTTAAACACTTAAACCAGTAAAATGTTTTTTTTGCTATAGCCTTTATCAATGAGTATTCTGTAATCTTAGCGACTGTTCAAGAAAGAATAAAAACAACATTGTAAGCGTATATAAACCCAAAGTTATTTGTTTGCAAGTAATAAAAACGTACATCTAGACGACTGCTGCCAAGAGTCGCACACCTCTGTGAGTAACTTCAGTGTGTCGAGTACTGAAAAAGGCTCTATCGCCACTTCCTCAAAATGGATAACTCAAATCTGTCATTAATGTTGAGTGCTGTTGATCAATGAAGGGGCTTAAACTTCGACTACCGACTTAAGCAGAAGACTTGCAAGGAAAAAATAAAAGTATGTACATGCTAGGCCTATTAATTTAGACAAAGGTGATTTTACCACTGTAATCAGATCAACATTATGTTATGGTCATTGAATTGATTAGCCCACTAACCACGTGTTAAATGTGTAGTGTAGCCTAGACGGTAGGACTATGAATTGGGCAGCGATAGGCTATTTGTTAATAGGTAAATTATGTTCTGGCCCGCAGACTAGCTACAAGCCCAGCAACAAATTGACTGGAGGCCAAGCCTAGTTGCCAACCTCCATTCTATATTGTAAATTCAATCTTCACCTTCACCATCATCATCATCAGAGAATTCAAACGTGTGGACATAGTGCTAAACTTGAAGGACTCATTGTCTATGTGAATTGAAATGTTGTTCCCCACCAGTGCCCACAGAAGAGGAAACAACGATACAATGCAGTCTAACAACATCTCTCTCAAACAGCACAGATGTGATTCACTGTAGAAACACTGGTCCTCCCTCTTACATTTTAATTCCAGGTTGCATATTACAATATTTAAGGGCATATCAGATGGTCTGCTCTGTCCATAACAGTCACACCAAGCATAGGGTTGGTTGGTAAAATATTTAAATGGGTAAATAATGTACCCATGAAAACCCTATGAAATAGCTCCCCAATACCATCTGATGTATATATTTAATGTATTACATGAATGGAGACCACAGCCCTTCCAACAATACATTTAAATCATGTTTTACTGTGATTGTTTCCACCCTGCTGAATGTTTTCAATGTATTCTCCCAGTGCAGCTTTACTTCCAGGCTATTATGACACATCTGGCAGTTTTGTTTCTAGGTCTAGTACAATGGAAAACATGTTTTTTGGTCACTACCATTCCACAAAAATACCATGCTATATTTTTTTCATTGTACTACAATCGTACATTTTAGTACAGTTCTTCACATCGGAGTGCTGCTGCATGTCCATTGCCTCTCTTGACCATGTCGGCCGGGCCGGGCACAACTCACAAAGATCAAGACGCGCTCTCCACTTCCCTCTGGTAGTCATTTAGCCTGATAACACATCACATCTGACCGACACAAGCAAAAACTAAATGTAGCAGCCTGTACACCTAATCATTAGCGAGCTGACATGCTATATTGCACTAACAACAGCAGCTGCAAAGTCCCTGTCTCTCTGACCAGGGTAAACACAGTGGTAATGTTGTGTATTGTATATACAGTATTTCACTTCAAACAGTTTATTTTATTTAAGAGAAAAAAGTGGTTGCCCAGCATATATTCATGTACAAACATTTTTCATTATATTTGTGTCATTTAGCAGATGTTCTTATCCAGAGCGACTTACAGGACAAATAAGGGTTAATTGCCTTGCTCAAGGGCACAATGACAGATTATTCACGTAGTCGGCTCTGGATTCAAACCAGCGACCTTTCAGTTACTGGCCCAACACTCTTAACCGCTGGCTCCCTGCCAACAGATCAATTAACTTCAATAGTTATTCAAATACATTCATCATCAATGACTACAATAATGAATCTAATATTAAAATACAGTTTATTAAACAAGTACTCGATTCATAGCTTGTTCATCATTAAACAAAGTTGTTAAGTAATATAAAATAATCCACCCAAACTAATGCTAAAAACTGATCATCACACCATCCTTACCTGATATACACTGAGTGTCCAAAACATTAGGAACACCTTCCTAATATTGAGTTGCACCCCCTTTGTCCTCAGAACACAGGGATGCTGGCCCATGTGGACTCCAATGCTTCCTACAATTGTGTCAAGTTGGCTGGGAGTGGATCTACTTTGAATAGCTCGTTCCATCTCCTCCCACAGATGCACAATTACAGTGAATTCAGTGTAATGTTATTGGAACCATTCCTGGACAAGCCTTGTGGGAGGGATAAACTGCTGCCATGAAGGGATGCACCTGATTGCCAATGATGGTTTAGGTATCCTGTGGCATTCAAACATTGCTCAACTTTTATCAAGGGGCCCAATGTGTGCCCTGAAAACACACCCCAACCATCACACCACCAGCCTGCAATGCTGACACACGGAGTGGATGCATGCAGTGGTGTAAAGTACTTAAGTAGTTATTTAAATCACTTTTACTTAAGTTTTGGTGTATCTGTACTTAACTATTTATATTTGACAATTTTTACTTTTATTTCACCAAATTCCCCCGCCTAAATTTGACTTTTTACTCCATATATTTTCCCAGACACCCAAAAGTACTAGTTACATTTTATATGATTACCAGGACAGAAAATTGTCAAATTCCCACACTTATCAAGATAACATCCCTGGTCATCCCTACTGCCTCTGATTTGGCAGACTCACTAGTTCGCTAAAAACCTCTAAAGGATTGTACCCTTTTTTTTCTCTTTACATTTCCACCTAAAATGACCCAAATCTGTAGCCTGTAGCTCAGCACCTGAAGCAAAGACATGCATATTCTTTATCTTTTGAAACGAAACAATTTGAAGTGTGTGGAAATGTGAAATTCATGTAGGAGAATAACACATTAGATCTGGTAAAAATCATACAAACAAAAACTTTTTTTCATTAACTTTGAAATGCAAGAAAGGCCATACTTTCAGAAAGGAGTCTAGGTGTAATTTAGATTTTGGCTACCAGATGGCAGCAGTGTGTGAAAAGTTTGACTGATCCAGTGAAGAATTACATTACTGGACTGTATCAAGTCTGCCAGGAGTTTCCCCAAATGTCCTGAATTGGTCAATTGATACATTTAAGTACAAAACTATAGAGAACATACAAAAACTCTATGGTAATAAAACATTTAAGTTTACAGACTGACAGGAATTTCATACATGATGGATCATTAGCTTATTCACTAACTTTCACACATCTAGATGGTCAGGCGGGGTAGGTGTGGAGCCAGAGACAACAGGGGTTCAAAAATGTAGTACCCAGTTCCTACATTTAAAATAAAAATAGATTTTATCAAACGAAACTATGCTACATTTTATCTCTGGGACCCTAAGGATGACAAATCAACTGGTTTGAATGTATCAAACCAGTTGCAGTGATAAGTTGTTTTACACTTTACTCAAACACTTGCATGGTATTTTTTCACTGTAAAAGCTACTGTTAATTCGACACTGAAGTTTGCTTAAATTTTTGTTAATCTTTCTGCCCATATAAAAGACATGTCTATGTCCCAGAAAGTTAGCTGTTGAATACAATGTCATTATAGTCATATTAGCAACTGTCCTGTTTTAGGAACACCCATCCCGTAGAGGTTAATTTAAGGAATTTGAAATGATTCATACTTTTAGTTTTGATACTTAAGTATATTTAAAACCAAATACTTTTACTCAAGTGGTATTCTACTTGGTGACTTTCACTTTTACTTGAGTTACTCTTGACATATTAAGAGCAGAAGTCAGATTCCTCTCCTGTGTGTCTCTGATGACCTTTTAGCTCAGCTGTTGTTTTAAAACAGTTTCTAGAGTCAGATCAGCGGTGAGGAATAACTCCTGTATGTATACGTTCATGCGTTTTTAAGTTGCACAGTAGAGAGAAACTCTTTCCACAGTCAGAGCAGGAGTAAGGCTTCTCTCCTGTATGTACACGTTCATGTGTTTTTAAGTTGCACAGTAGAGAGAAACTCTTTCCACAGTCAGAGCAGGAGTAAGGCTTCTCTCCTGTGTGTGTTCTCTGATGAACTTTTAGCTGACCTGATGTTGTGAAGCATTTTACACAATCAGAGCAGGAGTAAGGCTTCACTCTTGTATGTATACGTCCATGTCTTTTTAAGAGAATCAGTTGAGAGAAACTTTTTCCACAGTCAGAGCAGGAGTAAGGCTTCTCTCCTGTGTGTGTTCTCTGGTGAACTTTTAGCTCAGCTGATGTTGTGAAGCATTTTAAACAGTCAGAGCAGGAGAAAGGCTTCACTCCTGTATGTATAAATTCATGGCTTTTTAAGGGGCCCAGTTGAGAGAAACTCTTTCCACAGTCAGAGCAGGAGTAAGGCTTCTCTCCTGTGTGTATACGTTCATGTTGTTTTAAAGTGCCCAGTTGAGAGAAACTCTTTCCACAGTCAGAGCAGGAGTAAGGCTTCTCTCCTGTGTGTGTTCTCTGGTGAACTTTTAGGTCAGTTGATGTTGTGAAGCATTTTACACAGTGAGAGCAGGAGAAAGGCTTCACTCCTGTATGTATACGTTCATGTGTTTTTAAGTTAAACAATAGAGAGAAACTCTTTCCACAGTCAGAGCAGGAGTAAGGCTTCTCTCCTGTGTGTGTTCTCTGATGAACTTCTAGCTGACCTGATGTTGTGAAGCAATTTCCACAGTCAGAGCAGGAGTAAGGCTTCTCTCCTGTGTGTATAAGTTCATGTCTTTTTAAGGGGCCAAGTTGAGAGAAAGTCTTTCCACAGTCAGAGCAAGAGTAAGGCTTCTCTCCTGAGTGTGTTCTCTGATGAATTTTTAGCTCAGCTGATGTTGTGAAGCCTTTTAAACAGTCAGAGCAGGAGTAAGGCTTCACTCCTGTATGTATACGTTCATGTCTTTTTAAGGGGCCAAGTTGAGAGAAAGTCTTTCCACAGTCAGAGCAAGAGTAAGGCTTCTCTCCTGTGTGTGTTCTCTGGTGAACTTTTAGCTCAGCTGATGTTGTGAAGAATTTTACACATTCAGAGCAGGAGTAAGGCTTCAGTCCTGTATGTCTACGTGTATGTGTTTTTAAGAAGTCCATTCGAGAAAAACTCTTCTCACAGTCAGAGCAGGAGTAAGGCTTCACTCCATTGTGCACACTCTGATGAACTGTCAGATTCCTTGATGTTGTGAATCTCTTCCCACAGTCAGTACAGGAATACGGATTCTCTCCTGTGTGTATTTTTAGGTGTATTTTTAGCTTTGATAGAATTGGGAAAGTCTCCTCACAATGTGGGCAGTGGTGAGACCTCTTAGCTCTGTGATCTTCCTGCTGTTGCTCTCTGGATGTAGAGAGTGTCTCAACATGGTCTCCTGTGTGAACAACATCAGAAGAACCAATCAGTTGGAGTGATATACATGTCAATCAAATGTATATTATGAATCCCTTTTTACATCATCAGTTGTCACAAAGTGCTTTATAGAAACCCAGACTAAAACCCCTAAAGAGCAAGCAATGCAGATGTAGAAGCATAGTGGTCTGGAAAAACTCCCTAGAAAGCAGGAACCTTGGAAGAACCAGGCTCAAAGGGGTGGCCAGTCCTCTTCTGGCTGTACTGGGTGACACATGTATTCATATCAGTAGGCTGTACAATACAGGGGAATAAAACTATTCTAAAAGTGGGTAAGAGATGAAAGCTATTTTTTTTATTTTACCTTTATTTAACCAGGCAAGTCAGTTAAGAAACAAATTCTTATTTTCAATGACGGCCTGGGAACAGTGGGTTAACTGCCTGTTCAGGGGCAGAACGACAGATTTGTACCTTGTCAGCTCGGGGGTTTGAACTCACAACCTTCCGGTTACTAGTCCAACGCTCTAACCACTAGGCTACCCTGCCGCCCCTAAAAAGGGGTGTGTCATCCTCCACTCACTATCACAAGGGTTAGTAACTACACAGACTCATTTCATAGAACTTTAAAACACTGGCAGCTTGTCAACTTCCCTTCTTTAGTCTACTCTCTGATCACTCCAGATAGCCCGGTGAATAAAACAAATGCTGGAAATACTGGTGTCAAACCATGCACATCTCAGTAGCATGAAAAAACATCTACCTTCTCATTGAAACAGTTCTACTGCATCTTTTCATGCACAGTGGGAAGTTGGAATGAATAACACAAACTTAGTTAGATACAACCTGCTCTTACCATGAGAAACAGATGTCCCAATCTTCTCTTCCTCTTCTTCACCTTTAATGTTGACATTCAGCTCCAGTGTTGGACTGCAGTCTTCCAGCTTCACTGATGCCATCTCTGGATCCTGCAGTGCAAACTGGGTTCCACTGTCACAATCAGGACCCAGTGACTGTAGGTTTGGACTCAGTGTGGAAGGAGAGAGGCGGGTTGGGTTTGTCGTCACTGTTGGATTTACCGGCTTCAGACTTAATTCTAGTCGTCCTGTAGTAACAATGGACAACAGACCAAAAAAGTTAGTCTATATTATTATTTCTTCTTGATCAATTATCTAATTCAGTGCTTGACTTGGACTGAAATAGGTTCCGGTACTGTTTATATTTAGATGCAGGAGCTCCACAATAGTGTTGAGCTAATATTCTAGAAGAGCAACATGAGCTCAAGCAGTATAAATTTGAGGTGCCGGTAATCAACTCCTGTCCATCTCATTTCAATAGATGAGGTAGGTAAGCATTGACAACAAAACATGAATTCATTCAAATTAGACAAAGTACATGCTTTAAAATGAGCTACGCTACACAACGTAAGTGAACTTAATCAAAAGCAGATGTCCCAAATTCCCAAATGCATAAATGACAAAAACATTTAGGACAAGGTTAGTTTGTTTTAACCTTGTTTTCACTGTATTTCACATCAAAAACCAATTGTATTTCATGTTCACAACATAGTAACATTTACAGATAAATATAGAAGTCTGTTGACGCAGACAGAGTGGGTCCAGCCATGTTACCAGCTTGTTAATTTCACACAAAACCAATAACATGCCAAAAAAACTCAGAAATGTCAACTAAATAGATTTTTTAATTAAAATTACCTTGAAGAAATTATGTACATCAATTCAGACAAACCCAAAGATTCTAGCTGTGACTTTTAAAATAGTTCATCACGTTCACTTGGAATGACACAAAAAAATAACAAACCTTTACCAAAAGTGAAAATCCTTTAATGGATGTTACCTAACATGGCATGACATGTTCTTTTGATATTAGATAGCACGTTTAAACTATTACATACCTTTAGTAACAAATAGAAACGGACACAAGGTTATCTTTTTAACATCACATTTCTGGCGCTTTCTTTACTCTGAATATTCGGGATTATTGCTACAAGAACTTCCGCGATGCATTCAAAGCCCTGCCTTCGGCAAATCTGACCATGAATCAATTTTGTTGTTCCCAGCCTATAGACAGAAACTAAAACAGGAAACGTCCGTGCTCAGGTCAATACAACGCTGGTCTGGCCAATCAGATTGCTTCTATCATGTGGACTGGGATATGTTCCGGATAGCCTCAGACAACATTAATGTATACGCTGACTCAGTGAGCGAGTTTATTAGCAAGTGCATCGGAGATGTCGTACCCGCTGTGACGATTAAAACCTTCCCAAACCAGAAACCGTGGATTAATGGCAGCATTGGCGTAAAACTGAAAGCGCAAACCACTGCTTTTAATCATGGAAAGGCGACCGGAAACATGACCGAATACAAACAGTGCAGCTATTACCTCCACAAGGAAATCAAACAACAAAAGCGTCAGTATAGAGAAAAAGTTGAGTCACAATTCAAACACGAGACATATGTGGCAGGGTCTACAGTCAATCACGGATTACGAAAAGAAAACCAGCCCTGTCATGGACATCTTGCTCCCAGACAAACTAAACAACCTCTTTGTTCGCTTTGAGGACAATACCGTGCCACTGACACGGCCCGTTACCAAACCTGTGGGCTCTCCTCCGTGGCCAACGTGAGTAAAACATTTAAATGTGTTAACCCTCGCAAGGCTGCCTGTCCAGTCGGCATCCATCAGAGCATGCACAGACCAGCTGGCTGGTGTGTTTACGGACATATTCAACCAATTCCTATCCCAGTCTGTTGTCCCCACATGCTTCAAGATGTTCACCATTGTTCCTGTTCCCAAGAAAGCCTAGGTAACTGAACTAAATGACTATTGCCCCATTGCACTCACTTCTGTCATCATGAAGTGCTTTGAGAGACGAGTCAAGGATCCTATCACCTCCACCCTACCTGATACCATAGACCCACTCCAATTTGCTTACCGCCCCAATAGGTCCACAGACGATGCAATCGCCATCACACTACACACTGACTGTCCTAACCCATCTGGACAAGAGGAATACCTATGTAAGAATGCTGTTCATTGACTACAGCTCAGCATTTAACATCATAGTACCCTCCAAACTCATTATTAAGCTCGAGACCCTGGATCTCAACCCCGCCCTGTGCAACTGGGTCCTGGACTTTCTGACGGGCCGCCCCCAGGTGGTGAAGGTAGGGTAGGAAACAACATCTCCACCCCGCTGATCCTCAACACTGGGGCCCCACAAGGGTGCGTTCTCAGCCCTCTCCTGTACTCCCTGCTCACCCATGACTGCGTGGCCATGCATGCTTCCAACTCAATCATCAAGTTTGCAGACGACACTACAGTGGTAGGCCTGATTACCAACAATGATGAGACGGCCTATAGGGAGGAAGTGAGGGCCCTCGGAGTGTGGTGTCAGGAAAACAACCTCTCACTCAACGTCAACAAAACAAAGGAGATGATCATGAACTACAGGAAACAGCTGTTATGAACAGAGTGGACCAAGTTTTGTAGACTTTACCCTTTGCAAAAAAAATATACACTGCTCAAAAAATAAAGGGAACACTTAAACAACACAATGTAACTCCAAGTCAATCACACTTCTATGAAATCAAACTGTCCACTTAGGAAGCAACACTGATTGACAATACATTTCACAAGCTGTTGTGCAAATGGAATAGACAACAGGTGGAAATTATAGGCAATTAGCAAGATACCCCCAATAAAGGAGTGGTTCTGCAGGTTGGGACCACAGACCACTTCTCAGTTCCTATGCTTCCTGGCTGATGTTTTGGATGCTGGTGGTGCTTTTGAAAGCTGGTGGTGCTTTCACTCTAGTGGTAGCATGAGACGGAGTCTACAACCCACACAAGTGGCTCAGGTAGTGCAGCTCATCCAGGATGGCACATCAATGCAAGCTGTGGCAAGAAGGTTTGCTGTGTCTGTCAGCGTAGTGTCCAGAGCATGGAGGCGCTACCAGGAGACAGGCCAGTACATCAGGAGATGTGGAGGAGGCCGTAGGAGGGCAATAACCCAGCAGCAGGACCGCTACCTCCGCCTTTGTGCAAGGAGGAGCAGGAGGAGCACTGCCAGAGCCCTGCAAAATGACCTCCAGCAGGCCACAAATGTGCATGTGTCTGCTCAAACGGTCAGAAACAGACTCCATGAGGGTGGTATGAGGGCCCGACATGAACAGGTGGGGGTTGTGCTTACAGCCCAAAACCGTGCAGGACGTTTTTCATTTGCCAGAGAACACCAAGATTGGCAAATTCGCCACTGGTGCCCTGTGCTCTTCACAGATGAAAGCAGGTTCACACTGAGCACGTGACAGACGTGACAGTCTGGAGACGCCGTGGAGAACGTTCTGCTGCCTGCAACATCCTCCAGCATGGCGGTGGGTCAGTCATGGTGTGGGGTGTCATTTCTTTGGGGGGCCACACAGCCCTCCATGTGCTCGCCAGAGGTAGCCTGACTGCCATTAGGTACCGAGATGAGATCCTCAGACCCCTTGTGAGACCATATGCTGGTGCGGTTGGCCCTGGGTTCCTCCTAATGCAAGACAATGCTAGACCTCATGTGGCTGGAGTGTGTCAGCAGTTCCTGCAAGAGGAAGGCATTGATGCTATGGACTGGCCCGCCCGTTCCCCAGACCTGAATCCAATTGAGCACATCTGGGACATCATGTCTCGCTCCATCCACCAACGCCACGTTACACCACAGACTGTCCAGGAGTTGGCGGATGCTTTAGTCCAGGTCTGGGAGGAGATCCCTCAGGAGACCATCCACCACCTCATCAGGAGCATGCCCAGGCATTGTAGGGAGGTCATACAGGCACGTGGAGGCCACACACACACACACTACTGAGCCTCATTTTGACTTGTTTTAAGGACATTACATCAAAGTTGGATCAGCCTGTAGTGTGGTTTTCCACTTTAATTTTGAGTGTTACTCCAAATCCAGACCTCCATGGGTTGATAAATTTGATTTCCATTGATAATTTTTGTGTGATTTTGTTGTCAGCACATTCAACTATGTAAAGAAAAAAAGTATTTAATAAGAATATTTATTTTTCATACAAATCACTGGAAAACAGGTTGTAAAGCAAATGGACCCTGCTGAAAAGAAAATACTATTCTCTCTGTGTTACCAAGTTATCTTTCAAATAGGCCTATTGAGAGAACAGAATTGTTTTACAAAGTAAAGCAAGTTAGGGATAAGCTTTGGGTCGGTGAGTGAGTGAAACTGGAAAGCTTGATTAGGACTCATATTGTACCATGTGTTTCTCCTCACACCTGGCCTAGACTATTGATGGATTCAAGACAAGGTTGTTTTTATTGAACTCGGATTCTAAGTTTGTCAGTGTCAAAGTAGCCTGTCATTTGTGAGGTATTAAAAAACATTGTGCGAAAGTCTCCTGTCATCTAAAATGATGTATAATTGCGTGAAATCTGTTTATAAAAATGCCAACTTCTGCAAGTGTCTCCACATCACTGCTCTATGCCAGTACACACACTTGGATAGACAGAACCTGCTCTATGCCAGTACACACACTTGGATAGACAGAACCTGCTCTATGCCAGTACACACACTTGGATAGACAGAACCTGCTCTATGCCAGTACACAAACTTGGATATACAGAACCTGCTCTATGCCAGTACACACACTTGGATAGACAGAACCTGCTCTATGCCAGTACACAAACTTGGATAGACAGAACCTGCTCTATGCCAGTACACACACTTGGATAGACAGAACCTGCTCTATGCCAGTACACAAACTTGGATAGACAGAACCTGCTCTATGCCAGTACACAAACTTGGATAGACAGAACCTGCTCTATGCCAGTACACAAACTTGGATAGACAGAACCTGCTCTATGCCAGTACACACACTTGGATAGACAGAACCTGCTCTATGCCAGAACACACACTTGGATAGACAGAACCTGCTCTTACCATGACTAACAGATTCCCCAATCTCCTCCTCCTCTTCTTCATCTTTAATGTTGACATTCAGCTCCAATGTTTGACTGCAGTCTTCCAGCTTCACTGATGCCATCTCTGGATCCTGCAGTGTAAACTGGGCTCAATCAGGACCCAATCAGGACCCAGTGACTGTAGGTTTCTACTCAGTGTGGAAGGAGAGAGGCAGGCTGGGTTTGTCCTCACTGTTGATGTTACCGGCCTCAGACTTAATCTGAGTCGGCCTGTAGTAATAAAGAGAAACAGACACTTAGGTTAGTCTTGACAGTTCTGGCACTTTCTTAATTCTCTAAAAATATGGTTTATATTTAGGTTCGGGAGCTCCACAATACTGTTGAGCTAATATTCTATAAGAGTAACAGGAGCTCAAACAGTAGAAATTTGAGGTGCCGGTACTCAGCTCCGGTGAGCTCCTGTCCAAGTCAAGCACTGATCTCATTTCAATAGATCTGGTTGCTAAGCATTGACAACAAAACATGAATTAGTTCACATTAGACAAAGTATACACTTTATATTAGGCTACACAACTCTAAATGCACTTAATCTATAGTAGATTTCCTGAATTCACATAAATGCATAAATTACTCAAACATTTAGTACAAGGTTGTAGTATGTTTCAGGCAGCACTATGTACTATTTTCCTGAATAACCTTGTCTTTGCTGTCTTATTTCAATCAAAAATGAAATGCATTTTCCTACACACCATAGTAACATGTATAGATAGACAGAAACAACAGAATGTCTCTGAATATTAGTACACATGTAGAAAACTGATTACATTAATAATTTAGCGCAACCGTAAAATGGTCCCTCTCTGCTGTAACCTCACTGCCTGCACTGAAGAGCGTTGATGCAGACCGAGTGGGATCCGCCATTTTACCAGCTCGTGAATTTTATACAAAACCAAAAACGACATGTAAAACGAACCCAGAAAGCTACAACAAATTGATCGTTAATGAAATGACCTTAACGAAATGATATACATCCACTCAGACTAACCCACAGTCTCGAACTGTGACTTGTAAAAACCTCATCACGTTATCTCACGCGGTTTGACACAAAAATAACACATAAAACCTTTATCAAACGTGATCATACCTTGACGTACTTGTTACCTAGCATGTTATGACATGTTCTTTCGATATTATAACGTGCTATTACATACCAGTAATCATATATTTGAAACGGACACAGAAGTAGTTATCTCGACTGCACAATTCTGACGTTTCCTTTATTGTGAAGAATGATGTGCGCCTGCGCGGAACTTCCTGTTCCCCCACTACCAGTTTCTAAACCCAGAGACGTAACAACGCGAGACTTCAGAGAACGCTTTTGAATCAGACCAAGCCTGGGTTTGACAAGGCAATGAGAGAAGTGAACAATTCTGATACTTTTGCAGCGGCTAATCCGGATCCTAATAAATAAAAAAAATATTCCGTCGGCACACACTTGAAACATGGCCATTCTTTTATCAATGTCATAACTGCAATGGCTTATTCACAATAGCTCTAACTGCATATGAAACATCCTAGCATCACTGGTAGCCTAGTGGTTATTGCGTTGGGTTGCTGGATCGAAACCCCGAGCTGACAAGATAAAAAATCTGTCGTTCTGTTCCTGAACAAGACAGTTAATCCACTGTTCCTTAGTTGGCCGTCATTGTAAATAAGATTTTTTTTAACTGACTTGCCTAGTTTAAATAAAGTTGTTTTTTTTATCACATGAGTTGGTTTTATATTCAGATATTCATTCGCAAAAAATCAATTTAAATTGCAAAATCAATAACTAATTCATTAATTGTCACAGAAACAAAAATATTATATAAAAGTCTAGCATAAAATCTATCAAATATCATTTAAAACTGTTTAAATCAAGAACTAATTCACCGTTTGTCACAGAAACATCAAAATGTGTATGATTAATTATATTAATGTCTAGTATACTTTTACAACCTTTGCTTTGAGTAGAAATTCCAGTTTTGATTTGATAGAAATACATAAAATATCAAGTATTGCATTTAAAGATAAATAAATCAATAACTCATTCAGTGATTGTCTCAGAAAAAAAATTAGAATATGCATATAAAATAACTTTAAATAAATGTTAATTTCAAGTGCAATTTATTCTATATGAAGTTAGACGATGTCTACATAAAGTTGTACAATGTTTACCATCTTAAACTATATGTCAAATCAATGTTTACAATCTTAAACTGTATGTCAAATCAATATTTTCATTTTAAGTGCAACAGTTCCACATGTTAAAGTAGTTACAAAGCACAACAGTCATTTATTTATACGTCTCTAATTTAACAGCAAAGATGATATGGAGTGGGAGGATGAGGGCCTAGTATGTGAATGGTCTGTAGTGGAAAGACATAGGAAGAACAGAGATAATGATACTGGAAGCAGTGGCGCATGTAGTATAGAAACTCTAAAGAGGCCCACGGTAGGGAGCTAGAGTAATAATGTGTCACAGTGGAAAGTTGGGATGATGTTTGAGGAGACCACAGGGCCTCATTTACACTCTGATGTAAGGTTAACCAAGGCCATAAAAAGAGAGGTGAAGTTAAACTGGGCTTCACCCGTGTAAATGAGAACTTGTTCTCAACTAGCCTACCTGGTTTAAAGGTGATATAAAAAATTGGAAATGGTAGATTGTTAATATATTGTGCTAGTCAGTTTCAGCAAGGGAAGATTCTTCAAATAGAAAATCATAATGGGACGAAGCTCAGAAGCCATGACCCTGGAGCTGATGCTACATTGAAGGGAGTAATAATCTCTGAGGTCCCAATATCTATGTCCATGGATGATATTGTTAAAGAACATGTGAAGGGAGACAGAGTGGTTGAAGCCTAAAGGTTGATCAGTAGGAAAGAGGGTTAAAGAAGTGAAAGCTTATCAGTGCTGTTGAGGTGTTAGAAGGTTTTGATGGAGCTTACATGGTTGGTCCCGTAGTAAGAGGACCTACTGTCAGACTGATGGAGCTTCCATGGCTGGTCCCGTAGTAAGAGGACCTACTGTCAGACTGATGGAGCTTCCATGGCTGGTCCCGTAGTAAGAGGACCTACTGTCAGACTGATGGAGCTTCCATGTTTGGTCCCGTAGTAAGAGGACCTACTGTCAGACTGATGGCGCTTCCATGGCTGGTCCTGTGGTAAGAGGACCTACTGTCAGACTGATGGAGCTTCCATGGCTGGTCCCGTAGTAAGAGGACCTACTGTCAGACTGATGGAGCTTCCATGGTTGGTCCTGTAGTAAGAGGACCTACTGTCAGACTGATGGAGCTTCCATGGCTGGTCCCGTAGTAAGAGGACCTACTGTCAGAACTGGTCTTTCTACTAGTCCTGACATGGTTTCGAGGCCTGTTCAGAAATATTGGAACCATAAATGCACTGTGACAAAGGATACTTTAATAGTGAATAAAATGTACTTCATAGCATTCATTGGTAAGGTTATCAACAACTTGGATTGTGTAAAGCAGAAATACCAGATTTAAAGTTATCTTGTAAACTGCAGCAGAGTTGTTGGGGGTAACAGATGTTACTGTCGGTATGGTTTTTGATAAGCTGGATAACCTAAGGGTGGATTGTCTCAGCATGATATAGACCCCAATGATATAGACCCCAATGACCCCAAGTTTATTGGGGGGTGTGGAATAGTTTTTGGGGGAAGGGGAGGGTGTGGTAGAATTTAATAGGTATTTATTGGTTTATATTCTTAGTATAGAATTAAACGGACATGAACCTTAAAGGTTTGTTTGTGGAGCTCCATGATACCATAGGAGGTCTGCATCAACGGACTTCAGTGCAGGTAGTGCCTCATCAGAGAGAGAACATTTCAGTTGCTCTACAGTTCTGAAGCTGAATTTAATGATTATCAGTTCTTTACATGTGTACTAATATTCAGACACATTCAGTTGTTTCTATATTTATCTATAATTCAGGGTTTTCACACGGGCTTCAAGTAAATAAATATTAGTGCCTGAAAAAGTCCTTGAATTTGACTTGACTCTGTACGAACCCTGTGAGGTTTTCTGTCTATGCTCTGTAACCCACTACTATATCACGTAAGATTGAATTGTTTGAACAGCAGTTGTCTGTGTCTGTGTCTGTGTCTGTGTGTGTGTGTGTGTGTGTGTGTCAAGGACCGAGCAACATGCTGAGACTGCTGCATGTTGCAAAACTGTAGATAACAGCCCGGCAGATGCTTTGTCCTTGTGTTTGTATGTGACAATATTGAGCACATGGTGTGACTTGCTGTATCTTACAAAGTTGTGGTTAATCAGGTATAGGGAGGGGTGGTCATCATGAGGAGGTTTAACTGAGATGGAAAAATACTGAACAACACAATAGCAGGAACTGAGCAACTGTTATAACTAGGCTGCGATACCAGAACAGTAAGGATCTATACATCAATGGAGGGAGGACTCCAAGAAGCACCAAGAGATTAGGACTAGTCTGAGCAAGTCTAAAACCACGCTCAGCCTCTACTGTGATAGGCCAACAGACGGGTTGGAACTGTCTATCACAGTATAAGAACATCTGTTTGCGTACATCCAAACAGTTCTCTGTTTGCCCTGCAGGGTGGGACAGAGAGCCCGTATATACGAAAATTGCATTTACCATTTATTGCTTGAATTTAATTAAAGATAATTAACGACAGATTCTGACTTTTATTCTTCCTGATACCGGATTCGAAAAACGCAACTCTAACATGGTGACCCGACGTGATCCGGTTAAAGACCCCACTGGACATTGGTGTGCCACCCGATTGGCCAATACTGTCGTCGGACGGTGTTTCTCACAAAAAGACCGGTCTACTAAAAAGGTAAGCAGATACCTATTGTAATAACTGAAATTCTGCATATTGGCATTATCCAAATTTATTTTGTGAGAATACCTGTCTGACGTAAGTAACCAAATTATAACACATTTACATTGATAAAAACAAGTCACTGGAGATACGCAGTGGTAAATGCAATGTTGACTGGCCACATATTCTATGACATAACGAACTAATGTAATGTACTAGGTGAGATGCCAAGTGTGAATGTTTAAAGGGCGAGATGCCCTATTTTTAAAGTATGACTGAGGGTGGGAATTGATGTAACAGTGAATGAAGTGTATTACGTTCATATGGTGTAAATTGAAGCTTACTGGCGTGAATTAAGATTTGTAGGGTGTACGTTGAAGCTTACTGGCGTGAATGACGATTTGTGAGACTCAAATCGTGTGCATGAAATACGCTTGATATTCAGTCGGGGACTAATATCGGTATGAATGAGGTCGGGGACCTTCAGATGAGATGTCTGAGTTGTATTAATTTGAGCCTGCCAAGCGAGTGTGGGACATTAGTTATTTCAGTTGGAGCTGGTACATTAGTTATTTCAGTTGGAGCTGGTACATTAGTTATTTCAGTTGGAGCTGGTACATTAGTTATTTCAGTTGGAGCTGGTACATTAGTTATTTCAGTTGGAGCTGGTACATTAGTTATTTCAGTTGGAGCTGGTACATTAGTTATTTCAGTTGGAGCTGGGACATTAGTTATTTCAGTTGGAGCTGGTACATTAGTTATTTCAGTTGGAGCTGGTACATTAGTTATTTCAGTTGGAGCTGGTACATTAGTTATTTCAGTTGGAGCTGGTACATTAGTCATTTCAGTTGGAGCTGGTACATTAGTTATTTCAGTTGGAGCTGGTACATTAGTTATTTCAGTTGGAGCTGGTACATTAGTTATTTCAGTTGGAGCTGGTACATTAGTTATTTCAGTTGGAGCTGGTACATTAGTTATTTCAGTTGGAGCTGGTACATTAGTCATTTCAGTTGGAGCTGGTACATTAGTAATTTCAGTTGGAGCTGGTACATTAGTTATTTCAGTTGGAGCTGGTACATTAGTTATTTCAGTTGGAGCTGGTACATTAGTTATTTCAGTTGGAGCTGGTACATTCGTTATTTCAGTTGGAGCTGGTACATTAGTTATTTCAGTTGGAGCTGGTACATTAGTTATTTCAGTTGGAGCTGGTAGATTAGTTATTTCAGTTGGAGCTGGTACATTAGTTATTTCAGTTGGAGCTGGTACATTAGTTATTTCAGTTGGAGCTGGTACATTAGTTATTTCAGTTGGAGCTGGTACATTAGTTATTTCAGTTGGAGCTGGTACATTAGTTATTTCAGTTGGAGCTGGTACATTAGTTATTTCAGTTGGAGCTGGTACATTAGTCATTTCAGTTGGAGCTGGTACATTAGTTATTTCAGTTGGAGCTGGTACATTAGTTATTTCAGTTGGAGCTGGTACATTAGTTATTTCAGTTGGAGCTGGTACATTAGTTATTTCAGTTGGAGCTGGTACATTAGTTATTTCAGTTGGAGCTGGTACATTAGTTATTTCAGTTGGAGCTGGTACATTAGTTATTTCAGTTGGAGCTGGTACATTAGTTATTTCAGTTGGAGCTGGTACATTAGTTATTTCAGTTGGAGCTGGTACATTCGTTATTTCAGTTGGAGCTGGTACATTAGTTATTTCAGTTGGAGCTGGTACATTAGTTATTTCAGTTGGAGCTGGTAGATTAGTTATTTCAGTTGGAGCTGGTACATTAGTTATTTCAGTTGGAGCTGGTACATTAGTTATTTCAGTTGGAGCTGGTACATTAGTTATTTCAGTTGGAGCTGGTACATTAGTTATTTCAGTTGGAGCTGGTACATTAGTTATTTCAGTTGGAGCTGGTACATTAGTTATTTCAGTTGGAGCTGGTACATTAGTCATTTCAGTTGGAGCTGGTACATTAGTTATTTCAGTTGGAGCTGGTACATTAGTTATTTCAGTTGGAGCTGGTACATTAGTTATTTCAGTTGGAGCTGGTACATTAGTTATTTCAGTTGGAGCTGGTACATTAGTTATTTAAGTTGGAGCTGGTACATTAGTTATTTCAGTTGGAGCTGGTACATTAGTCATTTCAGTTGGAGCTGGTACATTAGTTATTTCAGTTGGAGCTGGTACATTAGTTATTTCAGTTGGAGCTGGTACATTAGTTATTTCAGTTGGAGCTGGTACATTAGTTATTTCAGTTGGAGCTGGTACATTAGTTATTTCAGTTGGAGCTGGTACATTAGTTATTTCAGTTGGAGCTGGTACATTAGTCATTTCAGTTGGAGCTGGTACATTAGTTATTTCAGTTGGAGCTGGTACATTAGTTATTTCAGTTGGAGCTGGTACATTAGTTATTTCAGTTGGAGCTGGTACATGAGTTATTTCAGTTGGAGCTGGTACATTAGTTATTTCAGTTGGAGCTGGTACATTAGTCATTTCAGTTGGAGCTGGTACATTAGTCATTTCAGTTGGAGCTGGTACATTAGTTATTTCAGTTGGAGCTGGTACATTAGTTATTTCAGTTGGAGCTGGTACATTAGTTATTTCAGTTGGAGCTGGTACATTAGTTATTTCAGTTGGAGCTGGTACATTAGTTATTTCAGTTGGAGCTGGTACATTAGTTATTTCAGTTGGAGCTGGTACATTAGTTATTTCAGTTGGAGCTGGTACATTAGTTATTTCAGTTGGAGCTGGTACATTAGTTATTTCAGTTGGAGCTGGTACATTAGTTATTTCAGTTGGAGCTGGTACATTAGTTATTTCAGTTGGAGCTGGTACATTAGTTATTTCAGTTGGAGCTGGTACATTAGTTATTTCAGTTGGAGCTGGTACCGGTGAGAATGTTTAAAAAGTCGCGGGCTTGCAGATGAGATGTTTGCACAGAGTTATATCATTGAATATTGAGGGGGTGTGCATGACTATTGGAAAAAGTGTTAAACTCTATTAACGTAAAATTCTGTGTGTAGATTTATATTATGACGTTTGAACCATACTAATATTGTAGAATTACATAATCAACATCTGAACATACGTTAAACATTAATTGAGCCACTGAGTAATAGATAAGATATACACTAGGTACGGAGACGAGGCGACGGGTGTGGTCGACGTAAGAGCGAATAAACGTATAGCAGATAACAAACCGACAACACCCCACCATGGAATGCTTAACTATTGAAAAAGTATCGAAAACATTGAAATCCACCTTGAAAGTGAATGGTGGTAAAGAAGGCATGGAATGGAAGCAGCGGGGTGAAACGATGTATAAAGAATGGATTGAGGAAGGCTATATCTTCTCCCCCACCGGGCTCCCTGCAGAGGGCGAGCCGGGTCGCATCCTAGACTCGCTCAAACGGAAAGTGCATAAGACAAGCACCGAATGGAAGCAGGGGGGAACCAAATAAAGGGAAGATAAGAGATGCAATGGAAAAGGCCAAACTGAAGGAGAAAATTGGGTTGGCAATGCTGGAGAAGCTGCGGGAAATGTGCAGCGAGTCTACACCATCCACACCCAAGCCCAGCTCCACGGGGAGATTATATCCCCAACTACCCACAGCCCCTGAGCCCCCATCCTATGAAGGGTCGGAGTTGATGGCCCCAGTACTGGATGTAACAACAATTATAACAAGAGACCAGAAGGGCATCACGACCAAGCTTGGGTCCCTTTGGCTCAAGACCGAGGGCCGGAAATTGATGCGCTACTAACAGCATCCCGCTCCCTGAGAGATGGGATAACGGAGCTGAGCAGAATACAGAGAGAGGAAAAAGGGAGGGAGTGCACAAGCGAACAACACAGTATGGAGGGCAGCCATGGGAATGGATGCTCGGGAAGCGCAGAGATGGACAGAGAAAGTGTAAACGACAGGGGTCAGGTATGGACAGAAGACAGCCTGACCCAGACACGAGAGAAAGAGAGAGAACGAAGGAGAGTATGGGAGGAGCTACAGCTGAGGCGCATGAAGCAAACTCTAGATAGAATGGAAGAGGAACATAGACTGAATGAGGAAGTGAGAAAGCAGCAAGGAGGAACAGGTGGCAATGGGGGACACTGGGTAGCCTAGTGGTTAGAGTGTTGGACACTCTAACCGGAAGGTTGCGAGTTCAAACCCCCGAGCTGACAAGGTACAAATCTGTCGTTCTGCCCCTGAACAGGCAGTTAACCCACTGTTCCCAGGCCGTCATTGAAAATAAGAATTTGTTCTTAACTGACTTGCCTGGTTAAATAAAGGTAAAATAAAAAAATAAAACAAAATTACACAATTATTATGATGTGTTACAGATGTGGAGGAAATGGCCACTATGCCAGGAACTGTGGACGACCCCTGCATATCAACAAGGCCTAACAAGGGGCAGGGGATATTCTGGGCCCCCACGGGGACGCAGTAACTGGGCACCACGTGGGCGGGGAAATTGGGGCGGATATGGAGGTGGTCACCAGCCTCAACAGCCATACTACCAGCAGCAGCCATCTGGTCCCGGTATGCCTGCTGGGGCAACAACTTCCTAATCCAAGCTTGATCCCAAGTATGGCCTGGCTAGGCCAAGAAACCAGACCTCATCAATGAAGCTGCCCAGAGACCCCAGTTAACGTAAATAACACCACCAACTACACATTTCCGCCTAGTGAGGAACCAGTAGTTAAAATTGCATGATTGGGGGTAAACAGCAGAGTATGTTGATTGACACAGGATGCACGTGGTCTTCTGTGCAAGCATCATACCCCCTTACCACCAAGACGCAAGCTTTCTCAGGGGTCTCGGAAAATATTATGAGAAAGCCATTTACCGTGCCACTGGATGTGTACTGGGATGACCTGAAAGTCACCCATCAATTCCTATACAACCTGGAATGTTCCATCGGTTTGATGGGAAGGGACCTACTCTCTAAACTTGGCTGTAGCATATGCTGCAATGGACAGGGTATGCATGTCACAAACCAGCCAAACTAATGCCGATGCTGATGACCGAAAAGCTTGACCCTCCCCGAATGTTGTATTTGGGGGATACAGAAGAACCGGAAGAGAAATCACATATATACTGGCTCAGGCTCCTGGATTGTGACCCAGACACTCCACGTGTCTGTCGTACTTTCCAGAGGTGGAAACCATGGATACAAACACTGAATGCTTACTACCCACCGGACGACCCACCACATGTTACCATGAACTACTCCAAGGAAAAGGAAGAGATATATGAAGAAGCATGGTATGAAGACATGACCGAGAGACGACCTATTGTACATAGCAGTCCCTTATATGTGCTCAGAGGGCGTGGCAACAAGCTGCATTACTACAGTGCACAACTGGACAACATTGAATGTGGCCAAACTGATTGCGCGAGACACATTGCTGCCCTGTCTAAGGCAATAGGGAAAACAGCTCATATCGTTATGAGACATCCTCTGGAAATCAACACAGATCACGGGGTGACCGCCTTTATTGGCTCCAAACTGTTCACCCTATGGAGCAAGAGGAAGTCGAACATCACAAAAAACGATCACGGCCAAGCACTTCACCTATGTGACAGAAGTAAACAACATGACGGATGGGATGGGAAACGGAGAACCGCACATTTGTGAAGTAAGGGCAACAAAACAAGTAAAGGTCAGGATGGACCTCGAATGTCCAGTTGGAAGGACGGTTGTTGTTACAGGTCACAGACACCAGGAGAAGGTAACATAGCAGCATATGCAGTGGTGAAGCAAGGAGGAGGGACAGGAACACACAAGGTGGTAGAAGCAAAGAGATTGGACCCATCTGAGGCCTCAGCCCAGCTGGCTGAACTCCGAACACTAAGAAGAGCTCTGG